>NC_088641.1:10321503-10678365 GCF_036013475.1 Columba livia | reverse complement strand
CACAGCGAAAGAAGTCTTCGAGAAAGGTGAGAGAATAATTCAGATTCTTTTGGATACTGGTTTTGCCATAAAACGAAGCAAGGTCAAGGGACCTGCACGAGAGATCCAGTTTTTAGGAATAAAATGGCAAGATGGCCGTCATCAGATCCCAGTGGATGTGATCAACAAAATTGCAGCAATGTCTCCACCTACTAATAAAAAGGAGACACAGACTTTCTTGGGCGTTGTAGGTTTCTGGAGAATGCATATTCCTGACTCCAGCCAGATTGTGAGCCCTCTCTATCGAGTGACTCGGAAAAAGAACCAATTTGAGTGGGGCCCTGAACAACGACAAGCCTTTGAACAAATTAAGCGTGAGATAACTCATGCAGTGGCCTTTGGACCAGTTCGGACTGGACTAGATGTTAAAAATGTGCTCTACACCGCAGCCGGAGATAATGGACTTACCTGGAGCCTCTGGCAGAAAGCACCAGGAGAAACCCGAGGTCGACCCTTAGGTTTTTGGAGTCGAGGATACAAAGGATCTGAGGCCAACTATACTCCAACTGAAAAAGAGATACTAGCAGCATATGAAGGAGTTCGAGCTGCTACAGAAGTGATCGGTACTGAAGCACAGCTCCTCCTGGCACCTCGACTGCCGGTGCTGAGCTGGATGTTCAAAGGGACGGTTCCCTCTCCACATCATGCAACCGAGGTTACATGGAGTAAATGGATTGCATTGATCACGCAACGAGCTCGGATTGGAAGTCCCAAGCACCCAGGGATCTTAGAAGTGATTACAGACTGGCCAGAAAGCAAAGACTTTGGGATGTCTCCAGATGAGGAGGAAGTAATACGTGCTGAAGAAGCACCACCGTATAATAGTCTTTCAGAGACTGATAAGCAGTATGCACTGTTCACAGATGGATCCTGTCGTCTTGTAGGAAAACATCAAAGGTGGAAAGCTGCTGTGTGGAGTCCCACGCGACAAGTTACAGAAGCCACTGAAGGACAAGGTGAATCTAGTCAATTTGCAGAAGTGAAAGCCATCCAGCTGGCTTTGGACATTGCTGAACGAGAGAAGTGGCCAGTACTTTATCTCTATACTGACTCATGGATGGTAGCAAATGCCTTGTGGGGGTGGCTACAGCAATGGAAGAAAAGCAACTGGCAGCGCAGAGGCAAACCCATTTGGGCTGCCACACTGTGGCAAGACATTGCTGCTCAGCTCGAGAGCCTGCCTGTGAAAGTTCGTCATGTAGATGCTCATGTGCCTAAAAGTCGAGCCACCGAGAAACATCTAAACAACCAACAAGCGGATCAAGCTGCTAAGATTCAAGTAGCTGAGGTGGACTTGGACTGGCAACATAAAGGTGAACTTTTCCTAGCTCGCTGGGCCCATGATGCTTCAGGGCATCAAGGTAGAGATGCAACATATAAATGGGCTCGCGATCAAGGGGCGGACTTGTTTATAGACACTATTTCACAGGTTGTTCATGAATGTGAAACTTGCGCCGAAATCAAACAAGCGAAACAGTTAAAACCTGTATGGTATGGGAGGCGATGGTTAAAGTATAAGTATGGAGAAGCTTGGCAGACTGATTATATTACACTTCCACAAACACGTCAAGGTAAGGGCTATGTACTTACAATGGTGGAAGCAACCACTGGATGGTTAGAAACATATGCTGTACCTCATGCTGCAGCCCAAAATGCTATCTTGGGCCTTGAAAAGCAAGTCCTTTGGCGACACGGTACGCCAGAAAGAATTGAATCAGACAATGGTACTCATTTCAAAAACAGTCTTATAGACAATTGGGCCAAAGAACATGGTATTGAGTGGGCATATCATATTCCATATCATGCACCAGCCTCTGGGAAAATTGAAAGGTACAATGGTTTGTTAAAAACTACACTAAAGGCACTTGGTGGTGGAACCTTTAAAAACTGGGATTTGCATTTAGCAAAAGCCACTTGGTTGGTCAACACTAGGGGATCAACCAATCGAGCCAGGTCTGCCCAATCAGAAATTCTTCGTACTGTGGAAGGAGATAAAGTCCCTGTAGTACACATGAAAAATAGGTTAGGAAAGGCAATCAGGGTTACTCCTGCCTCAGGCAAAGGCAAGCCCATTCGTGGGATTGTTTTTGCCCAGGGACCTGGCAGCACCTGGTGGGTGATGCTTAAGGATGGAGAAGTTCGGTGTGTACCTCAAGGGGATTTGATTCTAGGTGAAAATATTCAATACTGAACTGCATGATGTGAATTGCCGCAGTAACAGTGTTTAATAAGTGTCTTTCAGATCAAGACAGTGATGATGAAACCGGAGCTAGCTTCTTCAAGTGGTGCCTGACAACTTCTTCGAAGTTGATGTCTTTAACCCACAAACAGTGTTCATGAGATGCACTTGTACCATTTTTCCTGCCCTGGGAGACTGTCGTGACAAAATGAACTGAAAGAACTTTTCAAAGGATGGTCCACTGATTAAGATTAATTACTCCTGTGTATATATGTACATATGTATACATATATATTAGTAGCAATTAATTAGATTGTATTGATAGATTGTATTGATAAGGTTTAAGTATTCAGTGAATGGCATATTGTAAGGGGTGGAATGTCCTGGTTTTGCTAAAAAACAAGTTTCTCTTTTAGTGAATTTTGCCTGTCAGCTAAAGCCTTCATATTAGCTGCATTTTCCTGGAGAACCAGATACATGTTTTGGTAAACATAGCAATGGAATGCAAACTTATTGATAAGCACGGATGGACATCTCGCGAGAGGGGCAACGAGAAACCGGTGACCAAGAAACTGACTAACTGTGTATAACATTCCATTCACGTGAATACTTCATATAAAAGTGGGAGATCACGAGGATCTCATCTCCCTTTTCCTTCTTTTCCCTTCTGCTTATGGCCGACATTAGGAGAGGACCTTGCTAGTCGTCCCTGCAAACTGAGGCCTAGTGAGAGACTACTATGAAGATGGAATTTGTAATCTCCAGACTTTTCCTGGTCAAAGCAAAACAGGAGAAACTTGGTCTTGTCCTTTTTCAGTCCCAAAGAGACACATGGGTGTGAAAATAGGATTCTGTGGCCAATTTCCTTTTGCTGTTTGTCCATCAGGCTGCGTGGTGCTCCGGTCACCATTCAGTTTGTGACGAACACAATGAAGGAGTCCAAGAGCGACCTGCTGGAGAGGCTGAGGAAACTGGGGTTTGACATTGTGGAAAATGAGATCTTCACCTCTCTCATAGCAGCCAGAAATATGCTGGAGAAAAATCAGGTGCAGCCTCTCCTCTTGGTGGACGATAAAGCCTTGCCTGATTTCGCAGGTGAGGTGGTTGTTGCATTAAGATGATTAATTTAACAGAAGTTAAGCCCCATGCAAGGCAGCTGGGTTGAACTCCTGAGTGATGCAAATAACCTCACGTCAGCACTATAAGTCTGATTGTGCTCAACAGCCAGCCTGTTTCACAGATTCACGAATAGTATAATATATACTATAGGTCTGAGCGCACTAATGTTGAATTCGCATATTTACATTCTCGAATAGCACAGGCCAGTCATAATCATTGAATCTACGCACTGCACAGATTCACAAATAGTCACTGCACAGATTCACAAATAGTATCACATATACCCTAGGTCTGGGTGCAATCAATGAGAAATTCTCACAACTAGATCCACAAATAAGGAGGTTTATTAAAGCAAGAGGTGCAAGTTATTTTAGATGCTGTTGATAAATATGCTGTCTGCAAAAACATACTTTAGTTGCAAAAATACACTTTAGTTGAAATAAGATGTTAGTTGCAAGAAATAAGTATTGGTATCAGATATATATAAATTCTAAGATGACTATATAGTGCTATTAATGTGACTGCAAATACAAGCTTGAAGTCTAAACTTGGTATAACTAAGTGCACAAATCTTACCCAAGAGCATCCTCCTGAAGGTGGGAGAAGATAGGTTCAGCCTGTCGACTGGTCCTAAAAGTCCTATTATACTGTTCCCTTGACTTCTCAGTGATGGTGTCTTCCCCCCACTCTTTCTCAATTGTTAGGGTATTTTATACTATTTTCTACATTTAGGTGGAGCTTGAGTGGCTCTAGTCATACATACCTTTGTTATGGATTGGTTTAGAAATCCTCACTTCAATTTTTAAGGTAAAAACCTTACTACGCATGCATGAAGGTAGGCCGGAGGCAAGTATCCTTTGAGATGGAGGTGTGTTTTGGTATTATAATGAGATTATAATGAGCAAAGTTCATCTGTTGGACAAATTCCTGGCTCAGTAACTAGCGTTTTGGACAGAAATGAACATTTATCCTTTTTAATTGACAGCAGCTATACCTTCTCTTCAAAACTGGCAGCACCTTGTTAAGAGGGCCCAACAATGATATCTTCATATTACTCTGTCCCCCGTATCTTTTAATTGATACTACGTGGAGCTGTAAATGAACATTAAACAGTCTGAAGTCATTGTTTCTTGAGGAGTAGTGGAAACAGCAGTCAAGGCCTTCAAATATTCAGGAATTTTGGGTAAAACTCAATACTTTTTATTAATTTCCAGTGTAAAAAAAAGTGATGCTTATCACTAGATCACCGGAGATTTATTGCACCTACCAGTGCTGATTTGTTTTATATCAAGGATGTGTCAATTTGTTAGAAATCAGGTTTTCCTCAGCTATTGTACAGAGGTTTTGCTCATATAGAGCTGAAAAGCCAATGTGGAGGTACACGTAGGAGGTTATTTCTCTCTTAATAAATTATTATTAAATGTAAAATCTCCAGGTAGTTATGGTCACTTATCTTATATTGAACATTTAGGTCTCACTCCATGTATTAATAATTACATTATTAATACTTTGATACCTTTATTGGTGACAGAAGTTTCATTGCTCCGACTTCTCTGGATTGTCATCTCTAAAGACCCGGTTAAAACTTGCTTTACTTTCCCATTTCTCTCCCTCAACAATAAAGGGAGTAGAAAATGTTATACTCTAACTTGGACACGTATGGCAGGTGCCTGAAGCTGGGACAGTTAGTCTCGGCTTAACCACATCATTGTTTTAAGAGTGGTGAAGATGCCCACATTTTTAACATACTCAGAGTTTAAAATTGTGTATTGTGTGTTCAGACTTCAAATAAAAATTAAGGTAGCAAAAATGTGGATGGCTTAAAACTGTTCCCTGCCCCTTGCCTTATGAACTGAAATCCTTATGACTGTGTAATTTAAGTAGGTTCTAAGACATTCTAGACATTTCCTGTTAAATTTGAGTGCCGTAGCCTAGTTGGTAATCTTCAGAAAGATAAGTGTCCAGGAGAAAAGCCTCTGTGGGCTCTGAGAGCAATGAAACCTGGTAATCTGTTCCACTGTCCTGGTTTTGTTAAAAACAAGTTTCTCCTTTAGTGATTTTGCCTGTCAGCTAAAGCCTTCATATTAGCTGCATTTTCCTGGAGAACCAGACACATGTTTTGGTAAACCTAGCAATGGAATGCAAACTTATTGATAAGCATGGATGGACATCTCCCGAGAGGGGCGACGAGAAACAAGTGACCAAGAAACTGACCAACTGTGTATAGCATTCCATTCACGTGAATACTTCATATAAAAGCAGGAGATCACGAGGATCTCGTCCCTTTTCCTTTTTGCCTTTTCCTTCTGCTTATGGCCAATATTAGGAGAGAACCTTGCTAGTCGTCCCTGCAAACTGAGGCCTAGTGACAGACTGAATCCAGTTCCGGTTGGCTGCAGAGTCTAATCCAGGACTTTGGTTGCCGTCTCTGCAGTTGCTGAGACTTTCAAGATTGGTTTTGTATATTTTGTATTATTTTCTCTATTCTTATTAGTAGCATTAGTAAAACGTTGTTAATTTTTCCAACTCTCTTCTCTCTGTCCTTCTTTCCCTCCCTATCGCCTGTCCTTAGTGGGAAGGGGGGAGAGGGAGAGGCAAAAGGGGGAAGTGGGGGGGAGAGGAGGTTAACAATACATCTGCCAGGGTTTTATTGTCACCCCGCAATCTAAATTCTCGACATCCACCTAACATCGTATCCAGAGAAACACGTCCCCAGTGATATTCTGTATTTGTGTTATCAGAAAGGCTTTCTTGGGTCAGAAACAGAAGAGGCAGCAGCTATCTCACCAAAGGTGGTTAAATCAATTTAATCTCTGTGTATTTGGGATCTTTCCATCGGTTTTACAGGAGTTATTGCTAATTTTGTAAAAGATGGCAAAGACAGAGATATCGATGGAGCACATTAGTGGCACTATCTGTGTTGCTTGGATCTAAGATGGATTGTTTTGTTTCTTTTTGCTGCAAGTGGTTTGGCTCACATTTTCTCAGCGCTGCTCTCAAAACATTTAAGTATGACGGAGAATATTTTAAATTCCTGTTAACAGCTGCTATTGAGCTATTCTTGACTAATCTTTCTGTAAAGTTGGTCACAGATGGCTGAATGTAATCTATTTTTTGTTGAAGGACCCAGATGCTTTTAGGTGGTGTCACAAATCCACGTTCGCGTCTCTGAGTGTATGTTTCGCTGTCTGAAGGAGGTACAGCAGGAGACATCAGACATTCTCTGGAAAGCCAGGAGCTCTAGTTATCCCAGTAAAGGTGTGGAGGATGTGCTATGTGAAGGCAGAACAAAAACCCCAGCAAGTGCAGGATGCATCTTATATTTAACCTATCCTAAATAAAACTTTCTGCTATTCCTGTTTCTCCTGTAGATGCTTCTCTGCTTCAATTGCTGGTTCTATTTAGAGGTGGCACCGCCACGTAAAAACAGTTGTGTTCCTCCAGACAAGTGCAGGACAAAGGAGGCTCAAGCTCTTCTTGAGGGGACTAATCCACATTAAAAAAAAAGACTTTCCAGAAGAGACAAAACTTATTTAGTGTAACAACTTGTAGGTCGTGCTGCAGTGCATCATAACTAAACTGATATGTAGAACAAGTCAGGCTTTATACCCTAAGTGGAGTTTTCTGTGACTAAAGGGAATAGAAAAACTGGATGGAATTCACTAATCTTCCTGCTTTACTGTCTTACAAAGCAGATGAATATATGCAGAAAGAAATTCTCAGATAACAAATAGTTTAAAAAATTATTTATATGGTCTGCTGCATTTCTGTGGAAGCAAGGAGAGAATCACTGTTAAACAGTCGCCGTTAAGACTGTCAGCTGGAGAGTTGTGTTCATCACGATGGATGGCAGAGTCTGGATAGATCGACACCTTTTCCATAGATGCTTTCCTCATTTCTAAAAGACCTCAAGACCTTTTAAGACCTTAGTTCTAAAGACCTAAAACTAGTCTAGGTGATATGTCTGTGTCAGAAAATGGTAATTTTTTGTTTTAAAGCGATTCATTGCACTTGTTGACTATCTACTGCTAAGTATGAATAAGTATGAATAAAATTCTCTTTGTTCAGAGTAATATTTTGATTTTGCAGGGATAGCCACTGATGACCCCAACGCAGTGGTGGTAGGACTGGCTCCTGAGCATTTCCACTATAAGATGATGAACAGAGCGTTTCAGTAAGTCAGATCCTCATGGCTGGGTCTGTCTTCTGCTGGGCTCTGTGGATTTGGGGCCTTAACCATGAACTTCAGGCAGTCCGGCTCTTGTTTTCATCTGTAAATAACCTATACAAGTGCAGTCGTGGGTGTCATTGAGTTGAAAAAGTTAGCAGTGCTTCAAGAGGAAATACACAAAAACAAGGATGTTGGGATGTTTTGGGGAGACAGCTTCTATGTTCAAACTCCAGCTTTGAGAGACAAAGTATTATAGGGAAGGAAATCCAGTTTTTAGGGCAGATTATTCCTTATCTACCTCATGCAGGATATATGGCAATATCTTCTGAAGCATCTTGTGCTTTGGGAGTGGCCAGCACAATATGCTAGGCTTGGTGAATTGTGGATCAAATCTGGTCTGTCATATTTCTAAAGCTCTTTGTTTTGTGTGTTGATTAAGGGGTAAATCAGATAAAATTTATCTCTGACTGTCCACGAGCCAGGCTGCAGTAGTGTGTGAAAGCAGCCCTGTGGAGAAGGACTTGGGCATGCTGGTGGATGAGAGATTGGACATGAGCTGGCAACGTGCGCTTGCAGCCAAAAAGCCAATCGTATCTTGGGCTGCATCACAAGGAATGTGGGCAGCAGGTTGAGGGAGGTGACTCTGCCCCTCTGCTCTGCTCTGTTGAGACCCTACTGCAGCGCTGCATCCAGCTCTGGGGTCCTCAGCACAGGACAGATATGGACCTGTTGGAGAGGGGCCAGAGGAGCCACAGAAATGATCCAAGGCTGGAACAGCTCTGCTGGGAGGACAGGCTGAGAGAGTTGGGGGTGTTCAACCTGGAGAAGAGAAGGTCTCTGGGGAGACCTTATTGTAGCCTTTCTGTACTTAAAAGTGGCCTGTGAGAAAGATGGGGACAGACTTTAGCAGGGCCTGTTGCGATAAGACAAGGGGTAACTAAAGGAAGGGAGATTCAGGCTGGACATGAGGAAGAAATGTTTTACGCTGAGGGTGGTGAGAGCCTGGCCCAGGTTGCCCAGAGAGGTGGTATATGCCCCATCCCTGGAGACATCCCAGGCCAGGCTAGATGGGGCTCTGAGCGACCTGATCTGGTTGAAGATGTCCCTGCCCATGGCAGGGATGGGACTGGATGAGCTTTGAAGGTCCCTTCAATCCAAACTATTCTGTGATTCTATGAGGTGCATTACCATGCATCCTTCTCTCTAGTTCTCAGATCTGCTCAACAGAGCACTCTTGCTTTTAGCTTGAAAAAAATCTTTAGCTTCAATGGCTTGAACATGAGAGGACATCTGGTAACACTGGTTAATTCCAGGCTGTGCTACAATATATGCAATGAGTCTTTTCCACTCTTTGCTTCTGGGATGATACCCACCACACAATTTTTCACCTTGGAATTTGAAAAAGCTCATCTCAAGCACCTTAATCTGTCTTTACAATCACTAAATCCAAAGAGGGAGTATCAATTACTGCTCACCAGTATCTTATGGAGGCTCCTTGGAGTAGGAAGCCAATGCTGTCTTTATCTGCATGCCAGTTCCATGTCATAAGAACATGTATTGACCCAAACTGATTCTCTGGCAGCCTCATTACTGCATGTTGCCAGTGGCATTGATTTTAGAGTTTTACAGCACACTCATGAGGGGACTCTAATTGCACAACTTAACCCATCATGTATTCCAGTGCTTACATCATTGAGTGGGCTCTATCTGATCTTTAATGTCTCACTGACTTGTTCTGGGTTTTTCCCCCAGTCCTTTATTGAGGGTAAATTGTTTCGCTGGTGTCAGTTTTATTTGGTCCAATGGAAATACTGACTACTGGCCACATTCTCTTCTTGAGCCTTATGCCATGTCCATATCCCTTGTCCTTTAAGTCACTTGGGATTTGCATCGCTCATAGCAAAATTTTTAAAGTGAATCTGATTAAATGCAGATATCTACAGCGCCAATGCCTGTATCTGAGCTGGTGACCTGGGCTCCTGAGGGAGAGAGGAGGTGTTTGTAAGGCATCATTCATTTTTCCAAACTCTTTTCAGTGGTGCCTGATGATAGGATGAGGGGAAACGGGCACAGACTGAAGCACAGAAGGTTCGATCTGAATACGAGGAGAAACTTCTTTACTTTGAGGGTGCCAGAACCCTGGAACAGGCTGCCCAGAGAGGTTGTGGAATCTCCTTCTCTGGAGACATTCAAAACCCACCTGGACATGTTCCTGTGTGACCTCACCTAGGCGTTCCTGCTCCAGCAGGGGGATTGGACTAGATGATCTTTTGAGGTCCCTTCCAATCCCAAACATACTGTGATACTGTGATCTCACGTACTTGTTCTTGAAGTTCTTGAACACACAATACACAATTTTAAACTCTGAGTATGTTAAAAATGTGGGCATCTTCACCACTCTTAAAACAATGATGTGGTTAAGCCGAGACTAACTGTCCCAGCTTCAGGCACCTGCCATACGTGTCCAAGTTAGAGTATAACATTTTCTACTCCCTTTATTGTTGAGGGAGAGAAATGGGAAAGTAAAGCAAGTTTTAACCGGGTCTTTAGAGATGACAATCCAGAGAAGTCGGAGCAATGAAACTTCTGTCACCAATAAAGGTATCAAAGTATTAATAATGTAATTATTAATACATGGAGTGAGACCTAAATGTTCAATATAAGATAAGTGACCATAACTACCTGGAGATTTTACATTTAATAATAATTTATTAAGAGAGAAATAACCTCCTACGTGTACCTCCACATTGGCTTTTCAGCTCTATATGAGCAAAACCTCTGTACAATAGCTGAGGAAAACCTGATTTCTAACAAATTGACACATCCTTGATATAAAACAAATCAGCACTGGTAGGTGCAATAAATCTCCGGTGATCTAGTGATAAGCATCACTTTTTTTTACACTGGAAATTAATAAAAAGTATTGAGTTTTACCCAAAATTCCTGAATATTTGAAGGCCTTGACTGCTGTTTCCACTACTCCTCAAGAAACAATGACTTCAGACTGTTTAATGTTCATTTACAGCTCCACGTAGTATCAATTAAAAGATACGGGGGACAGAGTAATATGAAGATATCATTGTTGGGCCCTCTTAACAAGGTGCTGCCAGTTTTGAAGAGAAGGTATAGCTGCTGTCAATTAAAAAGGATAAATGTTCATTTCTGTCCAAAACGCTAGTTACTGAGCCAGGAATTTGTCCAACAGATGAACTTTGCTCATTATAATCTCATTATAATACCAAAACACACCTCCATCTCAAAGGATACTTGCCTCCGGCCTACCTTCATGCATGCGTAGTAAGGTTTTTACCTTAAAAATTGAAGTGAGGATTTCTAAACCAATCCATAACAAAGGTATGTATGACTAGAGCCACTCAAGCTCCACCTAAATGTAGAAAATAGTATAAAATACCCTAACAATTGAGAAAGAGTGGGGGGAAGACACCATCACTGAGAAGTCAAGGGAACAGTATAATAGGACTTTTAGGACCAGTCGACAGGCTGAACCTATCTTCTCCCACCTTCAGGAGGATGCTCTTGGGTAAGATTTGTGCACTTAGTTATACCAAGTTTAGACTTCAAGCTTGTATTTGCAGTCACATTAATAGCACTATATAGTCATCTTAGAATTTATATATATCTGATACCAATACTTATTTCTTGCAACTAACATCTTATTTCAACTAAAGTGTATTTTTGCAACTAAAGTATGTTTTTGCAGACAGCATATTTATCAACAGCATCTAAAATAACTTGCACCTCTTGCTTTAATAAACCTCCTTATTTGTGGATCTAGTTGTGAGAATTTCTCATTGATTGCACCCAGACCTAGGGTATATGTGATACTATTTGTGAATCTGTGCAGTGACTATTTGTGAATCTGTGCAGTGCGTAGATTCAATGATTATGACTGGCCTGTGCTATTCGAGAATGTAAATATGCGAATTCAACATTAGTGCGCTCAGACCTATAGTATATATTATACTATTCGTGAATCTGTGAAACAGGCTGGCTGTTGAGCACAATCAGACTTATAGTGCTGACGTGAGGTTATTTGCATCACTCAGGAGTTCAACCCAGCTGCCTTGCATGGGGCTTAACTTCTGTTAAATTAATCATCTTAATGCAACAACCACCTCACCTGCGAAATCAGGCAAGGCTTTATCGTCCACCAAGAGGAGAGGCTGCACCTGATTTTTCTCCAGCATATTTCTGGCTGCTATGAGAGAGGTGAAGATCTCATTTTCCACAATGTCAAACCCCAGTTTCCTCAGCCTCTCCAGCAGGTCGCTCTTGGACTCCTTCATTGTGTTCGTCACAAACTGAATGGTGACCGGAGCACCACGCAGCCTGATGGACAAACAGCAAAAGGAAATTGGCCACAGAATCCTATTTTCACACCCATGTGTCTCTTTGGGACTGAAAAAGGACAAGACCAAGTTTCTCCTGTTTTGCTTTGACCAGGAAAAGTCTGGAGATTACAAATTCCATCTTCATAGTAGTCTCTCACTAGGCCTCAGTTTGCAGGGACGACTAGCAAGGTCCTCTCCTAATGTCGGCCATAAGCAGAAGGGAAAAGAAGGAAAAGGGAGATGAGATCCTCGTGATCTCCCACTTTTATATGAAGTATTCACGTGAATGGAATGTTATACACAGTTAGTCAGTTTCTTGGTCACCGGTTTCTCGTTGCCCCTCTCGCGAGATGTCCATCCGTGCTTATCAATAAGTTTGCATTCCATTGCTATGTTTACCAAAACATGTATCTGGTTCTCCAGGAAAATGCAGCTAATATGAAGGCTTTAGCTGACAGGCAAAATTCACTAAAAGAGAAACTTGTTTTTTAGCAAAACCAGGACATTCCACCCCTTACAATATGCCATTCACTGAATACTTAAACCTTATCAATACAATCTATCAATACAATCTAATTAATTGCTACTAATATATATGTATACATATGTACATATATACACAGGAGTAATTAATCTTAATCAGTGGACCATCCTTTGAAAAGTTCTTTCAGTTCATTTTGTCACGACAGTCTCCCAGGGCAGGAAAAATGGTACAAGTGCATCTCATGAACACTGTTTGTGGGTTAAAGACATCAACTTCGAAGAAGTTGTCAGGCACCACTTGAAGAAGCTAGCTCCGGTTTCATCATCACTGTCTTGATCTGAAAGACACTTATTAAACACTGTTACTGCGGCAATTCACATCATGCAGTTCAGTATTGAATATTTTCACCTAGAATCAAATCCCCTTGAGGTACACACCGAACTTCTCCATCCTTAAGCATCACCCACCAGGTGCTGCCAGGTCCCTGGGCAAAAACAATCCCACGAATGGGCTTGCCTTTGCCTGAGGCAGGAGTAACCCTGATTGCCTTTCCTAACCTATTTTTCATGTGTACTACAGGGACTTTATCTCCTTCCACAGTACGAAGAATTTCTGATTGGGCAGACCTGGCTCGATTGGTTGATCCCCTAGTGTTGACCAACCAAGTGGCTTTTGCTAAATGCAAATCCCAGTTTTTAAAGGTTCCACCACCAAGTGCCTTTAGTGTAGTTTTTAACAAACCATTGTACCTTTCAATTTTCCCAGAGGCTGGTGCATGATATGGAATATGATATGCCCACTCAATACCATGTTCTTTGGCCCAATTGTCTATAAGACTGTTTTTGAAATGAGTACCATTGTCTGATTCAATTCTTTCTGGCGTACCGTGTCGCCAAAGGACTTGCTTTTCAAGGCCCAAGATAGCATTTTGGGCTGCAGCATGAGGTACAGCATATGTTTCTAACCATCCAGTGGTTGCTTCCACCATTGTAAGTACATAGCCCTTACCTTGACGTGTTTGTGGAAGTGTAATATAATCAGTCTGCCAAGCTTCTCCATACTTATACTTTAACCATCGCCTCCCATACCATACAGGTTTTAACTGTTTCGCTTGTTTGATTTCGGCGCAAGTTTCACATTCATGAACAACCTGTGAAATAGTGTCTATAAACAAGTCCGCCCCTTGATCGCGAGCCCATTTATATGTTGCATCTCTACCTTGATGCCCTGAAGCATCATGGGCCCAGCGAGCTAGGAAAAGTTCACCTTTATGTTGCCAGTCCAAGTCCACCTCAGCTACTTGAATCTTAGCAGCTTGATCCGCTTGTTGGTTGTTTAGATGTTTCTCGGTGGCTCGACTTTTAGGCACATGAGCATCTACATGACGAACTTTCACAGGCAGGCTCTCGAGCTGAGCAGCAATGTCTTGCCACAGTGTGGCAGCCCAAATGGGTTTGCCTCTGCGCTGCCAGTTGCTTTTCTTCCATTGCTGTAGCCACCCCCACAAGGCATTTGCTACCATCCATGAGTCAGTATAGAGATAAAGTACTGGCCACTTCTCTCGTTCAGCAATGTCCAAAGCCAGCTGGATGGCTTTCACTTCTGCAAATTGACTAGATTCACCTTGTCCTTCAGTGGCTTCTGTAACTTGTCGCATGGGACTCCACACAGCAGCTTTCCACCTTTGATGTTTTCCTACAAGACGACAGGATCCATCTGTGAACAGTGCATACTGCTTATCAGTCTCTGAAAGACTATTATACGGTGGTGCTTCTTCAGCACGTATTACTTCCTCCTCATCTGGAGACATCCCAAAGTCTTTGCTTTCTGGCCAGTCTGTAATCACTTCTAAGATCCCTGGGTGCTTGGGACTTCCAATCCGAGCTCGTTGCGTGATCAATGCAATCCATTTACTCCATGTAACCTCGGTTGCATGATGTGGAGAGGGAACCGTCCCTTTGAACATCCAGCTCAGCACCGGCAGTCGAGGTGCCAGGAGGAGCTGTGCTTCAGTACCGATCACTTCTGTAGCAGCTCGAACTCCTTCATATGCTGCTAGTATCTCTTTTTCAGTTGGAGTATAGTTGGCCTCAGATCCTTTGTATCCTCGACTCCAAAAACCTAAGGGTCGACCTCGGGTTTCTCCTGGTGCTTTCTGCCAGAGGCTCCAGGTAAGTCCATTATCTCCGGCTGCGGTGTAGAGCACATTTTTAACATCTAGTCCAGTCCGAACTGGTCCAAAGGCCACTGCATGAGTTATCTCACGCTTAATTTGTTCAAAGGCTTGTCGTTGTTCAGGGCCCCACTCAAATTGGTTCTTTTTCCGAGTCACTCGATAGAGAGGGCTCACAATCTGGCTGGAGTCAGGAATATGCATTCTCCAGAAACCTACAACGCCCAAGAAAGTCTGTGTCTCCTTTTTATTAGTAGGTGGAGACATTGCTGCAATTTTGTTGATCACATCCACTGGGATCTGATGACGGCCATCTTGCCATTTTATTCCTAAAAACTGGATCTCTCGTGCAGGTCCCTTGACCTTGCTTCGTTTTATGGCAAAACCAGTATCCAAAAGAATCTGAATTATTCTCTCACCTTTCTCGAAGACTTCTTTCGCTGTGTCACCCCATATGATGATGTCATCAATATATTGCAAGTGTTCTGGAGCTTTACCTTGCTCCAGCGTGGTCTGGATCAGTCCATGGCAGATGGTAGGACTGTGTTTCCACCCCTGGGGCAAGCGATTCCACGTGTACTGGATGCCCCTCCAGGTGAAAGCAAACTGCGGCCTGCACTCTGCTGCTACAGGAATAGAGAAAAATGCATTAGCAATGTCAATTGTAGCATACCACTTAGCTGCCTTTGATTCCAGTTCAAATTGCAGTTCTAGCATGTCAGGCACAGCAGCACTCAGTGGTGGCGTAACTTCATTCAGGCCACGATAGTCTACAGTTAGTCTCCACTCGTCACTAGACTTTCGCACTGGCCAAATTGGGCTGTTAAAAGGTGAGTGAGTCTTACTGATCACACCCTGGCTTTCCAATTGACGGATCAACTTCTGGATAGGAATCAAAGAGTCTCGATTGGTGCGATATTGCCGGCGATGCACTGTCGTGGTAGCAATTGGCACCTGCTGATCATCAACCATCAGCAGTCCTACAACAGAAGGGTCATCTGAAAGATCAGGCAAATCAGACAGCTGTTCAATTTTCTCAGTGTCCACAGCTGCTATACCAAATGCCCACCTATACCCTTTTGGGTCCTTAAAATACCCTCTCTTGAGGTAGTCTATGCCAAGGATGCACGGAGCATCTGGACCAGTCACAATGGGATGCTTTTGCCAGTTTTTTCCAGTTAGGCTCATTTCAGCCTCTACAACAGTCAGTTCCTGGGATCCCCCAGTCACCCCAACAATATTGATGGATTGCGTTCCTTTATAATTAGAAGGAATTATCGTGCACTGAGCACCAGTGTCCACTAAAGCTTTGTACTCCTGGGGGTGTTTTGCACCAGGCCATCGTATTTGTCCAGTCCAATAAACTCTGTTATCCCTTTCCTCCACCTGGTTGGAGGCAGGGCACCTCTAATTTCTGTTTTGCACAGTCTCTGGGTGTGAATTAGAGGTTCCTTCAAGAGCATCAGAATCTCTTCAGGTCCTTTTGTAAACTGGAGCAGCCACCTTCCTAGGAGTTTTTCCTTTTATCCATAAATCCATGGGTCCAGATGGGATGCATCCGCGGGTGCTGAGGGAGCTGGCTGAAGTCATTGCTGGACCACTCTCCAACATCTTTGCCAAGTCTTGGGAAACGGGGGAGGTGCCCGAGGATTGAAGGAAAGCAAATGTCACTCCAGTCTTCAAAAAGGGCAAGAAGGAGGACCCAGGTAATTATAGACCAGTCAGCCTCACTTCTGTCCCTGGGAAAGTAATGGAACAGCTTATCCTTGGTGCCATCTCAAGGCATATCAAGGATAAGAGGGTTATTAGGGGCAGTCAGCATGGCTTTACCAAGGGTAAGTCATGCTTGACCAACCTCATAGCCTTTTATGAGAATGTAACAAGGTGGATGGATGATGGCAGAGCGGTGGATGTGGTCTACCTTGACTTCAGTAAAGCCTTTGACACAGTCTCCCACAGCATCCTCACAGCTAAGTTGAGGAGGTGTGGTCTAGACAACAGAGTAGTGAGGTGGGTTGCAAACTGGCTTAAGGAGAGAAGCCAGAGAGTGGTAGTCAGTGGTGCGGAGTCTAGTTGGAGGCCAGTATCTAGTGGAGTGCCTCAGGGGTCAGTACTGGGGTGTAGGAACGAAATAGGGACTCAGCAAAACAAGTCGATTCAATGTGAATCACGCTAAGCCATTTATTACAGAAACAAGTCTCCTTATATACGTAACTATATTCTAATCACGCGTCCACGCTCCAAGCATGGATTCGCTAAATGAGTATCGTGGGCTGTCCATGCGCTGGAGTCTCACTGATGACACGTCCGATGATTCACGCCACGCCAGGACCCTGGTGATTGAGGAACGCCCCTCTCTCTCACAGCAGATTCTGTTCTCAGCTTCTCTAAGAGGCCTTGAGATTCCTTTGAGCCTGACTAATTCAGCAACAAATCTTTATCTCTCAAAACCCATCCACACTTCCCCCTTTCTTTTTCTTGAATTAGTCAGGCCCCATCAACCGCACGGCGAATCATTTTTGAAATATACTGCAACACAGAACACGTGATTAACAACATAATTACAATTACATATAATGCAGTTAAACCTTACTTAATAAGATTAAACAACTACCTGCTTATTCTTAAAACCTTAATTCTACTATGACAACCTTATTAACACACTATTTTAATAGATTCAAAATAACCAGACAAGTTAATACAATATTTTCTCTTAACCTCCTAAATATCTATAACTGCGCAGTTTATGGAGTAATGTACTTAATATCATCAGCATATGCTAATTATTGAGTTAATATCCTAAAACTTAAACTTATATTTAACTTATAAACTTGTTAACTTATAATCTTATATTTAAACTTATACTTAAAAGATCTATAGCTTAATCTTAATACTTCTTTTAAAACCTTATCAGATGCTAAGTTAAGTTACCATGGTAGAAATATCTTATACTTTTATCTTATCTATGCATAGATTATCTAATAGTAATATCACCCTTTTGGAACTCTTACTATCTATTCAAATTAGCATTCTCTATAGAAGGTACCTTATTTGTTTACTAATAAGCTTTTAGACTACTGGGTCTAGGAGCATCTATAACACTGAATAGGAATTCATGGTTTGCATTTAAGACAATTCTCACAACTTATCTCCCTCCTGCCCTTCTGCATCTGTTGAATCTTTGTTATCTTTGTTCAGCCATGGCTTGATCCATTTCGCAGGAATCCATTTTGATCCTTGGTCTGTAATGACACAAGCATAACCCTTTCCCCAGGTTATCAATTGATGAGGCCTTTTTCATTGACTAGTGATTTGACCATAACTAATGTAGGCTATTTCTGATTTAGCATGGTTTTGGGTCATACTTGCAAAGTATTTCATCACATACAATGCTTTTGACAATTGGTTTTGTGGTGTTTCCCCTACTTCCCCTTTTTTTTTTTTTTTTTTTTTTGCATTGGTGTTAGTAGCAATGTAGCCAGCTGACGACAATCGTAAGGAGTTAGTATTTGCCCATCAAAAAGAGTATTAATAAAGCCTTGTGTATATTTTCCATGCAATCCATACTGCTGCATACTTCTAGCCTCTTTTATCTCCTCCCAACGCAACCCAGCCCACCCAGGGTTCTGATTACCCTGTCCGTCTTGCTGGTAAATGACTGGGTATGCACTTGTTATTTCACCTTCTATCATCGCATTTCTGATAATCCCTCGCCAATGTCTTTTAACGTCATAATCATTCGTAGAGCCTGAACTCCCCAATGCACCCCCCGTTGCACCCCCCTTCTCGTCACCATCAAGATAATCGCCTTTCCGAGTGCTGGATTCTTTCAGTTGTAGCTGATCTATTTTTTCACATAGTTCTTTAACCCAGTTCTTTCTCGGCGACTCCTTCTCCTCCGGCGTAGGAGTTAGAGGGGTAGGAGGCGGTAAAGGCGGACACGACTCAGTAACAGGACTGATATTACACTTATTTACGACTTTAGCATTCTCAGCTATCAACAGTTCTTTTGACAAATTATCTGACTCCAGTTCCTTGGACTGCTTGGTCTCTTTAGGGTCGTGTGATGGTATGGGGGCCCATCTGCCAAGTGATTTTCCTCCCCCCGCCCCAGACTGCTGTATCATCGGGGGTGCTGATGGTACGACAGGGGTTGGGGGAGGGAGGGGGTCAAAGACACAAACTGGATAAGCTTCACAGTTATTTTTAGAGTTCTTATCAGGCTGTAACGCTGTAAAAATTCCAGAAACCGCAGCCCATTCGGCCTTAAGTTCTTTCAAAGCGGACAATATAAGCTTCCAAGTAGTCGCTAGTGATTTAGCTTTTTTATCTCCGTCGCTATCCTTATCCCATAACTTCTGCCCTATATCGTTCCAAAGTTCAATTTTTAAAGCTTTTTCAGCTTCTATCGGGTAGCCGTTAGTTCTACACCAAACCAACAGTCTACGGATGTTACTTTCTTCATATTTAAGTCCTTTCATAGAGAGAATATGCAGGAGGAGTTTAACTATGGCTTCTTCCTCAGAGGATATATTTTGCCCCATAACTTCACTCTTCCCTCCTCCCGCTCCCAGCCGCTCACCCTTTACGGTGACTTCTTCAAAAAAAATGCGGAACGTCCGTACGCCTCCGCCCGGTCTTCAGTCCAGCTGATCCGCCTCTGGCTGGGCCACTCCAGGCTTTTCCCCGACCTCGGTGGTACGCAGTTCAGAGTATCACATCGGAGTCACCATTTGTAGGAACGAGATAGGGACTCAGCAAAACAAGTCGATTCAATGTGAATCACGCTAAAGCCATTTATTACAGAAACAAGTCTCCTTATATACGTAACTATATTCTAATCACGCGTCCACGCTCCAAGCATGGATTCGCTAAATGAGTATCGTGGGCTGTCCATGCGCTGGAGTCTCACTGATGATACGTCCGATGATTCAGGCCACGCCAGGACCCCGGTGATTGAGGAACACCCCTCTCTCTCACAGCAGATTCTGTTCTCAGCTTCTCTAAGAGGCCTTGAGATTCCTTTGAGCCTGACTAATTCAGCAACAAATCTTTATCTCTCAAAACCCGTCCACACTGGGGCCAATATTATTCAATATATTCATTAACGATTTAGACGAGGGAATTGAGTATACTATCAGCAAGTTTGCTGATGACACTAAGCTGGGAGGAGTGGCTGACACGCCAGAAGGCTGTGCTGCCATCCAGCGGGACCTGGACAGGCTGGAGAGTTGGGTGGGGAATAACCTGATGAAATTTAACAAGGGAAAGTGTAGAGTCCTGCATCTGGGCAGAAACAACCCCAGGTTCCAGTATAGGTTGGGAAATTACATATTAGAGAGCAGTGTAGGGGAAAGGGACCTGGGGGTCCTGGTGGACAACAGGATGACCACGAGCCAGAACTGTGCCCTTGTGGCCAGGAAGGCCAATGGCATCCTGGGGTGTATTACAAGGGGGGTGGTTAGTAGATCGAGAGAGGTCCTCCTTCCCCTCTACTCCGCCCTGGTGAGACCCCATCTGGAATATTGTGTCCAGTTCTGGGCCCCTCAGTTCCAGAAGGACAGGGAACTGCTGGAGAGGGTCCAGCGTAGGGCAACAAAGATGATTAAGGGAGTGGAGCACCTCCCTTATGAAGAAAGGCTGAGGGAGCTGGGGCTCTTTAGTTTGGAGGAGACTGAGGGGTGACCTTATTAATGCTTATAAATATATAAAGGGTGAGTGCCACGAGGACAGAGCCAGGCTCTTCTCGGTGGCAAACAATGATAGGACAAGGGGTAATGGGATCAAGCTGGAACACAAGAGGTTCCACTGAAATGTGAGAAAAAACTTCTTCTCAGTGAGGGTGACAGAGCACTGGAACAGGCTGCCCAGGGAGGTTGTGGAGTCTCCTTCTCTGGAGACATTCAAAACCCACCTGGACATGTTCCTGTGCGACCTCACCTAGGCGTTCCTGCTCCAGCAGGGGGATTGGGCTAGATGATCTTTTGAGGTCCCTTCCAATCCCAAACATACTGTGATACTGTGATCTCACGTACTTGTTCTTGAAGTTCTGAGGTAGGTCTTCCATGCCACTTATTCATGTTTTCTCCCTGCTCATGTAGGAAGAACCACAGTGAACCTCTTTTTGTGGGCTGCCTCTGTCCTCTCTCTCGAGATTGGAAACGCCTTTTCCTAATAGCTGAATCATAGGTTCATACAGGTCGTGAATGGTACGTGTCTTCTCTGAGTTCTTTGATTTCTTGCAACAGTTTTTCAAACCGATCATCAGATTTTTCACACAATTTCTCCACAGCAGAGACACAAGCCCGTAGAGAACCAGCAAGGCTGTCCTCAAAGTCTCGGAGCTGCTCAATCACTTCAGTAATATCTTGTACACCTCCAGATGACCAGACCATTCCTGCCAATGACTTAGCATATGCAGGTGGTGCGCTTTGTACAAATCTGTGCCACAGAGGTTGTGTACAATTGATTCTATCTGGGTCTGTCCCCTCTTGGCTGTTTGGTCCAAAATAGATGATCTCTCGCACAGCTAATTCTCTCAGGAACTGAATACCTCTCTCCATAGTATTCCATTTCCCTAACTTGGATATACAGTCTTCCTCGTAGGGAAATCTTACTTTCATAGCTGCCAGGAGTCGGGTCCAGAGGGTAGTGGCATTAGACTCTCTTGAAATTGCCCTATCAATGGTGGAATCTTTTGACAGAGATCCCAGCTGCCTGGCTTCACCACCTTCCAATTCAATTGTTTCTGCTCCATTGTCCCAGCATCGGAGCAGCCAGGTTAAAATATTCTCGCCTTCACGACGACAAGAGTCTTTTCACAGATCTCTCAGCTCACCTGGAGAAAGGGACCGAGTGGTGGTCACTTCATCTCCTCCCTGCGCTGATGATGCCCCTTGGGTTGATGTTGGCCCTGTGCCATCACCTGCTGCACGGGTAGTCTTTCTAGTGACTTTCTTACAACCAGGAACTGATGCTGATATGGGTTCACCATCATTTGATTCATTTCCAGAGTCTGAATGACTGTCACAGTGATTGCTGTGGTTACAGCAGCAACAGTGCCCAGTGTGTGAAGAAGGGGGGGCTGCCTTGTTAGCCTTTGAGGCTGGAGAAGTAATGTTATCTGCAGCGACCTTGGCAGAGGAACTCTGCGTAGGAGCTGTAGCTTCAGCCTGTGAAGCCGCGGTTGGGGGGGCAGTGGCTGCAGCGGCAGTTTTCGCTGTTTTGTTCTTTCTTGAGTGGCTCGGAGTGCTTTTTGCTAAAGCTTCCAAAGACGCACCGCAAATCTCAGGACTAAAAAGAGACGCAAACCTCCTATTGAACCTCATTTCTCTTAACAGTAGCACAAAATGACACACATTCAGCAAACCAAATAGCACCATGATAGTTCTATCAAAGCTCCAAGGATATTCAAAGCTCTCTAAAACATTTGCTAACTGTCCTAGCGAAAAAATGAAAGTATTGTTAGTCAACCTTTCTAAGGATTTGCTCGACCAATTAGCAAACACAGAGCCGTACTGCTCTTTAATCTCTCCCGGAGGCTTTTCAAGGTAAAGCAGAAATGAGTAGAAATTCATTAACGGCTGCAGTATAATGAAATAAACCAGTGCCAAACCACACAGGATCATCATAACCACTGTCCAATTTCTTGTTGTTATATAATGAATACTTCGATTTATGAAGAAGGCCCAGCACAGATAAGGAATCACCGAACACAATGTAGAAAATAACTGATACAACTTATGCCATAACATCTTTAAATCAATGTAATTCACTTTGCCTTAATACCACTAAATAATGTCTGAAGCAAACAGACGCGCAAGTATCACAACTCTATGAGTTGGCATGGTGCCAAGAAAACTGAAAGGTACATCAGAGCACTAGAGAAGCCAAAAATCTCCAAATTTACCCCTTTCTCTCGCCCCACGTTGGGCGCCAATTAGCTGTTGAGGCTTAGATTGCAGGGTGACAATAAAACCCTGGCAGATGTATTGTTAACCTCCTCTTCCCCCCACTTCCCCCTTTTGCCCCTCCCTCTCCCCCCTTCCCACTAAGGACAGGCGATCGGGAGGGAAAGAAGGACAGAGAGAAGAGAGTTGGAAAAAATTAAAAATGTTTTACTAATGCTACTAATAAGAATAGAGAAAATAATACAAAATATACAAAACCAATCTTGAAAGTCTCAGCAACTGCAGAGCCGGCAACCAAAGTCCTGGATTGGACTCTGCAGCCAACCGGAGCTGGATTCAGTCTGTCACTAGGCCTCAGTTTGCAGGGACGACTAGCAAGGTCCTCTCCTAATGTCGGCCATAAGTAGAACGGACAAGATCCTCATGATCTCCCACTTTTATATGAAGTATTCATGTGAATGGAATGTTATACACAGTTGGTCAGTTTCTTGGTCACCTGTTTCTCGTTGCCCCTCTCGCGAGATGTCCATCTGTGCTTATCAATGTTTGCATTCCATTGCTATGTTTACCAAAACATGTGTCTGGTTCTCCAGGAAAATGCAGCTAATATGAAGGCTTTAGCTGACAGGCAAAATTCACTAAAAGAGAAACTTGTTTTTTAGCAAAACCAGGACACATTATTTCCATGAAGAATGTTTTTTTGAAAATGGCAAAGAAAAAACAAAGCACCACTCCCCACCTGCCTTAAATTTTCAAAGTAAAGATAGATTTTCCCCTGACATTTTCTTTTCTGGAAACAACGGCACTTCCTTCTCCTTCACCGTTTGATGCTCTGGAGACGAGGCAATGCCATTTTGAGTAGTGAAAGTCTTGGAAGTTTTTAATCTTTTTTTTTTTTTTTTTTTCAAACTGACTCGAATTCTCTTTGCCAAGCCTTGTACTTCTGGCTGAAGTTTTTTACTGATAGCTTGGTGTGGGCGATCATATCAAGGAAGCCTGCTGTTGTGATCGTGTCTAATTGGATCACAGGTAAGTTACTGTTACCTAAAGAGAAGGGAATTGATTAAATACTGTTATTATTTCCAAAATACATTATTTTATGTCCCTGCCTAATGCAAGAGTTAATATGTGAAAACAACAGAATAAACCTTGTGAGATCAAGAAAAAATTCTGTTTGTGCACAGAGCACAGATACTGACAGCTTCTGATTTTCAGAAATACTCACAAGTAGATGTTTTAGAAATGTAGTTTCAAACTTTTCTAAGCAGATAAAAGAGCTCCACCTACTGGGGTTAATGTTATAATTTCAAGAATTAGAGCCGTAGATCAGCATTTCCCAGATAGGATTTTCTACTCAGTACCTGGCTGATGATTTTCAAGAGCATTCAAAATTTTCCTCACTGGTCTCATAGCCGCTTCCTTGCACACGAGTTTTATGTTGGAGCTGGAGTACCCATCCATTTCCTGCGACGGGATCAGAATGACACGACAGGCTTACAAATCGGGCAGGAATGGCATTTAAAAGCATATATATATATATATATATATTTGTAAAGTCTATTCCTGTCTGAAATAGATGTGTGTATATATACACATAGACGTATATATTTTTATGTGTAACTCTTCCCTCAACATTATGTTGCTTGTTCTTGTAAATGCCCACAGGACTTTGTAGGAGCAAGGAAAATACTGGGTATTTTCTTTCTATAGGGCAATATTCCATAGGTCAAATAAAATCCACCTTTCTGCATCTGTTCCCAGTTTTTCTGTGAATAAAATAACTATATTAACGTTTATGAAAAGAAAACTGAGCAGAATTGTCTCTGTGGACAGATGTAAAAAGGGCTGACTGGGTAAGCTGTAAGAGATTTTCAAAGAATTTAGGATGTGACAAAGGGGTAAATGAAGAAAGCCTGATATCTAATTAATCTCTTTGCTGTCTAAACGCTCTTTTCTCCCGCAGCAATGGAGCTGTGACAAACCCTCCCTACACAATTAACTGTTCATCACCTTGATGAATTGGAAGTGCTCCCAGCTTGATGAGAAGAGGGATAAAATAGAATGTTGCTGGAAGTCTCCCTGTATTTAAGGATGACAAGCTGGCCCAGCTCCAGAGAGGAGCAGGAGACACAATTTTTAAGCAGAACTGTGTGATTTCCACAGCCAGGTACATGCCTGGGAACCACTCAGCCCTGTGTCTCCCTGGTGTCCCTTTGGCTGGAGCTTCCAGCTGAGCTGAGGTCCTTCCCCCAGCTCTGTGTGTGGCAATTGCTGGTGCAGAGTTGCTGTCCCAACCCTTCTGCCGTGATATGCTGCCGCTGCTGTCGGTGATGTATCATAGAATCATTTTGGTTGGAAGAGACCCTCAAGATCATCGAGTCCAACCATTAACCCAGCACTGACACTAACCCCTGTCCCTAAGAACCTCATCTCTGCGTCTGTTTAACCCCCTCCAGGGATAGTGACTCCACCACTGCCCTGGGCAGCCTGCTCCAATGCCCAACAGCCCATTCCGGGAAGAAATTGTTCCCAAGATCCAACCTCAATCTCCCCTGGCGCAACTTGAAGCTATTTCTTCTCGTCCTGTCGCTTGTTCCTTGGGAGCAGAATCTAACTCCCCCCATCTCCAACCTCCTTTCAGGTAGTTGCAAAAAATGAGGAGGTCTCCCCTCAGCCTCCTGTTCTCCAGGCTGAACCCCCCAGGTCCCTCAGCCACTCCCCATCACACTTGTGCTCCAGCCCCTTCCCCAGCTCCATTCCCTTCTCTGAACTCACTCCAGCTCCTCAAGGGCTTTCTTGTCGTGCAGGGCCCAAAACTGACCCCAGGATTTGAGGTTTGGCCTCCCAAGTGCCCAGTCCAGGGGATAGTCACTGTCCTGGTCCTGCTGGTCACACTAATGGTGACACAAGCCAGGATGCTGGTGGCCTTTTAGGCCACCTGGCTGTCACTCTTCCATACGGTTCCCACCCAGCAAGTGGGCATCATCCCTGCTGCCGTGCTGTCCCACCTGGCCCAGCAAGCTGTAGTCCAGGTCCATTCTTAGCTCCACTCCTCCGTTGTTGCCAGTGCTAGATCATCACCCGTTTTTGCCTCTTTACTTGGGAGATCGACCAAAATCCTTTTCTCCAACCTCCGCAGCATGGCAGAATCTAACTCCCTGCAAGCAAAGGAGGAGAGGAACCATCTCAGTGCATCTCTTTGAGACATGGTGTTGACAGCAAGCGCCTTGCTGTGGGGACTGACATTTTCCAATCCCACCTGTAATTGTCTCAACCTAGTTTTGAAAAAAAAAATGATAGAAAAATATATTAATTATCCAGTGTATTCCTTTTCAGCTTGTTAGTGATACATTGGCTTGTGACAATGAGGCTTCGCAACAACAATCAGAAGATGTAGTTATCTTTCTTGGCTCTGGTACTCATCTCCAGTGTGTCTCATCAGCACTAACCTCTCCTTTTCTCCCTTTGCTATTAAGGAGATACTACAAATTGTCTGCCTGGGGCACTGTGAGGACTAATTAATTGCTACTTTGTAAAGGATGATTATTAGGTCTGAAATACAGACTGAAGGTCTTGGATGTGAGGGTCATGTTTATGGCAGAACAAGACATGGATCTGAGATTGCTCCTGCAATACAAATCATAAATAATAAATACAGTGACAAAGGAAAATATTCTTATAAAAAGGATCGTGTGAAGGATGGATGGGCTGGATAAATGTGTCAATGAGCCAAAAAGCATAATGTTGGCAACATCAACACTGAGAAAGTGTTTGCCAGAAAAGAGAAAATAAGCAAAAGGAAGAGAAGAGAGTAAAATACAAAAGATTGGGCACACCAGCTCCTCTTGGACAGGCATCTGAACAAGTCATTTTAATATTTTTCCAAGTGCTTTTCAGTTGTTTGAGTCTAATGGTAACACAACCAAACAACTGAACGCCAATTCCTACTCCAGGTCATCCCTTGTCACTTGTGTAATGGGAATGGTCTACAAGTACCCCAGTAATTATTACAATTTTCAAAAATAAATAGCTGCTACAAAATATTTACTCACTTATAAGTCTCTGGTGCCTTCCAGGAGCTGCTCTGTGCTATTTTACTTCCCAGTGCTGTATCAATCTTTCTCTACTGGCCCTATTCAGTCACAGACTTGTTACTTCAGTTTAAAAAAAATAAATCATTCAATCCTCATACCTGCTGAGAAACCCTCATCAAGGGGAAACTCATTTCAATGTGTCTTGTGCAGACAGAAAAACATGAGCCCTAAGCACCATCTCCACCCTTGTTGGCTGAGCCAGATAATAATTTATGCTTGAATAAA
This sequence comes from Columba livia, assembly GCF_036013475.1. Lineage (NCBI taxonomy): Eukaryota > Metazoa > Chordata > Aves > Columbiformes > Columbidae > Columba > Columba livia. The sequence continues at coordinate 10,651,619 of NC_088641.1, read as the reverse complement.
CCTGCCTCTACCTTTCCTGATTCCCTGGGTGAAACCTTTTACCAGCAAAGTTAACATTCAAGCAATGCTTCTTTTATGAAACTCCTCTTCAATTTACAGGGAGCTTGAAATGCACCTGTAGCACCAATGAAGCTTATTTCTATCACCTTTGGTGACTTGTCCTTATTTTTTAATAGCAAATGTTTTCTACTGGTACAGCACAAAAATTGGCTCCCCATCTAGGTGCCTGCCTAGGTTTTCCACAGACCTCAGCAGGAGCAGAAGTGTCCCCTCTCCCCAGAAAAGGACCTCTCAGTTTGGGAGAGGACAAGGGGTAATGGGATCAAGCTGGAACACAAGAGGTTCCACTGAAATGTGAGAAAAAACTTCTTCTCAGTGAGGGTGACAGAGCACTGGAACAGGCTGCCCAGGGAGGTTGTGGAGTCTCCTTCTCTGGAGACATTCAAAACCCACCTGGACATGTTCCTGTGCGACCTCACCTAGGCGTTCCTGCTCCAGCAGGGGGATTGGACTAGATGATCTTTTGAGGTCCCTTCCAATCCCAAACATACTGTTATACTGTGATCTCACGTACTTGTTCTTGAAGTTCTGAGGTAGGTCTTCCATGCCACTTATTCATGTTTTCTCCCTACAAACACACCTATGTGTGTAACAAACACACCTATGATAAAAAACAACTAGTTGGAAAAGCCTTTTAATTCAAACTGGATAATAAAGAAACCAGCCCTGTGTTCTGGATCAACAGCAGCTTGAATCAAAATAAATAAACAAAAGAAGCTTGATGTTAAATTAATATATTGAACTCCACATTCTGGGTGAATTTCACAGCAGCTGTGGCTCATTCAGAGATGCAAGATGCTCTAGGAGCCCATGTTACCTGCATGGTGATTTTTTTTTTGTCAGCTTTTGCAGCCATTTCTCTCTTTACTGAGGAACACCAACATCACACAAAACCACATTATTGTCCTATGCTGACAGTACATGCTACCAAATAATCAAATAATTTTAAGTGACAATTTCAACGGCATTCCCTTTAATTATTCTCCCACCATCACTTTAGTTTTGTTGCTATAGTAACAAACACTGGCATCACCACTGCATGGAGAACATCAGGATAAAGTTGGTCAACACTGGAGACTTGCTTGCACCTGCCACTTCTTTATCTTGTTTGTCAGATACAATGACCTTTCACAAGTACAAACTACTAAAAAATCCCCCAGTTACTAATAAAATAATTTTTTTTTTCCTATGGACCTCGCTATTGAGAAATAACCCTAAAAATAGAATCTATCCATTTGTTCCCTAAGCTGCACCCCAATCATTTCGGCTTCTCTTTAGGAAGGGCAATGACACGGATCAGCAGAAAAGAACATGAGGAAATAGGGGCTTTTTCAAACCTCTAAGAAAAAAGATGGATTTTTGAGAATGCCAACTCTCACCTGGCACAAGTTTTCCCTGAAGCATCACACACCCTTGCAATTGTACATCTTTAAGAGACTATTATTTCCACATAATTCTTTGTGAAAAGAAATGCAGTTTCCTAATTCTGCTGTGAACTTTTCCTCTGAGCTACAGTCTAGCTTTATAAAAATCTAAGTAATACAACTACAGTAAAAGCGTCCCATCCTTAATTCAACCTCACCCTTGAGTAATTGTTACTGTCCCAGCATCTTAAAGTGTCCTCCCTCATCATGATAGCACATATCATTTTGTGGTTTTCCTCATCCATTGCAAGACATCTCCACGAAAACAGTGTCAGGACCACAGTACAAAGACCCCTGGGGCTGTGTATCCTATTTTGCCACTGACTCGGCCAGATGAAGTCATTTTACTGCACCTCAGTTTAGGCACCTTTTCATGAGAAGAGAATGAGGTACTTAACTGTCCTCTTTATTAACGTGCTGAAATTCCTACAAAAGATGGGCTGTTTCTCAAAATTAAAAAATGACCGAGGTAGTTTACCTAGCAGAAAGAATCTTTAAAAATAATAAAGCAAAGCCTTGGCTGAAAGACCAAACGAAACGAGAACTCTGCAAAGGACACCTTGCTCACCAGGCCAAGCTATTCTCTCTGAAACACTCTGAATATTGTCTTTTTCTACCTAGAAAAGGCTTAGAAAAGAGCTAGAGAGCAACTCCAGAAAGCTGCGGGGGAGCTCAGGTGATACATGACAACTTTCCACTGTCTTTGCTGACTTCTCTTGGTATTAACACAGGTGTAAATAAAAGCAGAATTTGGCCATGGATTTGCTTATCCATGACATCATAAAAAGGCAGAAGCTTCAGGCCCGTTTACTTAAACAAGTGTCTTTCTGCAAACAGCGCTGACATAACATATCGGAGGGAATCGAAAAAAGTCGCTTGCCTTTTAAGAGCTTCCTGCACGCCTGGCACAGCCGAGTCTTCAACACGAAGCGTGCTGCTGAGATCCACCAAGATGGCTTTCAGCACACACCGAGTTGCCATCCTTCCTTCCCCAAGGAAAAGGCAAATAAATGAAACAATGACAAACCGGTTAGCAGACAATGGATAAAAAAATAAGGAACTCAGTTAAGTGCCTCATTTGTGCCAAGCCCTGCGAGGGCAAAAAATCGTGGACTCCACACAATCCAATATGAATTCAAGCGAAGCCATTTATTACAGAAACAAGCCTCCTTATATATGCAGTTATTTCCTGATCATGCGTCCACGCTCCAAGCATGCATTAGCTGATTGGATATTGTCTATGTTCACGAGCTGTCCACGCGCCCGAGTCTCACTGCTAATAGGTCTGTTGATTTATGTCTTGTTGAGGCCCTGTTATTGTAGAACTGCCTCACTCCCACAGCAGGTCCTGTTTTCAGCTTTTGAGGTGGCCTTGAAATTCCTTTGGGCCTGGCTAGTTCAATAATAAATCTCCATCTAATAGAAACCCATTCACACATTAACTTCAAGAAAATCCCTCAAATCTCCCACAAAGCCCGGTATTACTCAGAACATTACTCACAGTATTAAATGAGCCCCTTTAGACAGAGAAATAAAAGGCAGCGTTTGAAAAAAACCCACATAACTGATAGGGTGGTATTTTCCCAAAGACTCTATATATGGAAATCAGGTGTTTTTTAAGTGCCTTTATTTGTGCGTGTCAAAAAAATTTCTCTAAACAAGCAAGGCTGTTGGGAAGAGGATCATCAGGTCTGGTATTGCCGGCTCAAGGCCTCAGCAAACACATTTTGGCAAGTCCCACCGACACCGACGGCACCATTCAAGTAAAAATAAATACAGTACAACTAAGTGATGATACAGAGCTCTGATTATAAAGCTCAAAACACTCTGCAGAAGTGGGTATCATTAATTTTATTTTTGTAAGCGAGATCTACAGTGATCCAGCCCACAATACAATCCAGGTGTCCTAACTCTTAGGTTATTTGGTGGTTGAGTGCCTGTGGATTTAGCCTGGAAGCTGTCAGGGCTCAAAGATATTCAGCACCCCAAAGGGTTACTCTCTCGCAAAAACAAAAGTTAAATATTTTTTCTAGAGCAAACTTCGGTGTCACACAAGACTCAGCCCAAAATAGAAGCCAGCACTCAAAGGGTAAAGACACTGGGGAAGAAAACAGTGAGGTCACGCTCAAGTCATCTGGCTAAAAAGCTGTCTCAGAAACTTGTAAATCTCCTTATGTGTGCTGCAAATGCTCTATTTTGCTCCACAAGCAAGTTTGCTGAGCTATTTCTTAGCAAATGACCAATTCTTCCTGTTTGTTAGACAATAACAACTATGATCTGTCATCACTAGCAAGTCATCATGATTTTATGTTAAGCTGTTTTGGTTACAGACAGAACACGTAACATATATGTAATTTTAAAAACCACAAAGACTAGTCAGCACTATGCTTAGAACCCGCCTTAATAAATTTCATTTTCTATCAGGACAGTTTTATCTTTGCAGACAGTTTTATCAATTATTACATGAACCTGATGCCTCAGGTACAAGACATACATGTAGAAAACTTTGAGATTCCACTTTCATTATTCCTGCTGCTTCCCTGCAATAAGAAAAAAAAAAAAAAAAAAAAAAAAAAAAAGCTGATTTTTGATTTTATAGCATGTCTGTTGCTATACAGGCCAAGGTTAAAAGCTCATGATGAAGAGCTGATAATGGAACTAGGGGAGCATCATCAACTGAGAATAGGGCACCAGGTTTCTAAGACACCTTCCCTGGGTAGAACACTTAGTGCAGAAAAAGTGCCTGAACAGAATGGAATTTGCATGACTCTCTCTCCATGACAAAAAAAAACCCTCTCTTCTATCAGGCACTTCAACTGTAGCACAGGGAATTTCAAGTGCTGAGATTAAAAAGAGGACTGAAGAAGATGCTATTATAGAAATTCTCTAGCCAAAGACACAAATGCAAAACAACTGCACCTTGCCTGCATGGATAACACAGCTAAGGACGTAGATAGAATATCCTAGTTTAGCAGAAACTGGATTTTTATTTAATTCCTCTTTTACCCTAGACCTCTGTTGGTTCTCGTGTTTGCAGTGTATTTAATTGGGTGGTATGGAAGTTTTTTGCAGAGTCAGCTTTCAACATAGCTGATTTTAAGTATAAAGCTCATGGCCTAGCAAGAAAGTCCTAAAAAACTTCAGTTTTCACAATGGTAGCCCAATACATCAGGGGAACCTCACCTTTGTGCTGGCATTACAGCCATAGCAATGGGATGAACCCATATGATACCTCAGGCTGGTCAGGCCATGAGGGACAGAATCACAGGATGGTTGGGGTTGGAAGGGACCTCTGGAGATCATCTAGTCCAACCCACCTGCTAAAGCAGAGTCACCAGAGCAGATCACACAGGATCGCGTCCCGGCAGGTTTTGAATGTCTCCAGAGAAGGAGACTCTGCAACATCTCTGGGCAGTCTTTTATATTGCACCACAGGGACAATAGACAGCTATACTCAATGGAAAAAGCACCAGCTTTGACAAAAGGTTGAATCAGGGAAATATTTTATGAAGCGCATAGAGAGTAAAAGCATATTATAGAAAAATAGTAAAGGAATTTACTCATGACCTAGGAAAAGGGGGGAATTGATATGCTGTATAGTCAGCAAATTACCGTGTATGCCTAACTCTCCAAAACCATTATTGGGTGCGAGGGTGAAAAATCATGGACTCCACACAATCCAATATGAATTCAAGCGAAGCCATTTATTACAGAAACAAGCCTCCTTATATATGCAGTTATTTCCTGATCACACGTCCACGCTCCAAGCATGCATTAGCTGATTGGATATTTTCCATGTTCACGAGCTGTCCACGTGCCCGAGTCTCACTGCTAATAGGTCTGTTGATTTACATCTTGTTGAGGCCCTGAGGCCTCACTCCCACAGCAGGTGCTGTTTTTCAGCCTTCGGGCTGGCCTTGAGATTCCTTTGGCTAGTTCAGAAATAAATCTCCATCTAATAGAAACCCATCCACACAACAACCTCAAGAAAATCCCTCAAATCTCCCACAATTCCCCCTTTTTGCTTTTGAACCAGCCAGGCCTTGTTTACAACGTGCTCAATCATCTTTGAAATACACTGCAGCATACAACACATGATTAACAACAATTATTACAGTTACATATAATGTAGCTAAGCCTTACATAATAAGATCAAACAACTACCCACCATTTGTCAAACCCTAATTCTACTATGACAATCTCATTAACGTGCTGGTTTAGTTTGTCTAAAACACTATGAATAGGTCCAGAATGATTAAACAAGTTAATACAACATCTTTCTCTTAAATTCATCACAACCATGTCCTTACGATAACAACGAAAATCTATAGCAACACGATTTTGAAATGTAACGTGCCTAATACCATCGACATCTACTATTAATTGAGTTAGTATCTCAGAAGTTAGATTAGCCTGTTTAAAAGACCAGTAGCTTAACTTTGATATGTCTCCTAAAGCTTTACCAGCTGCTAGACTAGGGAGAAGGAGTGCAGTAGATACTAAGGTAGGAATGCCTCATAATTTTACCTCATTTTTGCATTGACACTTTGACTCTCCTGCTGTTGCTCAAATTGCCATTCTCCACAGAAGGTACACCACCTGCTTGCTGATAGGCTTCTAGACCACCAGGTCTGTGAGCATCCATAACACTGAATTAGGATCCATGGTTTACATCTGAAACAGTCCTCACAACTTATCTCCCTCCTGTCCGTCTGCATTCATTGAATCTTTGTGGAATCCACTTCAATCCTCGTCCTGTAATGACACAAGCATGAAATAAATAACTTACGCTTTTTCTATGGATAAACAACATTTAATCCAATTCCTTGTATTCCTTAAACACGTGTTCATTAGAGCATAAGCAAAACTGCGCTGGGTGCACGGGGGATTTGCTCCGCCAAACACGCACACCTTTAAACAATAAGAAGTGTGCTTAAATACAGTAAGGTATTACATATTCATAATGACCCCAGGAACACCTATACATATTCATAACCTTTCCCCGCTTCTGATTAAAATGAGTCTCAGATAACCATTTCCATAGACCCTCCCCTGTTGCGCCTGCGCAGTGCCACTTAGTGAATTTGAGGAGGGGTCTTTGGGGGTCTTTGGATGAAGGATCCTTCAGCTTCGTCACAGTGAACTTTTTACCTTTGGCTCATTATGTTGAAATGACTGGGACCCAAGCTGCCAAGTCGATTGAAACCAGACTGGTTCCCCCCCTTTTGCTGTAAATCTTCGTTATCTTGTCTCCTCAAGTTTACAGCTAGGTGCAATAAAACTTCTTATCTTGGCATTTGATGGGGTTCTGTTCTTCTTAACATAAAGCTCTAAACTAAGCATTTATTGTGTGGCTAAGCCTTAAAGTGTTAGTTCGTTAGTAGGCACCCATTATATGTTTAATTAACCCTTAAAATGTTAGTTCCCTCTGTCAATATAACTTCATAAGCAAGTTTCATAACTTTTTACATAGAACTTAACCACCTTTTCCTTTTTCCAGGTTCAGAGCCTGTGCCTCATTTGGTTATATCTGTAAACATTAAACACCTTAGCATGAATCACAACTGTATTTCTCACAAGCATAACCTTTTCCCCAGGTTATCAATTGATGTGGCCTTTTCCATTTACCATTAACTAGTGATTTGACCATAACAAATGTAGGTTCTTTCTGATTTAGCATGGTTTTGGGTCATACTTGCAAAGTATTTCATCACATACAATGCTTTTGACAATTGGTTTTGAGTTGTTTCCCATACTTTGCCCTTTTTTTAAAAACAAACAAACAAACAAACAAACAAAAAAAGTTTGGAATCAGATACGAGTGTTGGATCTTGACTACGTACTCAAAATCACACATCAAATTTAGAGGTTCCTCCTTAAAAAGCTCTAAGTAGTGTAAAGCTGCACCAAGTTCTGCTAATTGGGTTGAACCTTCAATAATTTTTACACCAGTCTTCACGCCAAACCACTACAGCTTTATGAGACTTCCCAGAACCACCAACGAAAAATGTGCAAGTATGTAGGATCAGACCAGATACAAGTATGGTCTGTGACCTGATGTTAAAGACTTGCAGGTTCTGCAGCAATTTACATTTAGGCATCCCAAAAGCTGTGCTGTTAAGAAAACCAGCTAGTGCAATTTACAAGGATGTAGATTGCAAATAAAAAATCAGAATTAAATTTCACAAATGGTACATATATGACAAAAGGATCATGGCCTATTAAGACTTAAATTAATTCCCTGCATTTCTTGATCAGAGTAACAATCAGTGTATCAGTCTGTTAGCACTCTCATCATACTGTCCCACCATAGCCACAGGTTGTTTCTATGTTGTAGCTATAAATAAACAAATCTGCAAGTCCAATGGAATACAGTTAGCTTGTAAGGCTGTCATAAATTTATTCCTCAAAGTTTCTAACACCATTTTGGCTGTCATATTTATTGGATATTGTTTTCCCTTACCAGATCGAAGTCCTGTTTCAATTCTTTCAGTGTAGTATTTGCTTTATCGAAACATTGGCTGTTAATACTAGTGGAAATACAGCATTCGAAATGTCCTTGGAGATTTCTCACTTGCAGCAAGCAGATCTGCACCATCCAAGCAGCTTCTTGTAGGACATGCAACTAAACAGAATTCTCAGAAAACGTTATTTGAGCTTACAATTTACTTAACAAATCTTGACCCAAGAGAGGTATAGGACTTTCTGGAAAATACAAGAATTCATATGGTAAAACTTTGTTCCAAATTTGGCATTCTATTGGTCTCAAAAAACAGCCTTTCTTTCGTTCTCTCCCATGACCTCAAAAACTAGCATGGTGAATTTACTAAGAAGCCTCTCACAACCAGTTACCACAGAATAAGTCTCTTAAAAAAAAAAAAAAAAAAATTGGTTTAATTTCCCAGCTTCATTAGAACTATGGACCCACTGGCAATGCCTTCAAATTTCACACTCAGACTCCTTGATGCAGTATTACAGTTCTCTAGCAGTAACATCGCCGGGGGGGGGGGGGATAAAACCTCCCTCTCGCCCCCACCTGAGATGGCAGGATCTCCAGCTCAGCATGAAAACAAATCAGTTCGAACTCCACATCAAACCAACCTGGCTCCACTCCACACCCAAATCAGTACCACTCTGACCCAGAGAAGCACTGAGCACTCTGATCTCCCCCAAAGCTGACCAGTGTGAAAGACCAACCTCAGCAAGGAGGTAAAATGATGAACTCTCTCCCCAGATGTGCCAAAAACCTAGGAAAAAAGACAGAAGCAAAAAGAAACAGCACCAACAACCCCTGATTCGAAGCCGAGAAGCAACACAGTGCCACAACAAGGATGGATCACAATACTCCAGGAGAAAAAAAAAGACAGAGCAGGGGGAGTAAAGCCCCCCTTTCTCTGCTTAGCAGCAGGAAAACAGGCTTTTTTTCCATTTTTTTCTTCTTTCTCTTCTTGCTGCAGTTCAGATGTAGCCAAGGCCACGCAGCTGGCGTAATCGCTGGTACGAAGTAGGAGGCTCTGGCAAACTCCTTGACTGCAATGAGCTGAGTTTTATACACAACTCCAATTAGCTCAACAGTTGTTACATTCCTCAGCCCCATTTACCTTTCACAATTTACAGATGTCAAAATACAGCATATTAAACATCAATCCATTATTCCATTTTCCTAGATCCAAATCAGTTCATATTCCAGCAGCTTTTAACTTTTAAATACAACCTCATCCAAGTTCACATCCATCATAGCATTTAGTTTTCTTTCGCATACCTCCAACTAGCACATAAATTAAATGCAAATCAAAGTTTAACAACTTTAATTATTTTCTGGTCTCAAAATTATTGGATAATAATATGAGCAATAACTCCAATGTATAGGGATGCATCCTAAGGGGGAGCAAGGTGGTATTTTAGCAGTGGAACCGATTCCCCTTTCATAATTATCTCCGCAAACAAAATTCTTTTGGTACCAAATATATATATATATGCAAATTAAAATACTGAGCTCAGATATGAAAACCAAACACCAAGTTCAAATATGCAGATGCATCACAGTTACACTTATTCAAGACAATATCTCAATTTTTTCATTGCACCTTTGGGCCGCTTACTGCTCAGCCAGGCAGAGGTACTGCTGGGTCTCCCTGACAAAACAGGTCAGTGCGCGCTGGAGCCCAATCGGCACCTGCCCCCCCCCGCCGCAGCAAGCTGCGGCGTGCAAGGCTTTTTTTTTTTTTTTTTGGTGCCTCATCTGGTGCGCTACAACAGTTATCCCAAAACCAGGATTCTTTACATGGTGTGCATACAAAAGAGCCAAATCCAGCACATCGAGATGAGACACAGCCTGTCACACAGTTGCACAAGTCTGGATACCGGAATAAAGCTAGCATGCTAGAAAGAAAAATAGCAGCTACCACACACAAAAATTTTACCATCACATTCACGAAGTAAAGAACTAAATTACTCGTGATCTTCTGTATTATCACAAAATGCACGTTTTGAGTCAACGGATTCTCATGATTTAACAGTCTGTGAACTTACTGTACCATATAACAAAGACCTACCAAAACTGTACCATGCTTAAACAGATACCCACAAAGAAAACAGGTTAATAAGGAAAGCATCTTGCAGACTTCAGCAAGTTTACTGTGACCTGTGTGTTATCAGTTAACTCTCTCTCAGCTTGTTGAAGTTCAAACCGTTCCGCCTGTAAAACTGTCTGAAATTATTTAATGATCTCTTGTAGGGATTTATTTTGTCCTACTCTTCTCGCCTTAAAAACAACATGAACTGCAACAAAGTGTTATACTTCAAGATTCTATTCTCCGGCCACTTTTCCCAATCATTTAACTTATACAGCAGCCACCATTAATTACAATATTCCACAAGATCTTCCTTCCTCATATTTCCGAGTGCTTTCCTATGTTTTAAAACACCTCCCAATACCAATTTCTTAGGAACACGATTGAAAACAGTCATTCCTGACCCCATCTCGTAAGTAAAAACCATGAGAAGAGGGAGGGAGGGGGGTAAGCACAGGGCTGCTTGCAGCGCGAGTGGGAAAAGTGGGGAGAAAGTTTTACGGTGTACTTATACCACAAAGAAACAATTCTAACAACAACCAGTAAAACAATTAACTCACATTCCTGACAAGCTGCTTGATTTTCAGAGGGGCAATACACAGAAGCACATAATATGTACTGTAAAACTCGCAGATAACACGTTGATAGCAAACATCAGCATTCTCTACTGCTAATTTCAACACCAGTGCTTCCTTAACTTCTAAGTTTTCAACCTGTTTATTGATAGCCTCTTGAAGATGGTCAATAAATTGCATGTAACTCTCACTGGGACCCTGATAGTAGTTATAAAAGATTTGGCTGCTTTGTTGGTTTCAGGCACCTTTATCATAGCTTGATATGCAAGATCTGTTGACTGCCTCAGGATTTCAGAAACTAATCGCACCTCTAATTGTGGTGTGTCAATTAGTGTCTGTTCCAAGAGTTGGGGGATACCTGCCCCTTTCAATGAATCCCCATCATTCCATCCTAAATGATCTATAGCTGTTACATTGCACAGGTCTAATTTTGCTTGAGTCTTTCATGGTTTTTATCTGATCTCGGGGCAACACGTACACATACTCTTTTTCCTGTTAACTTTTGAAGAAAATGCTGCAAACCCCCATCCTCATACAAGTCATCAGATAACACAGACTTGAACGGTGCTGGAGAATCGTTGGTAACAGGGGGGTTCGGAACAGTGCACATTCTTGCCAATACTTTCTAGCATCATAATTATTTGTACAACCTGAGTCCCCAGGAGCACCCCCTTTCCCGTCGCAATCATCATGACTGCATTGCCGACTGTTGGATTCACTCGCTATTAGCTGATCTAATCCTTCACACAGTTCTTTTGCCCAGTTCTTATCCGGTGACTCCTTCTGCTCTCTCGTGGAAGTTGGAGGGTTAAAAGGCAGTAAAGGCATATACAAATTGGTAAAAGGACAGATAGTACCCTTGTTTATGACTTTAGCATTCTCAGCTTTCACAGGTTCTTTGAGCAAGTTGTCTGACTCCAGTCCTCTGAACTTGTTGTTCTCACCAGGGTTGGACAACGGTACAGAAGGCCACCCGCTCGGCATTTTTCCTCCCCCCGACCCAGACTGCTGAACTATTGGGAGTGCCGAAAGCACAGCAGGGGATGGAATAGGGAGGGTATCAAAGACATGAACCAGGTAAACTTCACAGCGACTTTCAGGATACTTATCAGGCTGCAACGCTGCAAAAATTCCAGCAGAAGCAGACCGTTCAGCCTTAAGATCTTTTAAGGTGGTAATTCTAAGCTTCCATGTAGTTGCTAATGACTTAGCTTCTTTATCTCCATTGCTGACTTTATCCCATAATTTCTGCCCTATATTGTCCCAAAGTTCAAGTCGAAGTTTTGAGTCACTAATGCTCATAGCAGTCTTTTCAGGTTTTAATTGCTGCAGCGTAGTAATGATCAGTTTCCAGGCGGTTACAAGGCCAAGAATATATTTTTCATGGCGACTAATTGTCTTCCACAACACAGTTCCCACTTTTTCCCAAGTCTCTATTTTAAAAGCTCCTAACAGGTCAGCAGGAAACCCATTGCCTCTGCACCAAATTAATAGTCTTTTGAGGTTACTCTCCTCATACTTCACCCCTCTCTTAGAGAGAATATGCGAGAGGAGCCGCAGTATTTCTTCTTCTTCTTTAAAAATATTCTGCCCCATCTCCTTTTGCCCCCATCTGCTCACCTCTTTGGGTGTCTATTGCAACGATATCGGATCCTTTATCCCTCCTCTGTCGCTTCTGTAGCGATCAATCAGGAGTCACGCAGCCCGCAGACTACGTCGCGGTCGCGGTCCAGCCGAGTCGTTCCAGCTGGGGCTCGTTCCTCACAGCAGTCGTTCCCCTTCCATAAACTCTCCTCATGGATCACGTCGGAATCACCACTTGCAAGGGCGAAAAATCGTGGACTCCACACAATCCAATATGAATTCAAGCGAAGCCATTTATTACAGAAACAAGCCTCCTTATATATGCAGTTATTTCCTGATCAGACATCCACGCTCCAAGCATGCATTAGCTGATTGGATATTGTCCATGTTCATGAGCTGTCCATGCACCCAAGTCTCACTGCTAATAGGTCTGTTGATTTACATCTTGTTGAGGCCCTGAGGCCTCACTCCCACAGCAGGTGCTGTTTTTCAGCCTTCGAGCTGGCCTTGAGATTCCTTTGGCTAGTTCAGAAATAAATCTCCATCTAATAGAAACCCATCCACACAACAACCTCAAGAAAATCCCTCAAATCTCCCACAATTGGGAAGGGATCTATTGTAACAATTAGAGGCAAAGATACAATTTGATAAAGGAAAAGTAGAACTCCGAGTGGGAAGAGATCAGCTAATTGAACTTTTAAGTCCGGCTCTTATAAATGCTCCAGTAACCTCGGGAGTATCTGAGGAGATTCAGAACCAAGTATATCCGGGAGTATGTGCCTCAGAAATACCAGGCAGAGCTAAAAACGCCTCCCTGATAGTAGTTCAATTCAAACCAGGGGCACGACCTGTAAGAATAAAACAATACCCCCTTAGAGCAGAGGACAGAGAGGGAATTCAAACAATAATTGACCGATTTATTAGAAATGGATTATTAACAAAATGTGAATCTGAATATAATACTCCCATTCTATTGGTCAAGAAACCAGATGTAAGTTATCGAATAGTGCAGGATCTCAGAGCTATTAACCAGATTGTTGAAGATTTGCATCCCATAGTAGCAAACACCTACACTCTCCTAACTAAATTGACCCCTGAATTGACCTAGTTTACTGTATTGGACCTAAAAGACACCTTCTTTTGCCTGCCTTTGAGCCCAGAAAGCCAACTGATATTTGCATTTGAATGGGAAAATCCTACCTCCGGAAGGAAGGTGCTGCTAACGTGGACTGCGTTACTGCAGGGATTCAAGAATAGTCCCACTCTTTTTGGAAACCAGCTAGCTACAGATTTGGAACAGTGGGAGCGATGACACGGAATTGGAGTACTGTTACAATATGTAGATGACTTGCTGATAGCCACTGAAACAGAAGAGCTATGCATAAAATGGACAGTCCGTCTGGTAAATTTTATTGGACTTAATGGCTATTGAGTCTCTCCACAGAAAGCCCAGGTGGCCCAACAGCAGGTGACCTACCTCAGAGATGAGATAACAGATGGACAAAAGACCCTAGGAACAGTGAGGAAAGAAGCCATTTGTCAGACTCCTCAACCACAGACAGCTAAAGAGCTCTGTACATATTTAGGAATGACAGGATGGTGCTGTTTATGGATATACAACTATGGACTCTTGGTAAAACTTCTCTATGAACTATGAAAGGCTAACCCAAAAGGTCTCACCTGGAATGGAGAGGTGGAGAAATACCTCGGTGCAAAAGGCAGAAATAATAGCCCTAACTCAAGCACTGGAATTGGCTAAAGGAAAAAGCATTAACATTTGGATGGACTCTAAGTATGCCTTTGGGGTAGTCCATGCTCACGGAGCCATATGGAGAGAAAGAGGACTTTTATCCACCCAAGGGAAAAATATAAAACATGCTGAGGAGATTCTTAAGCTCCTAGATGCAGTACAGCTATCTGATAAAATAGCTATCATGCATTGCAGAGCTCACCAGAGAGGGAATACAGCACAGGAACTGGGCAATGCCATGGCAGACCGTGAAGCAAAAAGAGTGGCTGAGGAAGGTGTGGTAGAAGTGCAGTCTTTGGTCCCAGACAGTAAAATACAAATTGAGTGTGAACCCGGGTATTCCAGAGAGGATCAGAAGTTAGTAACAGATCTAGGTGGAAAGGTAAAAAAGGGAAAATGGGCAAAGACTCCACGAGTAAAATAATAGTACATTTTGCACTATTATGGGCCATAGTTATGGCCGAGCACAAGAAATCTCATTGGGGAGCTGAGGTCTTATATAAGTATTTGAATCAACACATGGTCGTCCAGAACCTTTACACCACTGTTAAGGAAGTAACAGAACAATATGAAATATGTTTACAGAATAATCCTAAAGCTGGTTGCAAAGTGCAGTTAGGGCAAATAGGAAGGGGAAATTACTCAGGACAGCAATGGCAGATTGATTTCTCGGAACTTCCAAGAAAAGGGGGGTTCCGATACCTGTTGGTATTACCTGATACCTTTTCAGGTTGGCCAGAGGCATTTCCATGTCGAACCAACAAGGCTCAAGAGGTAACCAAAGCATTATTGCATGAGATGATATCCAGGTTTGGTGTACCAGTAACTATATCCTCAGATAGGAGATCACATTTTGTGGCCAAGGTAATGCAACAAGTCAGCCAAGTATTAGGGATAGATTGGCAATTACATACTCCCTATAGGCCTCAAACAAGTGGGCAGATAGAGAAGATGAATCATTTGATTAAACTACAAATTGTGAAATTAGGACAAGAAGCTGGACTGTCATGGCCACAATCATTACCTCTGGCACTCTTAAGAATTAGAACTAAGCCAAAGACTAAAGAGGGATTAAGTCCTTTTGAAATGCTGTATGGGAGGCCTTATAGTGTGCAAGTGGGCTTATCAGCACAGATGGGAGAAGAGACATTATCTAATTATATAATAAGTCTGCAAAAACAACTTTGTGAAGTAGAGAAATTGGTTCTAGAGACCAGAGCTCGTGATCTGGACAGACTGGTACATGACATAACACCTGTTGATTACATGTATGTAAAGTCCTTTACAGACTCACCCCTGAAACCAAAGTGGGAGGGTCCATTTCAAGTGCTGCTGACGTCCCACACAGCAATCAAGATCAAAGAACAGACCTTGTGGATCCATCACACCAGAGTAAATTCCTAAACCACAATGGAAGTCGGCCCCTATGGGACCATTAAAGCTTCAGCTTCAGCAAAGAAAATATTGATCTGTTCAATTTTGGTAAAATTTTGTATCACACAAACCCATGCTTGGGAACAGAACGCGTTTATTGCAGTCACTGCTAACATGTCAAACTATTAAATTTATCCGATTGCTGGGTATGTGCAGCCCTCCCCAGAGGTAACTTGGAGTTCCCTTTTTATGGAGTGATGGTATCACGCTTAAATTGGAGTTGGCCCTTCTCTCGTAACAGAATAGGATGTTAAGAGAATACAAATTATACTAAAGGGCCATGGTTTGACATTGAAAAATTCCACTGTAATCCAGAAAAATGACACTGATGCTCCTTACGTGGGAAAGTTTAGAGTGAATTTAACTGTTCTGAATTGGACAGTATGACAGAAAAAAACCTACACCCACACCACTAGGAAATGTTTTCAAATTAACGTGGGTCTAAAACTAAACCTCTCATTTGGTTGCCTTCCAACTGGACTGTGGTGGCTCTGTGGAGATGGATATGCCAGGAAAGGTGTCAAGGTTTAAAGCAAGGCAACAATAAACCATGGCAGATGCTCTCTGTTGATAAAAGGTGATAGAAAGATAAGGGAGTCTTTAAGTTATAAAGTTTTGCAAGTTGGAAAAGTTTTAAAAGGCTTTACTAATGCTACTAATAAATAGAGAAAATATACAAAATATACAGAACCAATCTTGAATGCCCGATATGGAGTTGGCGTCACTCCAGCAGTGGCAGAGCTGGGTGAGCGGAGCTGGCATGGCTCCAGCAGGTGCAGAGCAGGCACCCGGAAGTCGTGGGCGGGACTTCACAGCAAACCGGAAACTGGATTTCAGGGATGCAGAGCCTGAGGCCTATAGATCACAGGCAGACAGACAGGGTCCTCTCTAAATGCCAGCCATGGTCGAAGAGATGAGACCCTCATGATCTCTGCTCTTATATAGGGTGTATGACGATTATGGGATGGAATACTCAGTTGGTCATTTTTAGTCACCTGTTTTGTCTGCCCCTCCTCAAACACACCCCTCTCGCAGCGGAATTTTATCAGTTCTTAGTTGCTATAGCAATAAATCTAAACATGAGTTTCTTCAGCATTCCGTTGGTCATCTTATCAGCACCGAGTACAGTGTCCGAGAAAAATATGCAGTTACTTAGAAGGCACTTAGAAGAACTTAGCTGAAAGGAAAATTCACTAAAAGATAACTGGTCTTGTTTTTAACAAAACAAGGACAAAAGGTTTACCTTTGAACTGGCAAGGCAAATGTGGGATAGGTTATTTAGTACCTCAAGATCGGATATTTAACCATTCACATCCCCCACCATGGATTCTTAGATCAGTATGGAAGCTGAGCAAGAGGCAAATAAATAACCTGCTTGTAGATCGACCTTGGGGTTTTCATAGCTTTGTGTGGTGGTTTATCCCCATGTTAGGGCTAAGTGAATTAGAAAAAGCAATAGTCAACATTTCTGTCACATTGGAGGAGATAGAAAATTCAACTGCAGATGCACTCCAACGGATTCAGCAAGAAGTAGGATCCCTTAGTAAGGTGGTAATGCAAAATAGAATGGGGCTTGACATCCTATTAGCCAAAGAGGGAAGGTTATGTATGGCCATAAACCAGACTTGCTGTACTTACATTAATAAAGAAAGATGAGACAGAACTGCAGCGAATTTGGGAAATGGCTAAACTCTTGCATCAAGTGTCAAAAGACGATACCTCCTTTGGGTTCACAAACCTCCGGGAAAAGCTCACTTCAAGGCTACTAGATCTTGGATGGTTCAAGCAACTATTTGTACTGGTAATTATTTTGATTGTATTAAGCCTCTTAATCTGTATCTTGCTTAGATGCCTTTTATGTTTGCACCACAGGGACAATGGACAGCTATATTCAATGGAAAAAGCACTAGCTTCAACAAAAGGTTGAATCAGGGAAATATTTTATGAAGCGCATAGAGAGTAAAAGCATATTATAGAAAAATAGTAAAGGAATTTACTCATGACCTCGGAAAAGGGGGGAATTAACATGCTGTATAGTCAGCAAATTACTGCGTAGTCAGCAATGTATTGTGTAGCCTGATAACAGTTAAGGATGTAACAGCTTAACTAACAAAGATAGGGGCCCGGCTGCATCCTTGGTGGACGAGATAACAGAAACCTTCAGCATGCAAGAAGACGATCCAGTTGTAACCAGCTCAGCAGTTTGGGCTTCGGCCAACTCAGCACACCAGACCAAAGGTTAAAGGTACACAGCGAGGGAGACTGCGAGCCTTCATCCAAAAGACCCCGGCCCACGACCACCAGGTGACCGTGCGCATGCGCGAAGAGGAGGAGCCCTATGATAATGAGTTACGATAAATTATTATAATAGCCACTCCTATTCCTGGAACTAATTGTACTAAACCAACCCCTGTTCTGAACATGTATGATGTGTTAACATAAAATACCTACTTTCTGAAGCGAAGGTGTGCAAGCTTTGGGAAGCGATTCCGTTGCACCCTGGCGCCAGAATAAACATACCTGCTTTATAACTCATCTCGAGTTGTAGAGTTTATTCCGCACGTCACCTGAGAAGCCGGGACAGCGAGTGTCTCCCTGGAGAGCCCCGGGGCCGGTCCCCTGCCCCACATCCCCACCCCACACTAGAACGGGCATGAGGCTCCAACTACCCTCCCCACCCCCAGACAAGAGGATGGTACCGCCCCTTTCCGCCACTTCACAAAGGGCAGATGGGCTGGTCCATTCTCTGGAGAGGGAGCCTTAGAGCTCGGCGAGCTCCCCTTTCCCCTAAAGCAGATTGTTCCGCCCGCCCGTTCGCGCCCGAAGGCGGACGGGCCCACTCGGCCAACAGGGGGGAGTACCGTGGCGGCAGCGCCCCCTCCCCGACACTAACCTGGCTCCAGCCGCCCCTACGGACCGCCCGCCGCCGCGCCGCGGGGCCCTCGAGGAGCTGGGTCTGCCCTGCCGAGCACCGGTACCCGGCTGCTACCGGCACGGCAGCCGCAGCCGCCGCCAGGCGCGGCACTGCGGCGGCGCTCAGCCCTCAAGGACCGGTGTCCCCGGCTGGGCTCCGGCAGTCGCCGACAGGCAGCGCGGCGGGCAGCCCTCGGCGGGGCTGAGGGGCAGAGGGTGCGCAGCGCCTCGGAGGAGAAGGTGTGAACTGCCGGGAGCTCCGGGTGTCCGTTTCGGGGATCCGTCGTGAGCCCCGGGTGTCCGGCCCCGGCGGCGGTACCACAGAATAAGGGATTATGGTTTCAGACTAAAGGAGGGAGATTCAGGCTGGACATGAGGAAGAAATGTTTTACACTGAGGGTGGTGAGAGCCTGGCCCAGGTTGCCCAGAGAGGTGGTGGATGAACCATCCCTGGAGACATCCCAGGCCAGGCTGGACGGGGCTCTGAGCAACCTGAGCTGGGTGAAGATGTCCCTGCTCATGGCAGGGGGTTGGGCTGGTTGAGCTTTGAAAGACCCTTCAACCCAAACCATTCTGTGATCTCTTACAGCTCCTGTGCACTTCCCACTGCCACCCAGCAACGTGTTTGTGAACATTTTTGAAGACCGGTTTCCTCCAGCAGCGCTGTTGGTAACATGTAACTGTAAAGACTATGGTAACAGCAAGCCCCAGTCTGTGGAGACCACTCTCGCTGTGACGGCAATGGAGCACACCATGCTCATCTGCAGGAGAGGCAACATCCAGAAAACATGGGTAGATGCAATTGCATTTTAAGCTACTGCAGTTAGGATTTCATAAGAAAGGAAAGCACATCAATTAATTAAATACGATATGCATTCACAGTTTTATATTGTGATGGTACATCAAAATCCAAGGTATATAAGATTGTACAGTTTTAAATTAATAACATTGCAACATAAGGGGAGATGTCAAAGATAATTCAAGTGAGTTTAAGATTCCTTGATATACAAACCCATTACCTACTTTTCCCTTCACCTGTCCCCATGCCCTTCAAAACAAAACATTTAACAGTACAGGTGTACAGAACTGGTCCCTCATTTCTGTCTGTTTTTGCACTTAAAACTCTCAGAAGCTTCCCACAAGCTTCACTTTTACCACACAGCCAGTCACTGCACTACAATCCACTGCTGTGAAAACATCTGTTTAAAAATCCTTACTAGAAATTAGCCAATTATTCTACCCTGGAAAGTCTTAGTCCTTATTCTGATCTGTAAAGTGCTCTGGTTATTGTCATTTCTGTGCCAGGCACGAGTGACAAAGCTCTTAATGGTTTGAAGTGACTGCTGGAGCACAGGCTGCATGTGGTAGAATTTTTTTTTTTTTAGTATTTTTTAGTCACTGCAGAATGGCTCAAAGCCACACAAGGAGGCAGCAGCAGTGTCGTTACTCTCTACTCTCCTTTCTCAGTCTGTTTTGTGGCTGCCCTTTTGCCCTCTTCCCTGCTCATTGCCTGGGAGACCTGATCTTCAGGCCCTGCCCAGGTAAAACAGATCCCAGTTTTGCCTCAAATACAGAATTCCTGCTGCACAGAACCACCGCTCCTTTTTACTGCATGTGCCTAATTGATTTTAAAACAATCTATCCATGTGCTCTAAGCCACACACTGGAACTTCAGCCTTTTGGAAAGGACAGGAAAATGGGGCAAGTAACATTTCTAAAGCTGCTGCTTGTAATCTTTAGTACTGGTTTTTATTTTAGGAAAAGACAGTTTTAACAGTCAATGTATATCAAAAGGAAATAATATGCAAGCTGTGCTTCAAATCATTTGGTACTCCAACGCATCAGCAATGGAAACATCCACCACTGCTCTTTTTACAAAAACTCCTGTGTACCTTCCATGTTTTATCTGTTCCACATACATACTTGTCCTGTTTCCATGAAAGATAAATATATGAAAATAACTGATCCAGACTGTACCCTCGTGACCTCCAAATTACACAAAATAAGGAATATTTTATAATAGATCTACCTAGTTTAGAATTTAAAGCCTACCATGATCCTATTCTGCCTCTGGCCAATGTTACTGTTGCTCATTAGCTTTGTTACATAAACCAAAATACAGCTTTGTAGCGAAGAAGAGATACTAAAAGTGCCACAGGGATGAGAGAAAAAAAAAGTATTTCATGTAAAAACAGTAATGCCGGTTATCTGGAACAGGATGAAGCTGAGTTTTGTGATACTCCCACTGTAGACAGAAATATAGTGAGTTATGAGAGTGCTTTAACTTAGAAATTCAAAATTTATTTACAAGTTTTCACTAAGAAAAAAAAAAAAAAACAACAACATCAAACTCTTCTCCTGGATATACTCTACTCTGCAAAACACTGCAATTGAAGATCATTTACACATTTTACAGATTTATCTTTGCATACAACCATGTATGCTTTAGTCATCAAGACGTCAGAAGAAGAGATGATAAACTGTTTTAAAATAATGAAACTGCCACATTTCCTTTGTCTTTCCCCACTTTAAAAAGAAGCTAAAACACTTTAGCAGAGGAACAGACAGAAGACTTCTAACTTTTCTAAAAAAGTACATAAGAATCAGCCTTCTTTAGTTCAGACTTGCTAGAAAACATTGGACCTAACCCAGCAGTCCTAATTGAGAGAAGATTGCAGTTAGCAATAATCTCTGCGACAGAACTGCAAGATCACACTCACAGTTTCCATTTCAGCAAATTGTTAATTTAACAAAGGAAGATGGAGGGCAGGAGGAAGAAGCACTAATAGAAGAGGCTGGAAATTTGCTGGTTTTTGACAAAGAATTGCATTTGGAAAGGGCACATTATTCCCCTCCCGCATTTCTCAAGAAGCTCCAACTACAAATGGTTGTCCACTTCCGTCACACTAATCACCATGTGGAAGTTTAACACACATTTTTAAAACTATAATAATTCTTGACAGAACAGTAACAAATGCTAAATTGCTAATATCGCCTGCTAGTCTAAATTAACAGAGTTGCCCAGCTTTAGGTACAACTTTTTTAGATTTTTGCATAGCAATTGCACCTATTTTCAACTTACTTCACCATCAGCACGAAACATTCTTGATTTGAAGTCTTATCAAACACACGAGAGAAAAATCCTGTTCTCAAAACGGGAAAATTCACCTTCCGATGTGAACTGAATTGAG
This sequence comes from Columba livia, assembly GCF_036013475.1. Taxonomy (NCBI): domain Eukaryota; kingdom Metazoa; phylum Chordata; class Aves; order Columbiformes; family Columbidae; genus Columba; species Columba livia. The sequence goes on along the minus strand of NC_088641.1, from coordinate 10,630,115 downwards.
ACTTTACCCATCTTCGAGACTTTTACCATCTCAATATCACAACTGTACTTCAATAATTTATAACGTTTTCAATGCCTAATTTGTATTCTTTTAAGTAGTACTGTGGTAGTAACTGAAACAAAACCCACTTGTTTTTTCTTCATTTAATAATAAATCAGAAAGTGGACTGACGGAAATTCATCCCTGAGTAATGAGACATTTAAAAAAACGCATCCTATCGACAATCAGCGCAATATCTTAGTGACATATAATTAACAGTCAACACTAACAGGCAGCAACAGATCTGGTCGTAGTCTGGTATATTTGCAGCTTTGTTGCATTGATCCCATTATCTTGTGTAATGAAACTGCAAGTGAACATTAGGAAATGGGATAAATAGAAATAGTGTATTTATTTATTTATTTATTTTTAAAGTTGAATGTCAAATTGACAGCTAAACCATGATGGATCCCAGAGAACTCGGAGTGTTAATTGTCAGCAACTGACTTCCTTTGATGTCCAAAAAGATTTTGCAATGGGTATTTTCAACCAAACAACAGGAGGAGAATGATCGTAACGGTGTTTAATGCTATTAATGGCACTGTAGGAAAAAAAATATAAGAGCAATTGTGAAAATTTGCTTCTGCATATCACAAAGTGAGATAATTTCTTCTTATATTGGGAGACTGCCTTTTAAGGAGCAAAATCACTCAAATTTTAAAAAATACACTGAATTTTCCTAGGCAAAAATCAGGATTAATGGACGGAGACAGGATCAAAGAGCCTAGGACACTAGAAATGAAGAAGCAGCAGCATATATATTTTTATATGACCCATCACATTATAATTTTGACCAAAACAATCCTTTTTCCAAATGGGAAAAAAAAAAAAAAAAAAAGCTCTATCCTTGGGTTTGCTGTGATTTAGAAGAAATGTATCACTTTTTATTCTGTGGTGGGCAAGACAGATAAGATCTGTTACTTCCCCTTTATCATCACCTATAAAACAAATTTTTGTTGGGCTTTATAGTGGAAAACTATAAGTAATTTACATTTCCCCCCCCTGATCCTTTGAGGCATGTAAACATGTCTTACCTTTAAGAATTGCATGAATTACATTTCCCTCACCAGGTACTTCACGTAAAATTGAATTTAACCGAAGTGGAGCTAATTACACACTCTGATTGATCACCACGCTTCCCCCCCAGTGCCAAAACTCCAAGGAAAGACCAGACGCAGCAGAGGCACCACAAGCCAGAGTCAGGGAATATTTTATTTTATCAAAATATTAATTAAAGGAACTTTAGCAAAACTGTATCAAAATTAGGGCATGAGCATCACGGCTGAGACCTGCACTCTCTCATATACAGCCCATGCGTGAAAAGACTGGAAGGGACTAGCAGAAATAGCAACTGTTTGGTAACAAAAAAAAAAATAATTCGAAATACTGACGTTACTTCATTAAAACACAGAAACAAAACTTTACAGGCAATAATGTTTTAATGGAAGATGGTCACCTTACCTCTCATAATGGTTCGTACAGATCGAATAAGGTTCATTAGTTGTGCTTTAATTCCCAGTTCCTCTCCGAATCCTCCAATCCCTTGATCACTTCCCCAGCCAACTGTGTCACATAAAACCAGCCAGAAATGTTATGAAAAAAACACCCAGTAAAGTTATCAGCAATATTAATGAGCGATCTAGCTTGAATATGGTTATCACTAACATTAGAAAAATAACAAACTACAAAACAATTTGCTTTATTTCAAGATTGGATTTTAAAACAATATACTGAAAACTGTTTAATGAACGCAACAGTAGCGACGGATCAATGTTTCTGTAAAGGAAACCCTTAATTTTTTAATACACTACTGTTCCCTGTGTGCCAGAGAAACAAATGAGTTTATTTGGGTTTCAAAAAAACCACACAGCAAAATAAAAACAAAATAAAAATCTGTTCATAGTCCTTTACCAGAAGATAAAACAGCAAATAGTTGTTGGGTATGAAGTGACGCTTCAGCACTGAGAAATGAGCTGCAGGACAGAAAATGGTCAGAGATTTCAAATCAAGATGATTTTTGTAAGTGGTATTAAAAAAAAAAAAAAACAAAAACAAAAACAAAAACCAAAACTTGGGAACTTCTCAGAGGGCAACAGAAGTACTGAAGGTTTACAAAGCCCTTCAAGGGACAATCCTGGTAACAGCCCTAACCCGTTTGGGGACAATCCAATCAGGGACAGGAGCAGCTGTCAACATTTGAAGCTGCACTGGGCAACCTGCACTTTTCTCCAGAGACAATTTTTGAGGGATTTTTTTTTTTTTTCTCCTTTCTCGTCTCCTTCATTCTGCTGGCAGTAGGTGAGTCCTCTCCCTCAGCAGCCACCACTTCCCACTGGGATGAGCCTGGAATTATTCCTAAGCCTCACCTGGGATCAACAACTGGCTTGACCCACCCTGCCAGTCCCCACATCACCCTTTTCCTCCAGCTGCTTATCAGGAAAGCAAAAGAAAACCCCAAATCAAGCAAATCTCCCCTAATGAATCTTACTGCAGAACAGGAGAAAGGGATAATGATCTGCATTCCTGCCAAAAATCCAAGTTGACTTGTCTCCTGACTTGGAGAAATCAGGACTCTCCGGATCAGGAAACTGGGAAACCTTGGATCATTTTTATTTTTTTTTTCTGGGGCTTTGCAGATATTTGTGTCGGTGACTTTTCTGTGTCGTGTAGGTTGTTTTTCTTCTAAAGGACAAGGATACCCAACTTTGGGGATCTTTCTTCAGAATTGTGTGAGCGTGCAAAGCCTGAGAAAAAAAGAAAAAGGCACGACAAGACGAAGGAAACCACCTCATGCTATGACAACACACTGACAGGTGGCACAAACGGAGAAGAAATAGTAGAAATGTATAGAAAAAAGGAAAATTATGGGGAAAAAGGAGTACGATAAATCAATGACAAAAGCAAGATCCACCATACGGGCAGGAAACTCAACTTCAAAAAAAAAAAAAAACCCACAGTAGCTCCTCAGCCCCGGCAAGGCCAAACCGCAGCACCGGCTCCCACCAAGCCCGGTGGGCCGGGAGGCGCATCCACCGCACCGGGCGGCCTTCCCGCGCCCGCGGAGCCACCTACGAGCATCCCCGGGCCCGCCGAGAGCCGGGCGGGCGCGGCCGGGTCCCGCCAGCCGGGCTGTGGGCGTCTTATCCCCTCCCAAGGCCCCGCCGGGCCGGGGTGTTCATGTGTAGAGGCGGAAGACGCGTCGCGGCAGCCGGGCCTGGCCCTCGGCTTCCCCCCGCCATCCCCGCGGCCGGCTCTCACCGTGTCGGAGAAAGCGCTCTTCATGCAGTACAGCTACAGCGTTGACAATAAGAAGGGAGGCCTGGAGCAGCGAGTAGAGCGTAAACGCCATAATCCCGCCGCGATGCGCCGCCGGAGCGGGAACTGGCGCCCGAGCGGGACGGGACGGGGCGGGGCGGGGCGGGGTGGGGGTTGAGAAGGGGGCGTAGTTTGCGGTGGGGCGTTGTCTCCGGCTCCGCGCAGGCGTGGCCGAGCACTGAGTTTCCGCCACGATCGTGGGGTGCGTTCGGTTTTCGGAGTGTCATCTGTGGGCGCTTAGCTAGTGGCCTTTTGTTTCAGTGCGGGCTCAGCGAAAGAGGAAGGAGCAGCCTGACCTTTCTCTATCGATAACTTTAATGTTGCACCCTCCAAATAGTGGAGGCTGGTGGGGAAACATCATCACAGTGAGGGGATGAAACGTACCCCCTCATGGAAATCACCTATTCATAATCTAATATTAGTAGAATCAGTCAAAAACATAAACCACTTTGTATGCAAAAATACTTTATTTTTTAATATTTAATTTTATGGACCATATCTTTCCCCCACCCCCTGTATTTTTTCAATACATAGAACTGTAATAAGTGATGGTCAAAATTGTTAATGTTGAACAAATCGAGTAGGATTCAATTGTATTATGCATATTATTGTAAGCAGTAACTGTGTTTGTGTAAGTTTGATTATGTTTTGTAGAACCTTGTAGTAATAGTTAAAGCCAATGCCATAAATAACAGGACTACCAGGTGGTGCCATAAATAACGGACTACCAGGTGGTGCCATAAATAACAGGACTACCGGATGGTGTCATAAAAAACAGGACTCCCGGATGGTACCACAGATAATAGGACTCCCAGATGGTGTTACAGATAACAAAGCGCCCGGATGTTGCAACAGATAACAAAAGTTCCAGAGACGGAAATTCCCAGCACGTAAACGAACGTATAACATATATAAGCACATACGAAAGGTTGATTGTGTGTGCCTGTTGGCGGAACTGAGCTTCCCCCGGTCACCCAGCGCTGTTTTGCTTAATTACCGCTTGCTAAATAAAATCGATTGATTGACTCAAAATCGATTTATTGGCTCTTATTTATAACAAATTTTGGTGCCGTGACTCGGATTAAGGATCTCTGGGAGGGACTCCTAAACTTCAGGGAGGCGCCCCGTCCCGTTTTCAGACGGCCCTGGAGTGGACGGAGGATCGCCCTGAAACCTTAACCTCCGAACCCGAAATTTAGGTAATTAGGCAAAAGAACTGAACCCCGTAAACCTTTGTGCACGAAGAACCGGACGAAGACCCCGGGGAGGGTAAGTATAGAAAGCAATTCCGTTCGGTTGGGGTGGGTATCCTGGAGTGTGCATGAACGAGACGCCCCCCCCGCTTGGGGAGGAAGCGAAGTGAGTGTGGACCCTGCCGTAAGGCAGGGCGGGACTCTCTAGTAGTGCGGTTCTCATTGCCCGCGAGGGCGTGAGCCACGAACGAGGGGTGCGTGTGTGTGTGTGAAAGAAGACACTCCGGAAGATGGGACAGAGGAAGAGCAAGCCTTCTGATCCCATGGGGAAGGGACCCAAGGAGAGGTTACCGGATATTCCCCAAGATTCCCCATTGGGCCTTATGCTCAAGAATTGGGAAGGTGCAGCTTGCACACGAAACAAAGAGAGGGAAAAAATGGTTTATTATTGCATGCATGTCTGGGGAAACCAGCAGATTAGACCAGATCATTTATTTTGGCCAATTTTTGGTTCATTTGAAGATTGGATTTGTCAGGCCCTAAATTTTTATGTAAATGATAAGGAGCCCTTTGATCCTGAGGAGAGCGAATATGCGCGTTGTTGGCTACCTCCTGCGACTCGCGCTGGGATTTTTACCATAAGCGAAAAAAAATCTGGCCGCAAAAAGAGGGCTCCCGAGGAAACTCCACCCCCTCCCCCTCCCTATAATCCCCCGCCAGCAGCGAATCCAAGGCCCTCCTCTCCCCCTATGCCTTCGGCTTCTGAGGAGGATTCCGATTCTTCGGGGTCAGTTAGGGGAACCCGAAGAATCACGAGGAGTCAAGCTAGGCAGCAAATGACATCAGGGGCAGGACAGCAAGCATCATCAGAAACAGGGCTATACCCATTACGAGAAATAGCGATGGGAGGTCCACAACCCGGGGTGGGATTTGTGTCAGTGCCTCTAAATTCGGGGGATGTAAGAGAATTTAAGAAGGAAATGGGGAATTTGTTAGAAGATCCCTTAGGAGTTTCGGAAAGGGTAGATCAGTTTTTAGGACCTAATTTATATACCTGGGATGAACTGCAAGCTATTTTAGGGATACTATTTACCGCAGAAGAGCGGGAAATGGTTCGGAGGGCTGGGATGAGAGTTTGGGACCAGCAACACCAACAAGGGCCGGGTGCTGACATTAAGTGGCCCCAGCAGCGTCCTAACTGGGATAATCAAAACCCGGAACACAGGGGACATATGGGAGATCTTCGCATTATAATTGTCCAAGGGATTAAGGAATCTGTCCCTCGAGGGCAGAACATAAATAAAGCCTTTAATGAACAACAAAAGAAAGATGAAACTCCCACAGAATGGTTAGAAAGACTAAGAAAGAGCTTGCAGCTCTATTCCGGGATAGACCCTATGACACCGGTCGGGCAAGCTCTTTTAAAAACACAGTTTGTGGCGAAGTCATGGCCGGATATTAGAAAGAAGTTAGAAAAGTTGGAAGATTGGCAAGAGAAAGGGTTGGATGAGTTGCTAAGGGAAGCACAGAAGGTTTATGTAAGAAGGGAGGAAGAGACTCAGAAGAGGCAAGCTAAAATTTTAGTAGCGGCAGTTCGAGAGGGACAGAGGACGGCTCCACAGAAGGGAGGGCCACCACGCATAGGTGGGAATGGGCCACCTCAGGGAAGTCAAGTCGGACTGAAGGACTTGAAGGAAATCGAATGTTTTTACTGTCAGAGGAAGGGACATATGCGAAGGAACTGTAGGAAACGTATACAGGATGAGAAAATGTATTTTGCTGAGTAGGGGTGTCAGGGGCTCTATTTGCTGGGGACTTCTAAAACAACAGAGCCCTTGATAAAATTGAAGTTAGGTCCCCAGCACCAGGAGATGGAATTCCTGGTAGATTCAGGGGCAGAAAGATCTACTGTCCAAACTGTACCCTGGGGATGCACTCCATCCTTGGAGAAAGTACAAGTAATAGGAGCAAAAGGAGAACCCTTTTCTGTACCCATAATTAAAGGAGTAGAAGTAGAATCCCCATCCCGGATAGGGGTAGGGTCCTTTTTATTAGTATCTGAAGCTGAATATAACCTATTAGGAAGGGATTTAATCGTCGAATTGGGGATTAGTTTGGAGGTAAAAGATCGAGAATTGAAAGTAAAACTGTACGCTTTAACAACCGAAGACGAAGCTAAGATCAATCCTGAAGTATGGTACACTCCCGAGTTGGTTAGAAATTAGATATTCCACCAATTACAGTGACAATAACGGATCCGGAAGTACCGATACGTGTTAAACAATACCCTATATCACAGGATGGGAAACGCGGGCTGCAACCGGTAATTGATCGATTGTTACAACAAGGGTTACTAGAACCATGTATGTCGCCCCACAATACCCCCATCTTACCTGTAAAGAAATCAGATGGGTCCTATCGTCTAGTACAAGACCTCCGTGAAGTAAATAAAAGAACAGTAACTAGATTTCCGGTGGTGGCCAACCCTTATAACCTATTAAGCCAAGTGTCCCCAGAATTGACCTGGTATAGTGTAATAGACCTAAAGGATGCCTTCTGGGCCTGTCCTTTGAGAAAAGAATGTCGTGACTATTTTGCCTTTGAGTGGGAGAACCCTGATACCCATCGGAAGCAACAACTTAGATGGACGGTTCTTCCACAGGGATTTACAGAATCTCCAAACCTCTTTGGGCAGGCCCTGGAACAAGTCTTGGAGAATTTTGAACTGGAACCTGGAGTGGTTTTAGTACAATATGTAGATGATCTATTAATAGCTGGAAAAAGCCAAGATAGTGTGCGAAGCACCAGCATTAAGTTATTAAATTTCTTGAGTCTAAAGGGTTTAAAGGTATCAAGATCTAAACTGCAATTTACCGAGGAAGAGGTAAAATATTTAGGGCACTGGTTGAGCAAAGGGACTAAGAGGCTAGATCCAGATCGAGTAAATGCTATTTTATCCCTCCAGCCTCCCAAGAATAAAAGGCAGGTGCGACAACTTTTAGGTCTTTTCGGCTACTGTAGACAATGGATTGAAAATTACAGTAACAAGGTTAAGTTCTTATATCAGAAGTTAGTGGGGGAAGGTCTGATGAAATGGAGTACAGAAGATGATAAACAATTAGAAAACTTAAAAGCTGATTTAGTAAATGCCCCAGTACTGAGTCTGGTGGATGCCCGAAGACCTTTTTACTTATTTGTTAACACGGAGGGTGGAACGGCCTTTGGGGTCCTAACGCAAGAATGGGCAGGTAAAAAGAAACCCGTAGGATATTATTCCAAATTATTAGATCCAGTTAGTCGCGGTTGGCCTACCTGTTTACAGGCTATAGTTGCTACTGCTCTCCTAGTTGAAGAAGCTGGAAAAATAACTATGGGAGGGGAATTAAAGGTATACACACCTCATAATATACGAGGGGTATTGCAGCAGAAAGCTGACAAGTGGATTACGGATGCTAGGTTATTGAAATATGAAGGGATCCTATTGCACTCTCCTAAGTTAGAGCTTGAAACCACTAACTTGCAGAATCCAGCCCAATTTTTGTATGGGGAACCGAGCGAATCTCTTTCCCATGATTGTATCAGAGTAATAGAATATCAAGTCAAAATAAGAGAGGATTTAGAAGAAGAGGAGTTGCTATGTGGAGAAAAACTGTTTGTAGATGGATCATCGCGGGTAGTGGACGGAAAGAGGAAATCAGGATATGCCATAATAGATGGAAATAGCTGGATAACTAAAGAGTCAGGTCCCCTTAACTCAGGATGGTCGGCGCAGGCTTGTGAGCTGTTCGCAGTATTGAGGGCGTTACAGTTGTTAAAAGATAAGAGAGGAACAATATTTACAGATTCTAAATATGCATTTGGGGTGGTTCACACATTTGGAAAAATTTGGGAAGAGAGGGGACTAATGAATTCTCAGGGTAAAGGATTAATACATGAGACCTTAATAAAGCAAACTTTAGAGGCATTAAGAGGGCCCAAACAAATCGCGGTAGTTTATGTAAAGGGCCATCGGAAGGGAACCTCCACGCGAATAAGAGGGAATAATTTAGCAGATGAGGAAGCTAAGAAAGCTGCGTTACTGGTGATAAAAGCAGTTGAACAAGACTCTGTACAAACTAGGTATGCTATGAGATTTACAAATCAGGAAAAGGAGAAATTGGGGCAAATGGGAGTAGTCGAACAAGAGGGGAAGTGGTGGTTACCTGATGAGAGGGAAATGCTCCCGAAAGGAGTAGCTTGGCGAGTTTTAAGAGAATTTCATAGGCAAACCCATTGGGGAGTACAGGCCCTGGTAGATCAGTTCGCTAATAAATATATGACCCTGGGAGTGTATGATTTAGCAAAAAGAATCATTGGAGAATGTTTAACCTGTCAAAGGATAAATAAACAGTGTCTTAGGGAAAGAGTCCCTGGGGGAAGGCAACTGGCCAAGAAGCCATTTGAAAGGATTCAGGTAGACTTTACGGAATTACCGAAGGTAGGCAGGTATAAGTATCTCCTAGTTTGGGTAGATCACCTAACTCACTTTGTCGAAGCCTTTCCGGTAGTTCGGGCCACTGCAAGGACAGTAGTAAAAATATTATTAGAGCATATCATACCTAGATATGGGATCATGTCAGTTATTGATTCGGACAGAGGACCCCATTTTACTTCCAAAATAATTAGAGAAACGTTAGAAGCTCTGGGAACCAAGTGGGAGTATCACACTCCTTGGCACCCCCAGAGTTCAGGAAAAGTTGAAAGGATGAACGGAGAAATTAAAAAGCACCTGACCAAATTAATGATAGAAACCAGAATGAACTGGGTAAAGTGCCTCCCCTTAGCCCTCTTGAATATAAGGACACAACCGAGGGCCGATACAGGACTTTCCTCCTTTGAAATGTTATATGGAATGCCCTATGATTTGGAGAAACCAATCAAACACCCTAAAGTGGAAGAAAAGATGTTACAAGAATATCTTATAGAACTCGTGAGAAGGAGGCAAGAACTGTTAAAGCGAGGCCTGGTGGTTCAAAGACCACCTTTAGATGTAGCAATACATAGTATTAAGCCGGGAGATCAAGTACTCGTAAAAACATGGAAGGAATCATCGTTAACCCCTCGCTGGGAGGGACCTTTCCTTGTTTTACTCACTACAGATACCGCAGTCCACACCGCGGAAAGAGGATGGACACACGCTAGCCGAGTAAAAGGTCCTATCCTACATACAGACTGGGAAGTCACCGGTGAACCGGATGAGTTGAAGCTGACCTTCAAGAGGAAACAGACACGTGACGCATAGCCCTGAACACTAGTCTTTTTATGGACAATTGTAAGGAATTACATAAGTCGCCCATCGCATGTCCTGTATGTAAGCAATGCAATCTGTGGGTACGTCGTGTGTGTAACGGGTGCGGGATACAGCAGTAAAAAAAAAAAAAATATATATATATAAAAAAAAAATAAAATAAAAAAAAAAAAAAATAAAAAATAAAAATAAAATAAAATTAAAAAAAAAAATCTGTATGTTGAACGATGGTGTAATGAGTGTAGAGGAAAAACCTTAGATACCATTGGGATATTAATAATCACCGATAAGTCCAGACATTTGGGAAATAACCAAGAGGAAGTGTTCCAAACCCTGTGAGGGTTCGGGACAGTGGCAAAACCCTTGTATTTGAAGATAGCCCTATTGGGTTCAGTATTGGAAAGTGGGTTGTGACAGAACAAGGAGAGAATTTAGGAGGCAGTCCCCTGAAGACTACAACTGCTGCCGAGAAGATAACTTACCCGGCTACTCTGAAGCAACAGAGTAGGCCCAGGGCAAGGCAGAGGGGTATCCTTGTGGGGACTGGCAAGTGCCTCCGAAGACTTCTAAAATAAAGCATCTCCTTAAGCAGAACAACCCTCAACAAAATGAACCTCCACTGGCTGATTTTCAGCCAACCAGGGGCCGGGTCGCTATCTCTAATCCTGCTTACCTTACCGGTAATAATAGCAATAAACCAGGGGAGTTCCCACCAACCTTTTAAATGGACTCTCTATCGATGGGAGGACCAAACGATAATACAACAACAGACCACATCAGGGTCACCTTCTTTTACTACAACCTTATGCCAATTAGTTCAAATTGAGCCATGTTTTAACAAAATAGAGTTTTATATGTGCCCCAGCACAGGGCCCTCATATTGTAATACCCCAGGACACTATTACTGCACTTACTGGGGGTGTGAAACGATTGCTTCAAACTGGCCAATTCCTCGGGCAAATACTGATAAGTTCTTAAGGGTTGGATGGGGACCTGCAGGGTGCACTCCTCCCTCGGGAGAAAGGAATTCCCTACAATTAGCTCCCCGCGGGTACACCCCACCCGATGGCAACTTAATGTAACAGATCCTGAACATAGTGGATGGTTTGTTGGAAAAACCTGGGGAATGCGATATTATCAACCGGGTGCTGATCGAGGAGGCATGTTTCTCATAAAGAAAGAAGAAGTTAAACTGACCTCTCGAGCGATAGGTCCCAATCCAGTAGTAAAATCCCCTCCCCCTCTGGGTAGGGAGACAAAGACAGTAGAGAAGGAGAATATAATAGTAATAGAGGAAACTGTCACTGAAGCCTTGAAATCTCTGAATATTGAAGCCCCGGAATCTTTGAATCCTCTATGGGGAATTATCCTGGCTGCTTACCAAACTCTAAACTATACACAACCCAACTTAACCATGGGTTGCTGGTTGTGTTATAATGTTAATCCACCCTTTTATGAAGCTATAGGGGATAATCATCGGTATACCATAAGCAAGGAGTCTGTGCCTAGTCAATGTCCTTGGGAAAAGCAGAAAAGAGGGATAACTATGCAACATGTAACTGGGTTAGGGACTTGTATAGGTAAAGTACCAAATTCCAAGAGACCACTTTGTGGGAATATCGTACTGAGCCTTAATGAAACCACAGGATATATTATTCCCCCGAATGGAACAAAATGGATATGTTCTAGGACGGGACTTACTCCATGTGTGTCTTTAAAGGTGTTCAACAGTTCCCGAGAGTATTGCATGTTAGTTACCATCATCCCAAGGATATTGTATCATCAAGAAAATGTAATGTATGATATTTGGGATACAGGGCTCCATCGTACCAAACAGGAACCCATTACAGCCATTACTATAGCCACGTTGCTAGGGTTAGGGGTAGCCGGAGCAGGAACAGGGATAGCTTCACTTGTTCAACAAAATCAAGGATTCAATTCCTTGAAGACTGCGATAGATGAGGACCTAGAGAGAATTGAAAACTCCATAACCGCCTTAGAGAGATCTCTAACCTCGCTATCTGAAGTGGTGTTGCAAAACAGGAGAGGGATGGATCTCCTTTTCTTACAGCAAGGTGGACTATGCGCAGCCTTGAAGGAAGAGTGTTGTTTTTATGCAGATCACACAGGGGTAGTCCGAGACTCGATGGCAAAATTAAGGGAGAGACTGGAACAGAGAAAAAGGGAAAGAGAAGCTGCAAAAGGGTGGTACGAGTCTTGGTTTATTCAGTCCCCGTGGCTAACTACATTGCTATCCACAATAGCTGGACCTTGATGATATTATTACTCACCCTAACCTTTGGACCCTGTATCCTAAATCGACTTATTGGACTAGTTAAAAACCGTGTAGAGCAGGTACACCTTATGTTGCTACAGAAACATGGAACTGATGAAGCTGAAATAACCTTACTAGCCCGAAAAGCGGTAACTCGATTTGATCAACAAATAAATGAGTAAAAAAAAAAAGGGGGGAATTGTAATAAGTGATGGTCAAAATTGTTAATGTTGAACAAATCGAGTAGGATTCAATTGTATTATGCATATTATTGTAAGCAGTAACTGTGTTTGTGTAAGTTTGATTATGTTTTGTAGAACCTTGTAGTAATAGTTAAAGCCAATGCCATAAATAACAGGACTACCAGGTGGTGCCATAAATAACGGACTACCAGGTGGTGCCATAAATAACAGGACTACCGAATGGTGTCATAAAAAACAGGACTCCCGGATGGTACCACAGATAATAGGACTCCCAGATGGTGTTACAGATAACAAAGCGCCCGGATGTTGCAACAGATAACAAAAGTTCCAGAGACGGAAATTCCCAGCACGTAAACGAACGTATAACATATATAAGCACATACGAAAGGTTGATTGTGTGTGCCTATTGGCAGAACTGAGCTTCCCCCGGTCACCCAGCGCTGTTTTGCTTAATTACCGCTTGCTAAATAAAATCGATTGATTGACTCAAAATCGATTTATTGGCTCTTATTTATAACAGAATCACATAATAGTTTGGGTTGAAGGGACCTTCAAAGCTCATCTAGTCCAACCCCCTGCCATGAGCAGGGACATCTTCAGCAGCTCAGGTCGCTCAGAGCCCCGTCCAGCCTGGCCTGGGATGTCTCCAGGGATGGTTCATCCACCACCTCTCTGGGCAACCTGGGCCAGGCTCTCACCACCCTCAGTGTAAAACATTTCTTCCTCATGTCCAGCCTGAATCTCCCCTCTTTTATTTTAAAGCCATCACCCCTTGTCCTGTCACAACAGGCCCTGCTCAAAAGTCTGTCCCCATCTTTCTTACAGGCCCCTTTTTTGTTCTGGCAGGAAATCAGCTCAGATCCCAATTGTTGTTTATCCAAAACATGATGACCACAGAAGTCAAGATTCTTAGAAGCATCCAAAAGAAAGCAATTATACTTTATATCGGATTGATTGGGGCCTCTGGGTACTTCTGCAGTCAAATAGCAAAAATAATAATAACTGGAGCTCAGGGATACTGTATAGTTATTGATGCATAAATATTTTTTTCCTTTGCATCTTTCAGTCCAATTGGCTGAAGGGGGTGATTTGCATAATCACTCTAATTTTATTTCTCAGTAATCATACAATACGCAGACTCCTTAACTCTGGATGGTTGATAGCTTTTATTACTCAATCAGGGTACAATGATTTGCATAATCACTGCACTTTGATGGTTATTAAACTCATTCGTTGTAAAAGAAATGATAACTTTGTTCTTAATGTGGTGGACTGGAGAGACCCTCGATTCTTTGCCCTGCCACAGACTTCTGATACAATCTGGGTAAATTATTCACCCTTTATCAATATTATATCTCCATGCTTCAGCTCTGGGTTAAGATCCACTCACCAGCAAGTGCGAGATTATATGATAATTCAGCGATTAATTAAGTGTTGGGACCATATGATCAATAATGTGAATTAACCACAAAGAAACCCACACCTCAGCTGCCTCTTGCCTTCAGTTTTCCTTTCCAAAACTTTAGTCAATGATGTAGTATTATGCCCCTAATTAATCATTACTAATAAAATACATAACGTTTTAACAATTGGAACTGGAAGCAAGAGAAAGCACCCCATCAGCAGAACCACAGCATATTATCCCCCAAATTACTAATATTAAGTAAGGGAGATAAAGAACAAAAATCAAACATATTTATCAGAGTTTTTTCATCTGGTCAAAATATTTGTCATTTCAGTCTCAAAAAGAAATATATTCTCAATTCAGGGAAGTGAGTAAAATGTCTATTGCACTTCCAGTGAAAAGGATATTATTTAAGCATATGCTGAAGTGTTTTGTTATATGAAAGCTCAAAATATTCCCAGGTATTGGCTCTGATTCTGCAAACGTGTATGATTAACTTCATGTGTGTCAGCAGTTAGTGGCACTACTCGAGTGTGCTGGCACTTGTGAACAAACACTTGCAAGCTCAGGAATTCCAACATAACTCCTTTATCTCTCACATATTTTTATTCTGTGTATAACTACAAACCTCCTAAAAACTATCAGTTTAGCATTTAAAAATGGAGCCATTTCTTGTGACCCAGCAGCCCCCAAAGTTTACAAAAAGGGGTTTTTTTAATAATTCAAACCATCTTTTTTCATATGTCTATAAATAATATAAAAGGCTGATCTTCATTTTACCAAACTCCACACACAGAGAGAAAGTCAATACGGGGCTGAAAAGATTTAATCCCAAAGGTTGTCACTATTTTTTAAGAAGTTATGAGTGCTAGCATATAATGGTCAGACAAATGGAGCTGCCTTTTGTTCTTGGACATAATTTAAGGCATTATGGCAGTAATTCTATAATTAAATACAAATAAATATGCGGGGTCACTAACAGGCACATATAACCACCACCATAATCAAATAGCATTTCCTGGGCTACCTTCTTACGGTATCCAACATATAAATAAATATAACCTCAGTGAAGAGCTAATGTTTAGAATTATGGCACTGAAAAAGAAAGAGGTTTTTAAAATAAGTATACAAGTTATGGCTTAGTATTTTTACCCATAATTCAGATGTATTTCCAAAGAGCAGCTGCTATCAAGCTTACATCAACTCAACGTGATTTTCTCCTTTGTAAAATCCATCATGGCAACCACACGTGTCTTATCTCTGAATCATCGTCTTACGTGGTTGAAGGGAAAACCAGATGAAGTTGCTTGCATTAGAAGGAAAGCTTTTATATTTTATTTTTTATTCATTAAGGTATAATGTTTCAGGGCAGTAAATTCCTGCAGTGTCATCTGCAGAGTGCAGTCCATCACCATAAAGGAGAGCTTTAAACCACCTTACAGGTATCAAAGGATTAAACTTCAGGCTGGTGAAGTATTGTAAAGACCTTGGTATTTTTTCTTCTCAGTTTATTGCTCCATATTGTCAGACAGAGCACAGCTCCTTGGGTCTAACTATCCTCTACAGTTAACGAGACTCGAGCTTGTTGCATCAAAGTTTTGAGGATTATGTTAGTTTATTCCTGATCAGCAAATACCAGGTCAAAGGAAGATTTCTCACAAATTCAGTCCCTGCATCCTTTGCCTCACTTCACAGAATCACACAGAATCACGAAATGTTAGGGATTAGAAGAGACCTCGAAAGATCATCCAGTCCAATCCCCCTGCCGGAGCAGGAACACCTAGATGAGGTTACACAGAAAGGTGTCCAGGTGGGTTTTGAATGTCTGCAGAGAAGGAGACTCCACAACCTCCCTGGGCAGCCTGGTCCAGTGTTCTGTCACCCTCACTGAAAAGTTTCTTCTCAAATTTAAGTGGAACCTTTCGTGTTCCAGTTTGTACCCATTACCCCTTGTCCTATCATTGGTTGTCACCGAGAAGAGCCTGGCTCCATCCTCGTGACACTCGCCCTTTAGATATCTGTAAACATTAATGAGGTCACTCCTCAGTCTCCTCTTCTCCAAGCTAAAGAGACCTGTTAGCAATCAGGACACATAACCATGGGCGTAGTTATATGCGGTGCTTTATTTCAGCGCTGGGAAACCAGGGGTTCGCACCCAAAGCTGGCTTCACTGGTCAGTTTAAGTTACACAGTATTTATGCAGTCCATTCACATACATATTCATTAAGATACGTAACGGTTACTCAACATTGATTGCAACATCAGTTGCAACATCTTGGAACTATTTTGATCATGTGCAGTGTCCTCTGGTGGTCTTTCAGGGGGGTCTTCAGGATTAAGTAAGTAGTCTTCATCACTTCTGTCCCTTTCACCTTTGGGTACTGCACAGGCGTACTACTTCTACAGCTAGATAACTGCTGACTTGCTCAACCTCCGGAGATACTGCATGTACTTCTCCTCACTCGATGCGTATTTAGGCTAAGATAAAAGCTAGGTTGTTAAGATAAGAGTATACTCGAACACGATATGCTTGAACATTCTTTCAGGGACAGTTTACAAAACTGATTCATCCTTTCAGGAACATTTTGTAAAACTGGTTCTGTTACTAACAGATCCAGCTCCCTCAGCCTTTCCTCATAAGGGAGATGCTCCACTCCCTTCATCATCTTTGTTGCCCTACGCTGGAGTCTCTCCATCAGTTCCCTGTCCTTCTTGAACTGAGGGGCCCAGAACTGGACACGATATTCCAGATGTGGTCTCAACAGGGCAGAGTAGAGGGGAAGGAGGACCTCTCTCGACCTACTAACCACCCCCCTTCTAATACACCCCAGGATGCCATTGGCTTTCCTGGCCACAAGGGCACAGTGCTGGCTCATGGTCATCCTGCTGTCCATCAGGAGACCCAGGTCCCTTTCCCCTACACTGCCCTCTAATAGGTCATTCCCCAACTTATACTGGAACCTGGGGTTGTTCCTACCCAGATGCAAGACTCTACACTTGCCCTTGTTATATTTCATTAAATTTTTCCCTGCCCAACTCTCCAGCCTGTCCAGGTCTCGCTGGATGGCGGCACAGCCTTCTGGCATATCAGCCACTCCTCCCAGCTTTCTGTCATCTGCAAACTTGCTGATAGTACACTCTATTGCCTCATCCAAAACACTGATGAATATATTGAATAATACAGGCCCCAGTACTGACCCTTGAGGCACTCCACTAGATACAGGCCTCCAACTAGACTCCGCCCCATTGACCACGACTCTCTGGCTTCTTCCCTTCAGCCAGTTCACAGTCCACCTCACTACTCGTTCATCCAGACCACACTCCCTCAATTTAGCTGTGAGGATGCTGTGGGAGACTGTGTCAAATGCCTTGCTCAAGTCAAGGTAGACCACATCCACCGCTCTGCCATCATCCATCCATCTTGTTATGTCCTCATAAAAGTCAATGAGGTTGGTCAAGCATGTCTTCCCTTTGGTGAAGCCATGTTGATTGCCACTAATGACCCCCTTATGCCTAGTATGCCTTGAGATGGCACCAAGGATAAGTCGTTCCATCACTTTCCCAGGGATGGAGGTGAGGCTGACCGGTCTATAGTTACCTGGGTCTTCCTTCTTGCCCTTTTTGAAGACTGGAGTAACATTTGCTTTCCTCCAGTCCTCAGGCACCTCTCCCATTTCCCAAGACTTGGTAAAGATGATGGAGAGCGGTCCAGCAATGACCTCAGCCAGCTCCCTCAGTACATGGGGGTGCATCCCATCCAGACCCATGGATTTATGGATGTCCAGATTGCATAACTGCTCCCTAACCAAGTCCTCATTAACCGAGGCAAACTCCTCCATTGTCCTGCCTTCCTCTGGGGCCTCAGCGGTACAGGGCTCCTCAGGATAGCTTCTGGCAGAGTAGACAAAGAAGGTGTTCAGTAACTTTGCCTTCTCTGTATCTTCTGCCACCAGGGCACCCACTCCATTCATCAGTGGGCCTACATTGCCTCTGGTGTTAGTTTTATTTGCCATGTATTTGAAGAATCTCTTTCTGTTGTCCTTGACCCCTCTCGCCAGGTTTAATTCTAAGGAGGCCTTAGCTTTCCTTGTTGCCTCCCTACATCCTCTGACAACAGCCTTATATTCTTCCAAAGTGGCCAGCCCCTCCTTCCATGATCTATAAACTCTTCTCTTCCCCTTGAGCTTACCCAGCAGCTCCCTGTTTAACCATGCAGGTCTCCTGGCTCCCTTCCTTGACTTCCTACATGTCGGGATGCTCCGATCTTGTGCCCGGTAGAAGCAGTCCCTGAACAGTAACCAACTATCTTGGGCTCCTTTACCTTCAAGCAGCCTTGCCCATGGGATTTCCCCCAGCAATTGCCTGAAAAGGCCAAAGTTTGCCTTGCTGAAATCCAGGACTGCAATTCTGCTTGCTATCCTGCTCCTACCACATGAGATCCTGAACTCCACCATTTCATGGTCACTGCAACCAAGGCAGCCCTCAACCTTTACCGCTTCAACCAGACCCTCCTTGTTAGTGAGGATGAGGTCCAGCAATGCACCTCTTCTAGTCGGCTCCTCCACACTTTGCATCAGAAAGTTATCATCAAGGCACTGGAGGAACCTCCTAGACTGTGGCTGGCCAGCCGAGTAGTCCTTCCAGCAAACATCAGGGAAGTTAAAATCCCCCACCACAACCAGGGCCTGTGATTGTGAGGCTGCTCTCAGCTGTCTGTAGAAGGCCTCATCAACTTCCTCACCCTGATCTGGTGGCCTGTAATAGACACCCACAACAGTATCACCCTTGCCAGCCTGCCCCTTAACTTTCACCCACAGACTCTCAACTTGCTCCTCATCCGTGCCTGGACAATACTCAATACATTGTAGTTGCTGTCTCACATAGAGAGCAACTCCACCACCACGCCTGGCTGGCCTGTCTTTCCTGAAAAGGACATAGCCATCCATGACCACATTCCAGTCATGTGTGCTGTCCCACCATGTCTCTGTAATTGCTACTAGGTCATAATCTCCTGCCCTAACACAGGTTTCTAACTCCTCCTGCTTATTCCCCATGCTGCATGCATTGGTGTACAGGCATTTCAGAGAGCGAGCTGAGCGCTCCGATTTCACCTCAGGGGTATGGGGGGCATCCCAGCCTTCATGAACTCTAGAGTGATGCCCTACTGATGCAAGCCCAGCTACCACCCCATCCCCCTTCAAATCTAGTTTAAAGCTCTCCAAATGAGCCCTACTAATTCCTGTCCCAGCATCCTTTTGTCCCTGCGAGATAAACCTTTCCCACCTATCACTGTTTGGACTGGTGTCTTGTAAAACCAGCTGTTATCAAAGTACCCAAAGCCCTGCCTGTAGCACCAGTCCTGTAGCCAATTGTTTAGGGACTGGATTTTTCTATTCCCTCCCACATCATCATCCAAAACTGGAAGGAGGGAAGAGAAAACCACTTGAGCCCCAGACTCTTTTACCATCCATCCCAAGGCCTTGAAATCTTTTTTCATTCCCCTCAGACTGCGGGATGCAGCTTCCTCCCCATCTGTCTGGAAGATCAGCAGTGGGTAGTAGTCTGTTGGGTGCACCAGGTTGGGGAGTGTCCTGGTGATGTGTCTGATCCGGACTCCAGGTAGACTGCACACTTCCCTATGATGAGGGTCATCTGCAGATTGGGCTCTCCGTCCCTCTCAGAAGGGAATTGCCTACTACAATTACCCTTCTTTCTTTCTTATCTGAGGCAGTCTTGAGGCGTGGGGTCAACTGCCTCTTTCTATGTGTAGGTGGGCCTTGCACCACATCCTCACCTACCTCCTCTTCAAGATCCAGGGCCTCAAACCTATTACGGAGGGGCACCTGGGGAAGCAAAGCAGGTAGGGAGGGGGGTTGCCCATGGCCCCAAACTGGAACTAGCTTCCAACCCTCGTCATCTTTTCTGTCCCCTACCTCTGCCCGACAGCGACAGGGCAGGGGCTCTCTCAGGTCTTCTCCCTTCGCCCGACAGAGCAGGGGGTTCATCACCTTTTGGGGAGTATCCCCCTGGAGCCTCTCTGAGTGGCACACCAGGGAGTTACTCCACCAGTCAATTTCCTTTTCACACTCCCTGATGGTCCTCAGCGTCTCAATCTCCTCCTTAAGCTTCGCAACCATGCTGAGCAGATCTTGCACCTGCTCACACCTCATACTTGCCACCATTTTCTGAGTTTATTTCCCAAACTGACTTTGTCAATTTCCTCCTTCAGATATTTTACACATCCAGGCATACACATATCAGTAAGAATATTTTTGACACACAAAAAAGGCTGGAAATTGGCCCAACCAACCCCAAGCTGGAAGTGAAGAAATTCATTTTGTTGGTGGCAACTCTTGACTTCTGTCATTGCCAGTGGAAAGTCCCTTAACGGAAACATGGCATCAGTCTATTCTCAGTGCTTCATACCAAGTAGTTGCTAATTAACGTGTCTGTCTAGATGAGCTTTGCCAGTGAGCCAAGTCATACCTCATGAGCAATAAACAAACTTTAAATATTCAGAGTCCAGAAGGCAACTTGCTACATCATGGTTTTACCTTAACGGGACACTGAACGGACACAAACCATCACATGATGTGGAATGGGACAATGAATCAAGGAGCTGAGTCCTAACAAGTACCAACCTCTACCATTAGTAACTCCATGACCTGAAAAATTCTAATAATGTGAAAAATATAGATTCTGTAGCTCACTTAGGTGCTATAAATAAATCCTGTAGCTACATTTCACAGTTAAACTAAAGCCTTTGTCATCCTTTAGCGATCAAACCCATCACGCTACAAAACTACTGCAGAGGTTCATGACGCATCCTACAGACATAACATGTCTCTTGTAAGCAGTGTGAGTATTGCGCAAGAAAGGCGAGGAGGTTAAATGTAAATATGCTCGAGTGACTTGCAGCTGTGGTGTAGAAAAAGCACATACATCACACTAATTGTTTTACTGACCTTGTATGCCTGACAAGTAGAACCTCTGTGTACGATAACATGGGACCGTGAGAAACTCTAAGGCACCTTATCACTATGCCTGAGATTCCTGCTTTGTTGTGAGAAAGTGCAAAAGGCTGCACCTGCCTGAAGCCTTGAAATACAGGCAAATGCAGCAGGCCCAGTGATCTTCTACCGGGGCTGAATTCTGCAGCGCCTGCATGCCTGCTTGTCACCTCTGCATGGGAGCTTAGGTGCTACTTCAGAGATCCCCCAGTAGAGAGGTAACTAAATTAAAACTTGCTCTTTGCAAATGCATTTGTTGCCTCCGGCTCTTCTTCTGACATGCCTGCGTTGGTCCACACAGCACAAATTGAGTATTTAACTGATTTAATGCCCAGTTGTTTACTTCAACGACCAAAGGTGGGAATGCAATAAGGTTTTGTATATTTGAGAGAATGTATATCTGGTTCTTACCCTTCAGCAGCTATGTGTAGAAAATATATTTATCTTGCCCATGACTCTGAATGTGCCGCGCAGTATTGTTTCCACCCTTGCTTATTTGGAAATAGCCATCCCCTTCAAAAACACAGCCTGCCAGCTTTCCTAAGATTTGTACCTTGAAAAGACGTTACTTCATACACAGAGATATTGAAGAACAAAGGAAAAATAAATAAAAAAACCTGAATTTACACCTGAATTTATTGATGCCATCTCCTAACTTTATTGTGCTTGGTTCTGTGACAGCCTTTAAATGCCATTTGTTGTCTAGTGCATGCACACACACACATGCTGCTGTTCATCTTGGTATTATCAATAGCACAGTATTGCGAGGGCGAAAACTCATGGAGTCCACACAATTCAATATGAATTCAAGCGAAGCCATTTATTACAGAAACAAGCCTCCTTATATATGCAGTTATTTCCTGATCACGCGTCCATGCTCCAAGTATGCATTAGCTGATTGGATATTGTCCATGTTCACGAGCTGTCCACACGCCCAAATCTCACTGCTGTTTCTCAGCCTTTGGGCTGGCCTTGAGATTCCTTTGGCTAGTTCAGAAATAAATCTCCATCTAATAGAAACCCATCCACACAACAACCTCAAGAAAATCCCTCAAATCTCCCACAATTCCCCCTTTTTGATTTTGAACCAGCCAGGCCTTGTTTACAACGTGCTCAATCATCTTTGAAATACGCTGCAGCATACAACATATGATTAACAACAATGATTACAGTTACATATAATGTAGCTAAGCCTCACATAATAAGATCAAACAACTACCCACCATTTGTCAAACCCTAATTCTACTATGACAATTTCATTAACGTGCTGGGTTAGTTTGTCTAAAACACTATGAATAGATCCAGAATGATTAAACAAGTTAATACAACATCTTTCTCTTAAATTCATCACAACCATGTCCCTACGATAACAACAAAAATCTATGGCAACATGATTTTGAAGTGTAACATGCCTAATACCATCGACATCTACTATTAATTGAGTTAGTATCTCAGAAGTTAGATTAGCCTGTTTAAAAGACCAATAGCTTAACTTTGATAGGTCTCCTAAACCTTTACCAGCTGCTAGACTAAGGAGAGGGAGTGCAGTAGATACTATGGTAGGAATGTCTCATAATTTTACTTCATTTTTGCATTGACTATCTAAGTGTAATATCACCCATTTGGCTCACCTGCTGTTTGCTCAAATTGCCATTCCCCACAGAAGGTACACCACCTGCTTGCTAATAGGCTTCTAGACCACCAGGTCTGTGAGCATCTATAACACTGAATGAGGATCCATGGTTTACATCTGAAACAGTCCTCACAACTTATCTCCCTCCTGTCCGTCTGCATCCCTTGAATCTTTGTTGAATCCACTTCAATCCTCGGCCTGTAATTACATGAGCATAACCTTTTCCCCAGGTTATCAATTGATGTGGCCTTTTCCATTTACCATTAACTAGTGATTTGACCATAACTAATGCAGGTTCTTTCTGATTTAGCATGGTTTTGGGTCACATTGCAAAGTCTTTCATCACAGGGCAAATTTAGGCTGCACCACTTAGATACAAGTCATTCATCACATACAATGCTTTTGACAATTGGTTTTGTGGTGTTTTCCCTACTTCTCCCCCCTTTTTGTTTAAAAACAAAAAGAAAAAACAAAAACAGAGTTCAGATTCAGATACGTGTGTTGGACCTTGACTACATACTCAGAATCACAATTCAAATTTAGAGGTTCCTCCTTAAAAAGCTCTAAGTAATGTAAAGCTGCGCCAAGTTCTGCTAATTGGGTTGAACCTTCAATAATTTTTACAGAATGATGCCAGTTGTTATCTTCACACCAAACCACTACAGCTTTATGAGACTTCCCTGAACCATCAACAAAAACTGTGCAAGCATGTAGGATCAGACTAGATACAAGTATGGTCTGTGACCTGATGTTAAAGACTTGCATCAGTTTACAGTTAGGCATGCCAAAAGCTGTGCTGTTAAGAGAATCAGCTAGTGCAATTTAAAAAAATGTTGACTGCAAATAAAAAAAACAAAATTAGATTTCACAAATGGTACATATATGACAAAAGGATCATGGCCTATTAAGACTTAAATTAATTCCCTGCATTTCTTGATCAGAGTAACAATCAGTGTATCAGTATGTTAGCATTCTCATCATACTGTCCCACCATAGCCACAGGTTGTTTCTATGTTGTAGCTATAAATAAACAAATCTGCAAGTCCAATGGAATACAGTTAGCTTGTAAGGCTGTCATAAATTTATTCCTCAAAGTTTCTAACACCATTTTGGCTGTCATATTTATTGGATATTGTTTTCCCTTACCAGATCGAAGTCCTGTTTCAATTCTTTCAGTGTAGTATTTGCTTTATCGAAACATTGGCTGTTAATACTAGTGGAAATACAGCATTCGAAATGTCCTTGGAGATTTCTCACTTGCAGCAAGCAGATCTGCACCATCCAAGCAGCTTCTTGTAGGACATGCAACTAAACAGAATTCTCAGAAAACGTTATTTGAGCTTACAATTTACTTAACAAATCTTGACCTAAGAGAGGTATAGGACTTTCTGGCAAATACAAGAATTCATATGGTAAAACTTTGTTCCAAATTTGGCATTCTATTGGTCTCAAAAAACAGCCTTTCTTTCGTTCTCTCCCATGACCTCAAAAACTAGCATGGTGAATTTACTAAGAAGTCTCTCACAACCAGTTACCACAGAATAAGTCTCTTAAAAAAAAAAAAAAAAAAAATTGGTTTAATTTCCCAGCTTCATTAGAACTATGGACCCACTGGCAATGCCTTCAAATTTCACACTCAGACTCCTTGATGCAGTATTACAGTTCTCTAGCAGTAACATCGCTGGGGGGGGGGGGGGCGGGGATAAAACCTCCCTCTCGCCCCCACCTGAGATGGCAGGATCTCCAGCTCAGCATGAAAACAAATCAGTTTGAACTCCACATCAAACCAACCTGGCTCCACTCCACACCCAAATCAGTACCACTCTGACCCAGAGAAGCACTGAGCACTCTGATCTCCCCCAAAGCTGACCAGTGTGAAAGACCAACCTCAGCAAGGAGGTAAAATGATGAACTCTCTCCCCAGATATGCCAAAAACCTAGGAAAAAAGACAGAAGCAAAAAGAAACAGCACCAACAACCCCTGATTCGAAGCCAAGAAGCAACACAGTGCCACAACAAGATCCTTTGTTGTTTGTAAATCTACACTGAATGCCACACTGTTGATCCTTGCCTTAAATACTCATCCCTCTGTCACAGCTGAAATATTTGGCCAAATTCTGGAAGGTGCTGACAATCTGTAGTTTTCAGGAGGTGACTGTGCCCTCTGAAATCTCTGTTATCCTGCTAGTAAATATATGTGTGTGTTTTTCATATGGACAAATACAATGCCTGTAGATCCTACAAGGATGGATCACAATACTCCAGGAGAAAAAAAAAGACAGAGCAGGGGGAGTAAAGCCCACCTTTCTCCGCTTAGCAGCAGGAAAACAGGCTTTTTTTCCATTTTTTTCTTCTTTCTCTTCTTGCTGCAGTTCAGATGTAGCCAAGGCCACGCAGCTGGCGTAATCGCTGGTACGAAGTAGGAGGCTCTGGCAAACTCCTTGACTGCAATGAGCTGAGTTTTATACACAATTCCAATTAGCTCAACAGTTGTTACATTCCTCAGCCCCATTTACCTTTCACAATTTACAGATGTCAAAATACAGTATATTAAACATCAATCCATTATTCCATTTTCCTAGATCCAAATTCATATTCTAGCAGCTTTTAAATACAACCTCATACAATACCAGGTTCACATCCATCATAGCATTTAGGTGTTTGTTTGTTTGGTTGCGTGTTTTTCTTTGTTGTTTTTTTTTGTTTGTTTGTTTGGGGTTTTTTTTGCAAAGCAGAGTTTAACATTTTAAATTCTTTTCTGCTTTCAAAATTACTAGATAACAATATAAGCAACTACTCTAATGCATAAGGATGCATCCTAAGGGGGAGCAAGGTGGTATTTTAGCAGTGGAACCAGTTCCCATTTTCTAAATATCTCCCCAAACAAAATTATTTTGGTACCAAATAGAAATATGCAAATTAAAATACTGAGCTCAGATATGAAAAACAAATACCAAGTTCAAATATGCCGATGGATCACAGTTACACTTATTCAAGACAATATCTCAATTTTTGCATTGCACCTTTGAACCGCTTACTGCTCAGCCAGGTGGAGGCACCAGGTCAGTGCATGCTGGAGCCCCATCGGCACCCGCCCCCCGCCGCAGCAAGCTGGACTGGGAAAGGCTTTTATTAGTGTCTCATCTGGGGTGATGCAACTGTTGTCCCAAAACCAGGATTCTTTACTTGGTATGCATACAAAAAAGCCAAATCCAGCACATCGAGATGAGACACAGCCTGTCACACAGTTGTGCAAGTCTGAATACCGGAATAAAGCTAGCATGCTAGAAAGAAAAGTAACAGCTGTTACACACAAAACATTAACATCACCTTCACGCAGTAAGGAACTAAATTACTCATGATCTTCTGTACTATCACAAAACGCACATTTTGAGTCAACTGATTCTCATGATTTAACAGTCTGTGAACTTACTGTACCATATAACAGACAAAGACCTATTAAACTGTAATATGCTTAAACAGATACCCACAAAGAAAACAGGTTAATAAGGAAAGCATCTTGCAGACTTCAGCAAGTTTACTGTGACCTGTGTGTTATCAGTTAACTCTCTCTCAGCTTGTTGAAGTTCAAACCGTTCCGCCTGTAAAACTGTCTGAAATTATTTAATGATCTCTTGTAGGGATTTATTTTGTCCTACTCTTCTCGCCTTAAAAACAACATGAACTGCAACAAAGTGTTATACTTCAAGATTCTATTCTCCGGCCACTTTTCCCAATCATTTAACTTATACAGCAGCCACCATTAATTACAATATTCCACAAGATCTTCCTTCCTCATATTTCCGAGTGCTTTCCTATGTTTTAAAACACCTCCCAATACCAATTTCTTAGGAACACGATTGAAAACAGTCATTCCTGACCCCATCTCGTAAGTAAAAACCATGAGAAGAGGGAGGGAGGGGGGTAAGCACAGGGCTGCTTGCAGCGCGAGTGGGAAAAGTGGGGAGAAAGTTTTACGGTGTACTTATACCACAAAGAAACAATTCTAACAACAACCAGTAAAACAATTAACTCACATTCCTGACAAGCTGCTTGATTTTCAGAGGGGCAATACACAGAAGCACATAATATGTACTGTAAAACTCGCAGATAACACGTTGATAGCAAACATCAGCATTCTCTACTGCTAATTTCAACACCAGTGCTTCCTTAACTTCTAAGTTTTCAACCTGTTTATTGATAGCCTCTTGAAGATGGTCAATAAATTGCATGTAATTCTCACTGGGACCCTGATAGTAGTTATAAAAGATTTGGCTGCTTTGTTGGTTTCAGACAACTCTACTATAGCTTGATATGCAAGATCTGTTGACTGCCTCAGGATTTCAGAAACTTTTCGTGCCTGTAATTGTGGTGTGTCAATTAGAGTCTGTTCCAAGAGTTGGGGGATACCTGCCCCTTTCAACTAGTCCCCATCGTTCCGTCCTAAATTATCTAAAGCTGTTACATTGCATAGGTCTAATTTTGCTTGAGTCTTTCATAGTTTTTATCTGATATCGGGGCAACACGTACACATACTCTTTTTCCTGTTAACTTCTCAAAAAAAAGAATTGCTGCAGGGATGGAGTAGGGAGGGTATCAAAGACACGAACCGGGTAAACTTCACAGCAACTTTCAGGATACTTATCAGGCTGCAACGCTGCAAAAATTCCGGCAGAAGCAGACCGTTCAGCCTTAAGATCTTTTAAGGTAGTGATTCTAAGCTTCCATGTAGTTGCTAATGATTTAGCTTCTTTATCTCCATTGCTGACTTTATCCCATAATTTCTGCCCTATATTGTCCCAAAGTTCAAGTCGAAGTTTTGAGTCACTAATGCTCATAGCAGTCTTTTCAGGTTTTAATTGCTGCAGCGTAGTAATGATCAGTTTCCAGGCGGTTACAAGGCCAAGAATATATTTTTCATGGCGACTAATTGTCTTCCACAACACAGTTCCCACTTTTTCCCAAGTCTCTATTTTAAAAGCTCCTAACAGGTCAGCAGGAAACCCATTGCCTCTGCACCAAATTAATAGTCTTTTGAGGTTACTCTCCTCATACTTCACCCCTCTCTTAGAGAGAATATGCGAGAGGAGCCGCAGTATTTCTTCTTCTTCTTTAAAAATATTCTGCCCCATCTCCTTTTGCCCCCATCCGCTCACCTCTTTGGGTGTCCATTGCAACGATATCGGATCCTTTATCCCTCCTCTGTCGCTTCTGTAGCAATCAATCAGGAGTCACGCAGCCCGCAGACTACGTCGCGGTCGCGGTCCAGCCGAGCCATTCCAGCTGGGGCTCGCTCCCCGCAGCAGTCGTCCCCCTTCCGTAAATTCTCCTCATGGATCACATCGGGGTCACCAATTGCGAGGGCGAAAACTCATGGACTCCACACAATTCAATATGAATTCAAGCGAAGCCATTTATTACAGAAACAAGCCTCCTTATATATGCAGTTATTTCCTGATCAGGCGTCCACGCTCCAAGCATGCATTAGCTGATTGATATTGTCCATGTTCACAAGCTGTCCATGCGCCCAGGTCTCACTGCTGTTTTTTAGGGTGCTGTTTTTCATCCTTCGAGCTGGCCTTGAGATTCCTTTGGCTAGTTCAGAAATAAATCTCCATCTAATAGAAACCCATCCACACAACAACCTCAAGAAAATCCCTCAAATCTCCCACACGGTATTACATTATATTGTACTATGCTTATTGGCATCTTCACCCCAGTCACTGTTTGCATTGTTTTCATGCCAGAATACACCAGTCCAGAAACAAAGCCCATTATGCTCAGTATCATATAGATATTTTTCAGGGATTTTCCAGGAAAACAGTGGCTATCAAAAACCAAGCAACACGGGGAATGAGGCAGCAAGAAAACAAACAGACTTTGTCAGGGAATTGGAAGTGTCTGCTTATCCTGGTCTCTCCACTGGCAGAGGGTTGGGATTTTCAGGCACTGAGGCAGCAGCATGTCTTAAGAAGGGATTTAGAGGAGGATGAAGAAACAACTCCATGAATTTTGAAAGGAGGTTGTTTTTTGTCTCTGTGACACAAAGAAAGAGCAGGGGCCAGAGTTTGCTGAGAATCCCATTAAACGCTTGGGTTCCACAGACTCAACCTTCAACATTTCCACCAGCATCTCCCAAGGAACAAGCAACAGGATGAGAGGAAACAGCCTCAAGTTGCACCAGGGGAGGTTTAGATTGGATATTTTGAACAATTTCTACTCAGAAATGGCTGTCGGGCA
This sequence comes from Columba livia, assembly GCF_036013475.1. Taxonomy (NCBI): domain Eukaryota; kingdom Metazoa; phylum Chordata; class Aves; order Columbiformes; family Columbidae; genus Columba; species Columba livia. Next base: position 10,601,515 of record NC_088641.1, on the reverse strand, counting down.
TTGGAACAGGCTGCCCAGGGCAGTGGTGGAGTCACCATCCCTGGAGGGGTTGAACAGATGTTCAGATTAAATTCTTAGGGACATAGATTGTTGGTTTTTTTCTGTTGGGTTGGGTTAAGGGTTAAGGGTTCAATTCAATGATATTGAGGGTCTGTTCCAACCCAAATGATTCTATGATTAAGGACAGCAAAGATAAGTGGTGCCTGATGTGGGGGACTATGGTGGGTCCTTGGATTCCCTGACAAAGGGCATGGCAACAGAAATTAGCCTTGAAGATATTAAGGCCTACCCATGAGAAAGATGGGAGTAAAGGAGTATCCGGAGATGTTAAGGATGTACCCGTGAGAGAGAAGGGAGTAGAAGAGTAACATTGATGATAGCAAAAATAGCCAATGAGATGTTACTGCTGTAGCTTGTAACCAATAGCGAAGAGACACATGAATTGGTAAAACTGTATAAAAATGCACTTGTGGCAATAAATGGCATCTACTACTTTCATTCTGGAAGAACTTGGTCTATGTCGTTTGTCCGTCTCAACCGCGACAGCCTGAGACTGGTGTTATGGTCAGTGCACAGGCCAGAGCAGCTCATTAAATAGATGTATGGGAAGAGGGAGACCAATGTGGCACAGACTCGACAGACAAGGAGTTGGTCTTTGTAACCATGGATGTGCAAATGTGTCTCCATCTGACCATGGAAAATGGTGTCAGTAGCAATATTTTGATTGGGAATATGGCTGATGTCAGAGGATAAAGGACCTTGCTGTGGCTGAGCCTCCACCAGGGATGGCTGATGTGTCCCTTCAGCTTCAGAATCAGGTCTGGTTTCCATGTCTGCACAGTCATAGAATCACAGAATAGTTTGGATTGAAGGGACCTTCAAAGCTCATCCAGTCCCACCCCTGCCATGAGTAAGGACATCTTCACCCAGATCAGGTTGCTCAGAGCCCTGTCCAGCCTGGCCTGGGATGTCTCCAGGGATGGGGCATCTACCACCTCTCTGGGCAACTTGGGCCAGGGTCTCACCACCCTCAGTGCCAAAAATTTCTTCCTCATGTCTGGCCTGAATCTCCCTTCCTTTAGTTCAAAACCATCAACCCCTTGTCCTATCGCAACAGGCCCTGCTAAAAAGTCTGTCCCCATCTTTCTTACAGGCCCCTTTATGTACTGAAAGGCCAGTCACTAATGCCAACAACACTTCCAACCTGTTGGTGACTGTTAAGTCCCTTAATGATTCTGTAGATACTTCAAGTGCTCTGCAGCGTGTGAGCACAATGAGGAACGAATGACACCAGACCACTTTTTGGAGGAATACTCAGTGCTCAAAGGGCTTTTCTCCTGCTTCCTTCGACGTTCCATCTATTTGTATGGAAAACATGCAGGAGGTAGGCCAATAAATTTGGGTAAAGTCGCTGGGTTTGTTGAGCCTGGAGAAGAGGAGACTGAGGGGCGATTACAGCTTCCTCACAAGGGGAGGAGGAGGGGCATGCACTGAGCTCTTCTCTTTAGTGAGCAGTGACAGAACACGAGGGAATGGCAGGAAGATGTGCCAGGGGAGGTTTAGGTTTGACATTAGGAAAAGGTTCTTCACTCAGAGGGTGGTGGAGCACTGGAACAGGCTCCCCAGGGAGGTGTCACAGCCCCAAACCTGACAGTATTCAAGAAGAGACTGGACAACACCCTCAGACATATGGTGTGAACTGTGAGGTTGTCATATGCAGGGGCAGGAGTTGGACTTGACGATCCTTGTGGTTCCTTTCCAACTCAGGACATTCTATGATTCTAGTTGATAAGATAAATGGAAAATTATATACCAATTATATACCCCGCAGTTCTTGCAGGGTTCCTAGAAGCAGTTGGCAAAGGGCATGAAGTTGGACTAGGCTGGGCAGATCCAGGGAAGACAAGCCTAATCCTCTCTGTGCCAGACCTGAGACTAACCTGTCCCCTGGAACTGTCATCTGAGCGGGAAGAACAGCCAGGCTTGTTCCTTAGCGAGCTGGTGTCATGCCAGAGGCAGAGGTCATAGGTGCTGGGAGAGTTGCAGCACTCAGTTTAAAGAGATGGTATCTTTCTTCAGGCTGTAAAAGTGGGCTGATAAAAAAAAAGAAAAAAAAATCACAAATCCGGTGACTTAAGAAATTACAATCTGTCTAATAACGTTCGCAGAGCCACAGTCGTACAATTAGTAGGAAACCACGTGCAAAAGGTTCGGTCTCAGCATAATGTGTGGGATTCAGGGATTGGGAAATCTTTGTAAAAATTACCAGAAATCAACCCCTGCATTTTTTTCCCTTCACAGAGATAAGGTACATAAAGTTACACTTTTTATCCACTTACAGAAAAAAATCCAATTTTCCTGCATTTTCTAATATTGGTGTGGTAGAGGTTCACAGTCCAAAGCTATGGTGGAAGGAATGAAGTGGGGAATGTCAGTCCCTCAGCTTGCCCCGAGTCCTTCGTCTACTTTTCTTTCCAGAAGAAAGCTGCTGGTGAAAGAAGCTGTGGTCCATCACTGCTGTGGTGCTGAATCTGGAGGTGTTATCAGAACAGCAAAGGAGAAGAACAGTAACTCAAAAATGGAAATCATCTCTTCAGAGATGGCCAAGTCTGGGAATCCAGTCACCTTGTCAGAAATGTAACTTATACACACTGCGCCAGTGAAATCCACCACTGAAATTTTATCAGAGCTATTGTTTGTCACTGTGATATTTTCCACCAGCACAGGTGTACTGAGATCTTTGGAGGAATGGTTTGATGTGCAGCACATGGCACAACAGTAATGGAACAAAACAAATCATTAAGTGTTAGATAAACATGAAATGCTGCTTGTATTTTGAACCTAATCCAATTAATAACACAATGTAACTAATGGCAGTACAGAACTGATAGCTGGGATAGAGCTAATTTAATTAATTATGGAGGTGACCTTTTCCTCTCCCTCTAATCTTCTGCCCTTATGCATAAAACTCATCTTATGACCCAATCACCCTCTTCCACTTGGCTAGTTGCATTCAAACTAAAGCTGAACAGCTGAACAAATTTTGTGTTTGAAGAAATTTCTCAAAACATGTTGTTTGTTTTTTCATTATAGAAATAAACATCTCAAGGAACGTCCCTCTTATTTTGACTTCAGGTTGCTCTTGAAAAAAAAAATGTTGGCAGTAGTGAGAAATTAGGGGATCTCTTAATTTTCCTCAATAAAATTTCAATGAATATGAATATACATTTCAATAAAATCTGGGGACAGGGAGAAGAATTTGGTCCAGACACAAAACAAAATCATTTGTCATTGCCCTAAAGAGCAATGAAGCTGGTGAAGGGGCTGGATCATTAGTGTGATGGGGAGTGGCTGAGGGACCTGGGGGGTTCAGCCTAGAGAACAGGAGGCTGAGGGGAGACCTTCTCGCTTTCTGCAACTGCCTGAAAGGAGGTTGGAGCTGAGAGGGTCAGGCTCTGCTCCCAAGGAACAAGAGGAAATGGCCCCAAGTTGCACCAGGGGAGGTTGAGGTTGGATATTAAGAACAATTTCTTCCTGGAAAGCAGCATCATTGCTGCTAAACTGAGGAAGTGTGGTCTGGACAATCAGGTAGTGAGGTGGACTGTGAACTAGCTGAAGGAAAGAAGCCAGAGAGTTGTGGTCAGTGGGGCAGAGTCTAGTTGGGGGCCTGTATCTAGTGGAGTGCCTCAAGGGTTGGTACTGGGACCAGTACTACTCAATATATTCATCAACGACTTGGATGAGGAAATAGAGTGCAATGTCAGCAAGTTTGCTGATGACATGAAGCTGGGAGGAGTGGCTGACACGCCAGAAGGCTGTGCTGCCATCCAGAGACCTGGACAGGATGGAGTTGGATGGGGAGAAATTTAATGAAATATAATGAGGGCAAGTGTAGAGTCTTGCATCTGGGCAGGGACAACCCCAGGTTCCAGTATAAGCTGGGGAATGACCTGCTAGAGAGCAGCGTAGGGGAAAGGGACCTGGGGGTCCTGGTGGACAACAGGATGACCATGAGCCAGCACTGTGCCCTTGTGGCCAGGAAGGCCAATGGCATCCTGGGGTGTATTACAAGGGGGGTGGTTAGTAGGTCGAGAGAGGTTCTCCTTCCCCTCTACTCTGCCCTGTTGAGATCACATCTGGAATATTGTGTCCAGTTCTGGGCCCCTCAGTTCAAGAAGGACAGGGAACTGCTGGAGAGAGTCCAGCACAGAGCCACGAAGATGATTAAGGAAGTGGAGCATCTCCCTTATGAGGAAAGGCTGAGGGAGCTGGGGCTCTTTATCTTGGAGGAGACTGAGGGGTGACCTCATTAATGTTTATAAATATGTAAAGGGTGAGTGTCACAAGGATGGAGCCAGGCTGTTCTCAGTGAAACTAATGATAGGACAAGGGGCAATGGGTATAAACTGGAACACAGGAGGTTCTACTTAAATATGAGAAGAAACTTCTTCTCAGTGAGGGTGACAGAACACTGGAACAGGCTGCCCAGGGAGGTTGTGGAGTCTCCTTCTCTGGAGACATTCAAAACCCGCCTGGATGTCTTCCTGTGTAACCTCATCTGAGTGTTTCTGCTCCAGCGGGGAGGTTGGACTAGATGATCTTTTGAGGTCCCTTCCAATCCTTAACATTCTGTGATTCTGTAAAGGGCATTGGAACAGGCTCCCAGGGCAGTGGTGGAGTCACCATCCCTGGAGGGGTTGAACAGATGCAGAGATGAGGTTCTCAGGGACATGGGTTAGTGCCAGTGTTGGGTTAATGGCTGGACTCAATGACCTTGAGGATATTTTCCAACCAAAATGATTCTATGAGTCTAAATTGGCATTACCCAAGCACCTAGCCTAGCAATTGTCCACCCACCATTAATGAACCCTCCTACGGGCTGATGGAGAAAGAACCTGCATAAAGGAGGACCCCAAGAAGCACCGTAGCATGGTTTGGGTTGGAAGGGACCTTCAAGATTATCTGGTTTCAACCCCCCTGCCATGGGTAGGGACGACTACTAGACCAGGTTGCTCAAAGCCCCATTCAACCTGGTCTTCAATGCTTCCAGGGACGGGATGTTCATAGCTTCTCTGGGCAGCCTGTGCCAGGGTTTGGGCAGCTCTTCCCATGGGCTCCCTGGTTGCACTTGGGTCCTGGAGGAATTCATTGCTGCCCTCATTTCCTTGGTAACCCCGGGTCTTCTCTTACTGCCTGACTACTCACCTCCAGAGAATGATTATTGTGATGTTGATGGCAACCAACAGTAAGAGGCTTCCACTGAGAGACACCGTGATAATGTCATATGTAGACGCTGATGAACCTTGAAGAGAATACAGAAATCACAGGTGAGTTTTGCCAACAAAGAGCTTTAAGAAATGTAACCTTTTGTGAAATGATCCCAGGTTGTTACAGGCTGCAAATATTCATTGTCCTAATGCAAACTGTGGACGGAGTGGGGTGACCAGCTCTGAGAAAACACTTCTTCTTCAAAAATCTCACAGCCCAGTTAATTAACTGATGGGTCTTTACCTACCCAAGTACAAAGCAAAAACAGTCTGCAGGGCTGAAACCCAGCCTTGTGGATCTCAGGGTGGAAAACTCTGCCCTGTACTGTTAGACCACAAAGTTATTCCACATATTATCTGCCTATTCACAATAAATCCATAGCAGGATCCCAAATCTTACTGCCTCTCTAGCCAGCACTTTCCATCCGCTTCCACCTTTATCAATCTCAGTTTCCATCCTTTTTGACTCTTGGGTTTAATTCCAAATTTAATGGGGTGAAATTTGGCTTATGTCCCCTACCTACCTCTGCCTCTTCTCCTCTCTTCTGCTACAGCAGCTCCTTTTATTTCCACCGTTCTCCCCCTCTCTAAAACTCCAACAGAAACTGGTCTAACATGGCTAATTCATTCCTTCTGAGCCCATTCAACGCTCTGTTTCTGCTCATCTTACATACTCGATAACACTGCTGTTGCCTGGCACTTCTTAGTAAGGTTGCCACACAAATAAACACTGCAAAACTGATTTTAAATGCTAAAAACCAGGAAAGTAAAGCACCTTCTCCCTTGAAAACCACCATGTTGTGCAAACCTTCACCAGCATGGACCATCCTGAAAAAAAAAAAAAAAAAAAAAAAAGAAGCCAACAGTAATTCAGATGTCAGTTTAATCAAAATCAGCATATTTATTTCAGATCCATTTTATGACATCTGAACATTTCACCATTTCTAATGAGAATTATCTTTACAACTTTCCTGCGAGATAGATTCTGCTATTGCCATTTTACAGACTGGGGGATCAAAGAAAGATGGGACAGATCCAAAAAAGCAGAATTTAATCTGACATCAAAAACCTGAATGTTTCTCTTAAGGCAATGAACTTCCCCAGGTGCCTTGAGTGTGACTTCGTGTTTGTCTACGACATCTACTCTGGGCATGGATAAGGCCCAAGTTTCTCAAGCCCAGGTTATACCTTTCTTTTTAACTGTCCCCAGAAGTGGGGTGCTGAATTCTAGTAAAAAAAAAAAAAAAAAAAATCTGAGTCATCACATGAGGAAGTAACTAGGAATGAGCAAAAACAAGATGGAAAGATAGTGGGGATGGAAAATACAGTTTCTTGCTTTGTGGCAAATATCAACATTCCTTTTCCACAGCAATATTGTTACCAAAACCCTCGTTCAAGTACTAATTTTCTCAAAATGGTGCGTGAAATTTTCTTCCCAGCAAGTGTGTGAGGAAGGGATGGATCATTAACCCACTGTTGAGACAGGGAAACCAAGGCAAATGATTTGTCTTACATCAGTCAGAGAGTCTGTGGCATAGCTGGGAATTTCAAGCAGATCTCCTGCTTCTCAGTTTTATTCCTTTACATTATAATATTCCTCTTGTAGAAGCTTCAAACTATGATACACCTTATTATTGGATGGTATAATGGATAAAAAGAAAGTGCTGAAGTTAGATTCAGGTGTCACCTCATACTAATACTGCCACAAAACCACAGACACACACACATATTTCCAGTTTGCATGTGTGGTATGCAGATTTCTGATAATTATTTTATTCTATTCTAGCTCCTTTTCTGGAATATAAATGAAATGGGGAATCACAGTGTGTATCCTGATGACATCCAGTTAATAAACACAAGAATAAATTGTCTGTTGGTATGTTCTCAGGTATAAAATGAGCTTGTGTCTAAAGTCTTAGATGTTGCACTTTAAATTCTACTCTCTTTGCATCAGTAAGCTTAACTTTAAATGGAATTATTGTGGAAAATCTGTATAGCCACAGGTTGCATAAGGAAAAAGTGAGTGACTGAAGAAAATACAACCCTATGGGAAAAAAAAGCCAAACCTCTTTTTCTCACATCAGTAAGATGTCCTAAGGAGCACCTTGATCCATTGAAAAATAAAATAACACATGGTAATCTAAATCTAAAGCAGAATAAAGTTACAAATTTCTGGATTAACTTGTGACTGCTCGAGATCCTTCTGTCAGCATCATGCTGTTAAGAACTTGAGTGAAAGTAAAGCTGGGCTCAAGGGTTTCAGACTAAGTACTGACTTCCCTTGCCTCTGTTGATCGCTTTCTTCTCTCCGTGGTTTTTATTAGGGCAGAATAATCTTTTCTGTTTATAGCCAATCAATAAAATGCGGAGGTGGATCAAGGAGAGGCTTTACTCATCATCCTTTTGTTAAGCAATTCCTTTCTGGTGGAGCAGGAGACACAGCTGGACTCCACCTAGAAGAGTTCCAGGGCTTCTGCTGGCCATTGGGCATGCTACAATTGCGTTAAGTCCTCCAGAAATATTACCTGTGAAGTTTGCATTCAGAAGTCATTGCAGAAAAGTGCCATGTCCCAGGAGTGGTGCCTTTGGGTCTTCTCCAGTAGGCTGGGTGGAGAGGACAGGAACCTCTGTGCTTTGGGTGCTCTCCAGGCAAAGGAACCTCATCAGCTGAGGTGGCTTCTGGCCAAGAGGCGACTATGGGACCACGGTAAGTCTGAGCCCAGTCTTTGTTTTTTGAGTCTTCACACTGAAAGGAATGAGGTGGTAATTTAAGGAGCTGTTGTTGAGCTGTTAATTGGTGGTGGCCAGTTTAGGGTTGGGTTTCAAAAGTGCTTCATTTTGGCTTTTCTTGCAACCTGGCTTAGTTGTTCTTCACGCACCATGGGCAGGAGGATATCGCCAATCCTTTATTTTCACCCACCTCTTCTTATGCCTCTGTTGGTGAAGTCACATTGAAATAAACAACTCAAGCTACTCCAATCATGGATAGCAGCACTTAATACCATTTATTATAATGTGTTCAAAAAAGCATAAGCAAAACAGCGCTGGGTGCGCGGCGAGTCTGCGCTCCATCAACATGCACACTAAGATCTCCAAACTGGCCTTTTTTATTGTCCTTGAGTTCCACATTTCGGTTAGTTTCAGCCTATTTTCATTTCTTCAGTATTACTTGTTCTTTCCTTTGCGGTCTTCAGGAGGCCTTCTTGCGGTTGGTCATTCTGGAGGAAGTTCCTCTTTTTTCCTCCGTGTCTTCTTCTTACCTTGTTACCTTCTAGTTTCACAATTAGTCTTACAGTTGGTTTAAAGCAAGCCAGGTTTACATTAGCCACACAGTTTGCTCAAAGCTTAGCCGTTATTTCCTTTGTCTTAGTTCCATGCCTTATTTGGTTAAGAGAGGGTCTTATTAGCAATCGCAATGTCTTTTGTAACTTTTGTAATGTCCTTTTTGTAACTTTCCATGCAAGTAGAATAGCTGCGCTATTTTAGCACGAATCATAATTACATTTTTCACAATTCTCCCATTTTCTTTTTAACCTATTGATTCGTGCTTTGGCTTCAAACTTTGCTAACACTTGTCTCATGACTGTGTTGTTTTTCAGGACAAGCAATTTATGTGTTTTACCTTGGGTTGCCATCTCAGGGTCTACAAGCATTGCAGTAATTTGCATTCCTTGAACTACTGAGTGTATTAACCGGATAAGGCACGGAATCATACATGGTAAAAATAACAATCTTAAAAGTACACATAATAACATAAATCTTAATTTTTCCACTAGGTTTCCCCAATCAGTTGCATTAATCATCTATTAGTAAAGAATTCTACTTTTTTTTTTTTTTACTGATATATGTATGACCCGTTTGATTTCTTCTACAGTTTTCATTATTGCGTACCCATTACCATCTATCTTTAAACAACATTCAGAGATATTCCACTTTACACAAACACCTCCTTCTTCTGCTAAGAGGTAGTCTAAGGCTACTCGATTTTGATATACTGAAGCTCAGGTTTGTGATAATAATTTTGCTATTAGTTTTAGAGCCTCAGCTGTCCAGTTATATATTACTTTTATTACAACCTGTAATCAGATTATTCTATTTAACATGTACATCAGGGTATGATATCTCCAGTGTCTCCAACTCCCATCTTAGACCTGCATTCCAATTTAGAAGGGTTAGTAGTAAGTACCATTTTACAAGGAGTATATAAGGAGTATATATATATATATATATACATATTTAATTTTTTATAAAGTTTTTTCACTTGTGAAATACATATTTGCCCAATTACTTCATAACTTAAAACTTATCTTTCTGGTCTAGCTTCTCCTGATATGTGTGTTTTATTTCATCTTAATAATTGTTTAGGCTCTACACCTTCTCTATCTGAATATCTCACATTCTAGATCCTACTCTGAAACCTCCTTTTTCCTATATTCTGTACTACCTATACCTGCAAACTTTGAAACATACATTTTCCCAGTTTCTTTTGACTATAGCATCTTAAATTTATGTGGATGTGATACTGGAGAACCAATTTCGTTTTTCTGCTATATCCAACATTTTAGAAGGACTTTAAGCATGGATTCGCAATCCCACCCGGGGCAGGCTCATGAGTATGGCTATTAGTCCCCACATGATTAGTATCTCTCTGCCTCCTTCGCCTACTGGGTTGCTTCCAGCAGGGAGACAAGCTATCTTCTTGGCAGCAAAGATAGTCTTCAGGGGATCCATAGGAGCTGTTGCGTTTCCAATACCTGGCTTTAAAGGTTTCTCGAGTTTTGGTTCTTACCAGTGCACACCCACAAGACACTGAATTTTCTTTTCTACACTCTACCTGTATTATGTTTTTGCCTTACTTCTCAACTTTTTGCTAATCCCGTGGTCTCTCAATTGCTACTATTCCTGAGAATCTAACTCTATTATTCTCTTCTGTACTACTTCCCCCCAATATGTTCTTTGCTTAATCCGTTCACACAGTGGACACAACCCTCCAAGAGGATAACTCCTACAGCAATGGTTACATTCAGTCTTTACAAAAACAAAAACAAAACAAAACAGCAATCAATTACAATTATCAACTTCAATCCATATTGTGATCCCGTTCTATTTGGTATTGGCCAAGCCAAGATAGGAGCAGCACACCAGCCATAGCAGAGGGAACAGGTTCAGGTTCCTATACCCTCTGCCTCTCTGGCCTACCGGGTTGCAACTGGCAGCCAAGTGACTTGTCTTCTCAGCAGCAAGGGTAGTGTCCCTGCCTTTCCCATTTATCCTGCCTTTTCGCATGGTGGCTTTTTATCTTTTCCCAACTCTTGGCTTTAACTTCCCATGAATGACAGGAACAGCATGGGACATGATTTTTCTATCTACACTCGATTCATTCTATAACGGGTTAACTTCCCAAACCCCTTTTCGTTCCATTTAAAAACAATTCCAACCACTCTTGGCTATCTAATTCTGTCTTCCCTGTGGATATCGATACTCTTAGCTGGGCTTCTGTCTCTTTATGTTCTATTCTCAGGCAACTAAAACATAATCCTGATGGCAAATATCCTCCATGTATGTGCTTATACCACAATTCTTTACAATATAGACACCGAATACATGCAAAAGGGTTACAAACACATTTAGGTACTAAACATGTAACTGCTTGGTGAATACACCTGCTATCAACACTCATTTAGACAAAAACACAATTATATCACCGGGTTCCTGGGCGTCTGAGTGATCTTCATTCACAGTTTTCCTGGTCCTTGGATTACTTCCACTGGTCTTTGATCTTTACGAGTCCTTTAACACAAGATACATGAGTCTATCTTTGTTCTTCGGTGCAGATGGCTGTTTCCATAGTCTACAGCCAGCCACAGTCCAGGAGATTCCTCCAGTGCATTGATGATAACTTCCTCATGCAGATGGTGGAGGAGCCGACTAGGAGAGGTGCACTGCTGGACCTCATCCTCACTAACAAGGAGGGTCTGGTCGAAGCAGTAAAGGTTGAGGGCTGCCTGGGTTGCAGTGACCACGAGATGGTGGAGTTCAGCATCTTGGGTGGCAGGAACAGAATAGCAAGTAGAATTGCAACCCTGGACTTCAGCAAGGCTAACTTTGGCCTTTTCAGGCAATTGCTGGGGGAAATCCCATGGGCAAGACTGCTTGAAGGTAAAGGGGCCCAAGATAGCTGGATTGCATTCAGAGATTGCTTCTTCCACGCTCAGGATCAGAGCATCCCCATACGCAGGAAGTCAAGGAAGGGAGCCAGGAGGCCTGCGTGGTTGAATAGGGATCTGTTGGGTATGCTCAAGCAGAAGAGGAGAGTTTACAGGTCATGGAAGCAGGGGCTAACCACCTGGGAGGAATATAAGGCTGCTGTTAGAGGATGTAGGAAGGCAGCTAGGATAGCCAAGGCTTCCTTAGAATTACAGCTGGCAAGAGGGGTCAAGGACAGCAAAAAGAACTTTTTCAAATACATAGCAGGTAAAACTAATACCAGAGGCAATGTAGGCCCACTGATGAATGGGGTGGGTGCCCTGGTGGCAGAAGATAGAGAGAAGGCAGAATTACTGAATGCCTTCATTGTCTCTGTCTACTCTGCCGGAGGCTGTCCTGGGGAGCCGTGTACCCCTGAGACCCCGGATGAAGCCAGGTCAATGGAGGAGTTTGCTTTAGTTGATGAGGACTGGGTTAGGGAGCAATTAAATAGTCTGGACATCCATAAATCCATGGGTCCAGATGGGATGCATCCGCAGGTGCTGAGGGAGCTGGCTGAAGTCATTGCTGGACCGCTCTCCATCATCTTTGCCAAGTCTTGGGAAACGGGGGAGGTGCCCGAGGATTGGAGGAAAGCAAATGTCACTCCAGTCTTCAAAAAGGGCAAGAAGGAGGACCCGGGTAATTATAGACCAGTCAGCCTCACCTCTGTCCCTGGGAAAGTAATGGAACAGCTTATCCTTGGTGCCATCTCAAGGCATATCAAGGATAAGAGGGTTATTAGGGGCAGTCAGCATGGCTTTACCAAGGGTAAGTCATGCTTGACCAACCTCATAGCCTTTTATGAGAATGTAACAAGGTGGATGGATGATGGCAGAGCGGTGGATGTGGTCTACCTTGACTTCAGTAAAGCCTTTGACACAGTCTCCCACAGCATCCTCACAGCTAAGTTGAGGAGGTGTGGTCTAGACAATAGAGTAGTGAGGTGGGTTGCAAACTGGCTTAAGGAGAGAAGCCAGAGAGTGGTAGTCAATGGTGCAGAGTCTAGTTGGAGGCCAGTATCTAGTGGAGTGCCTCAGGGGTCAGTACTGGGGCCAATATTATTCAATATATTCATTAACGATTTGGACAAGGGAATTGAGTGTACTATCAGCAAGTTTGCTGATGACACTAAGCTGGGAGGTGTGGCTGACACACCAGAAGGCTGTGCTGCCATCCAGAGACCTGGACAGGATGGAGAGTTGGGCGGAGAATAACCTAATGAAATTTAACAAGGGAAAGTGTAGAGTCCTGCATCTGGGCAGAAACAACCCCAGGTTCCAGTATAGGTTGGGAAATTACATATTAGAGAGCAGTGTAGGGGAAAGGGACCTGGGGGTCCTGGTGGACAACAGGATGACCATGAGCCAGCACTGTGCCCTTGTGGCCAGGAAGGACAATGGCATCCTGGGGTGTATTACAAGGGGGTTGGTTAGTAGATCGAGAGAGGTCCTTCTTCCCCTCTACTCTGCCCTGGTGAGACCACATCTGGAATATTGTGTCCAGTTCTGGGCCCCTCAGTTCCAGAAGGACAGGGAACTGCTGGAGAGGGTCCAGCGTAGGGCAACGAAGATGATTAAGGGAGTGGAGCACCTCTCTTATGAAGAAAGGCTGAGGGAGCTGGGTCTCTTTAGTTTGGAGGAGACTAAGGGGGGACCTCATTAATGTTTATAAATATGTAAAGGGTGAGTGCCACGAGGATGGAGCCAGGCTCTTCTCGGTGGCAAACAATGATAGGACAAGGGGTAATGGGATCAAGCTGGAACACAAGAGGTTCCACTTAAATTTGAGAAAAAACTTCTCAGTGAGGGTGACAGAGCTCTGGAACAGGCTGCCCAGGGAGGTTGTGGAGTCACCTTCTCTGGAGACATTCAAAACCCGCCTGGACATGTTCCTGTGCGACCTCACCTTTGCGTTCCTGCTCCAGCAGGGGGATTGGACTAGATGATCTTTTGAGGTCCCTTCCAATCCCAAACATACTGTGATACTGTGATACAAAACAAGAAAAGGTCCTTCCCATCGTGAGGTTACTCAGAGTGGTGATATAGTGCTGGAAAGCTAATCTTGTATCTTGTTTTGACTTTCAGTTTAGACAACTGATGTTTTAAAGTTTGCTTCATTCTTTCCACCCTTCCAAAACTTTAAGGGTGCACAAGGTATGGTATTCCCATATTATACTTAAGGCAGACACTATGGATTTTTAAAGCTTTAGAAATGAAGTGAGTACCTTGGTTTGAGTCAATAACTAAAATAATCCCAAATCTCAGAATAACCTGTTCCAATAACCTTTTAATTACAAATTAGGCAGTTGCTCTTGTGGTAGGAAAGGTTTCCACCCAGTGCATTAGTTAGTCTATTATAACCAATAAGTATTTATATCTTCCCACTTTGGGCAGTTCAATATAATCCACTTGAATCCTTTCAAAAGATCTATGCTGTTTTTCTTCCCCCTGCGGGTGATTTTCTCATACTTCCTTTATTTACTTTTTAACAAGTCAAGCATCCATACATAATTTGTTTAGCTATTTCAAATATCCCAAAACACCCGAAACACTTCAAAAACTGATAACAGAGAGCAGTAAAAGATCCTTTTTTTTTTTCCTTTATCCAATTCTTCTTCTTCCAGGTCTGGTCTAATCTTTGTCTGCAACTCAATTATCTATATACCAACTGTGCTGGGTTCTTAGCTTCTGTGGTCCTTAATTCTAAATACAGAAAACTTATAAGAATTGTTTCATACCTCAATATCTTGCTATCAGTACAAAGAACTGAAAGTGTCTCCCTACATCTGGTACATTCAAAACAGGAGCAGCCATAATTTATTTTTTTTTTTAATTTCTAATCATTCTTTATTTTCAGTACTTCATCTTGATGAGTTTATAGTTAATTTTTCATACAAAGTTTTATCTTCTCACTTTAACTTTCTATCCATTGTCTACAATATCCAAACAATCTTAACAACTGTCTTTTCCCTTTTATAAGCCAATGTCTTACAATGTCTTAAATATCTTACCTCTGGTTCTACAAACTTCAGTTTACTGTCTGATACTTTTAATCTTTTGTGTCCAAAAAAGTTCAATAATCCTATGGTTCTTTTTCACACTGTCTCTTCTGCTTTTTCTGGCAATTAATAAGTAATCTATTATATTAACTTTACTCTAGAAGGGGGTTAAAATTCTAACAATAGTTTTTCTAATGCTTATTCAAGTACATTTTGTAATTCTGTAAAACCCTGTGACAATACAGTCTATCTTAGTTGTTGTTTTCATCCCATTCAAAAGCAAAATAATTCCTGCTACCCTCGTCTACCCTCGTCTAAGGGGCAGGCCCAAAATACATCTTTTAGATTTACTCCGCTATACTAAATGTTTTCTGGGGACATCTGGTTTAGCAATGTATATAGATTTGCTACCACAGGAAATTGGGATTTGGTTGGTTTTAACTTTGTCCTGCAGCGTTAACACATATAGTTTTATTTTTAATATTCCCTGTTCAATTTCTATAGTCATTCCTAATGCCAAGTAGAATAGGTGCGCTCTTTTAGCACGAATCATAATTACATTTTTCACATTAACACACTCCAGATTGGCAGGTGTTCCAAAACTAATGTCACGGAGGGACCCTGAAGTTAGTTTTAGGTGGACAACCAGGTCCAAAACAGGCTTTTATTCTGTCCGGGAAAGTCCAGGAAAAAAAACAATTAGAAACGGGATTTATACAATCAGTTACTCCGGTAACATAAAATACAGGTTCAGATATCAACTTTGAGGAAATTATTGAGGTGCAGCAAATAGTAACAATGGAGATCCACAGTGTGCATACATGTGGCTCACCAAAAACAATGCCAGAGCCATCCCTGACTCCAGGAAATAAATACACGTGCTCATATTTAGGCATGGAATATCCTCACTTTGCCTAAGTGAGGAAAAACAACACCCGGATTCCTGTGAGGAAATATTAAGAAGTTTATCACTCACCCACACGGTTTGGTGAGGCAATCCTAGTCCCAGGAGATTATTTTAGGCAGTGATTCTGCCTAAGGGGAGGGCTCTCAGCGGTAGCATTTGGCCTGCGCTCCGAGAGGACAGGCCAAGCACATGCCTCGGCGGGGGGGGAGGTGTCACGTTTATATACCCAAGTCAGATCTGACTGTGGGCATTCCAGAAGCTTCTCTGCACCCCCACTCTGGCTGTGGGGTGCCCTGAAACTTCTTGTCACCCCCCCCACTCTGGCTGTGGGCACCCAGCAGCTCCTTGGTGCCTCTGTGCCCCCTCCTCCTCTCTCTTAATGACCCTGGCCAACAGGCTCTGGGGTCAAACAAAAGAAGCTGTTACCCCCATTGCAGGATGAGGGGGAGAGAGGATGTGTTGAGGGAGAGGGGGATGTGCCTGCACCTTCCCTATCCAAGGAAGGCAGGGGGAGGGAGAGAGGGGTGTGCATCTGCCACAACTAACAATAGAGGTTGACTCATTTTTCTGTTGTGCCTTGATAAATAGCTGCAAAACAATTCCAGCTCCTCTTCCCTCACTGCTGATATCAAACAGGACCAAAGCACCTCTCCAAATTCCCTGGAGACTGTTTGGCAGGGTTTCAGATGTCCACAGTTCAAATCACTACGCACGTTTCAATAATGACCATGGTTGTGAATTTTTCTCTGTGAAGTAAGTAAATAGCAAATGAACTACATTAAATAGATTTTATGGAGAGGTGAACAGCAGAGAGCAAGCCTGTAGATATATGTAGGTTTGTTTTTTGGTTAAGCCACACACCAATTTTCCATTCTGGACCTTCCATAGAGGAGGACACTCAGTATGTAAGTACCTTTTCTCCCTCCTCCGGAGCATCATTGGCCTTTTATTTGGCTTTGAGCCAGAGCAAGCATGATGTTAAAAATCATTTCCATGTTATACATGCCACAAAAATCTTCCTGAGAAGGGAGGACTTTCTATTCAGGCAGATGCCAGTGCTTTCCTTCTTTATCAAACAAACAGAAAGCTCAATCCAAAACCTTAAATTACTTTGTAGCTCACCATTCTGAGTCTGATTCAAAGCTCACTGAAGTCAACGGGAGTCTCTTTACTGACTCCTCTGGTGCTCAGACCATGGTCTGCGGGGAACAGATGCTCAATAGAAAGCAGACCTCATTCTTGCAAGCCACCGAACATCTCCTGAAGGGTACTTAAAGCCATCCATCATGTGTGAAGACATGATGGAAGTGTCTGAGACACGTTCTTCTCTGCTAACATCTCTTATGAATGGAAATTCCCTTTTATTGAACCTTTAGAGACATTTATGAAAAAAAGCAATGGGATGTTTTGAATATTCCTGAAGAGGATGTATAACGTCTTAATATTTTTTGTTTTGGTTTTGGTTTGGTTTCTTTTGTTTTTTCCTTTTTTATCCTGGTATCTGCCTGACTCCAAACTGGAGAAGCTTGAGATCACAGAGTCAGGAGCTGAGATGGAGGAGGCAGCTCTTTCCTGCAGGAACGCGTTATTTCATGGGGACTGGGTGCAGTCCAGCACTGCAAATGGCCAGCACAGATAAAACCAACCTGGTGAGACCAGGGCAACCAGCCAAGTGTGGACATGTCCACAGAGATATTTTCTTTCATATGAAACATTTCATATCAGTGTACGTATCAAGGATAATCTTACTGTAGTGGAAAACAAACAAACAAACAAAAAATACAAACTCTCAACAATGTACTAAATAATCCAAGCCAGTTGAGTAAAATTGTGTCAAAAGATATTTAAAATCATAGAATGGTTTGGGTTGAAAGGGACCTTAAAGATCATCTAGTTCCAATCTCCCTACTATGCTCATCCAGACATAAACTCCATGGACAAACCCCTTAGAGGTAAAAAAAAAGCTTCAGAAGATGACAGGAAACTAGTGAGACATCCAAGAGCTCTCCCAACAGTTTTGCTTTGCAGAATGATTCTGCTTTGAAAGCCCAGGGGGTAAAAGTGATTATCCAAGAGGGTCAGAGCAAATGCTGGGCTTTGTTTTTGTTAATTCCTTGTTGATAAAGCCTAAAAACTACAGGCTTGCTGAGAAGGTGCTACTTTTTGTACACTACAAAATTTATCCAAAACTGTTGGTACAACTGCCTTGAATTTGACATAAAAATTATGAAAAAGGAAGAATAAATTTTGAGGAAACGTGAACAGAAGACAAAATTCCCTCACAGAAGACAAAATTCAAAGAAACAGGTGAGTGATGATCAGCTTTACAAAAAACACAGAAATTTGATTTACTATTCACTAGCAGGGCCTTATCTCGCTTGCCATACCGAGTTCAGACAACACTTCCTAGTCTTAACAGTAACACCTTTGTTAATTGGCCCTGTTCAGGTAGAGATAGCTTTTTATAATAATCAAGGTATCGATTTGTCAGTACGATTGATCGGAAGAGCTGCAGGTGCTCAGATACTTTTTCGTGATTCACTGTATTTCACCTACCGTTTCAGAACAAGGTCAACAAAAGCACAAAAGGTCTTTGAGGGAGACGGTTTGAAGGCACCTAAACATAAGGTCCTGCAAGAAGGTTTGTTCCCATGATTTCATAGAACCATAGAATTGTTTCAGTTGGAAGAGACCCTCAAGATCATCGAGTCCAACCATAACCTAATTCTAGCACTAAACCATGTCCCTAAGAACCTTGTCTAAATGCCTTTTAAACCCCTCCAGGGATGGTGACACCACCACTTCCCTGGGAAGCCTGTTCCCTGCCTGACAACCCTTTTCGTGAATAATTTTTTTCCTAATATCCAATCTAAACCTCCCCTGGCACAACTTGAGGCCATTTCCTCTTGTCCTATCACTTGCTACTTGGGACAAGAGACCAACACCCTCCATGCTACAACCTCCTTTCAGGTAGTTGTAGACAGCGATAAGGTCTCCCCTCAGCCTCCTTTTCTCAAGGCTAAACAGCCCGAGTTCCCTCAGCCGCTCCTCATAAGACTTGTGCTCCAGGCCCCTCACCAGCTTCATTGCCCTCCTCTACACTCTCTCTAGTACTTCAATGTCCTTTTTATGATGAGGCGCCCAAAACTGAACACAGGATTCAAGGTGGGGCCTCACCAGTGCCGAGTACAGTGGCACAATCACTTCTCTAGTCCTGCTGGCCACGCTATTCCTGATACAAGCCAGGATGCTGTTGGCCTTTTTGGCCACCTGGGCATACATTGGCTCATATTCAGCTGGCTGTCAATCAACACCCCCAGATACTTTTACCCCAGGCAGCTTTCCAGCCCCTCTTCCCCAAGCCTGTAGCGCTCCATGGGGTTGTTGTGACTCAAGTGCAGGACCTGGTGCTTCGCCTTGTTAAATCTTGTACAATTGGCCTCAGCTCAGCAATCCAGCTGGTCCAGATCCCTCTGTATGGCCTTCCTGCCCTCCAGCAGATCAATACTCCCACACAATTTAGTGTCATCTGCAAACTTACTAAGGGTGCACTCAATCCCTTTATCCAGATAATTAATAAAGAGATTAAACAGAACTGGCCCCAATATTGAGCCCTGGGGAACACCACTTGTGGCCAGCCGACAATTGGATTTGGCTCCATTCACCACAACACTTTGGGCCCAGCCATCCAGCCCATTCTTTATCCATCCAGGCCATGAGCTGCCAGCTTCTCCAGAAGAATGCTGCGGGATACGGTGTCAAAGGCCTTACTTCGAGTAAGGGCAAGCACATGCCTTCATGCTTTTGCTTGATGCACTTCTTCACTGACATAAATACCTGTGCTGAAGTATCTCAGAAGCAAATGAGATAAGTTGTAAGTCCTGTAAAAGCACCACCATGTGTGAAGGACAGAACTCCAAGCAGTTTGGAGACATGGGCAGTACAAGGAAACCCAACTCTGTGGAAATAAAAAGAACTAATGAGATTTCTGTATCTATTTATTGTTCATTCAAGCACCCAGGAAAATTCAAATCACAGCCCATGCTGTGGGGTTTGCCATTCTCAGAGGATTTTGATGGAAGAAAATCTAAAATCTAAGATGTGTAACACAGCTATTGTTTTGCCTCTCTTGTGGTAACAGCTGTAAAATTAATATTTGGTCAAACTTGCAGCTTTCTTAAAGGTGTTGACAAGCTGCACATCATGTGTATGAAAAGCTGAATGTTTATTTTCCTCTCCAACACAGTATTAATTTTATATTATGGATGACAACAATATGGGCAACCCTGCACCAGTAAATTAATGGTGGCTGGGACCATTCGCACACCCCAACACCTGAACCTTTCAGCTCAGGGTGACCACATCCAAACTGCCATCGGGAAAGGCCACGAGGTTGGGTTGATGGGTCATCCATGCCAGGAACTGCTCCCCAGGACATAGGTAGGCTCAAACACAACCTTGCCAGGGCCAAGGATGGAGAAGATCAGTATAGACACAGCCTTGGGGTGTCATATACAACCATATCAACTACTGGGTGAATCTTCCAGCATGCTTTTTTTTTTTTTTTTTTTCTTTGTAGGATCATAGAATCATTTTGGTTGGAAGAGACCCTCAAGATCGAGTCCAACCGTTAACCCAATCCTGGCACTAACCCATGTTCCTGAGAACCTCATCTCTGCATCTGTTCAACCCCTCCAGGGATGGTGATTCCACCACTGCCCTGGGCAGTGTGTTCCAATGCCCGACAGCCCTTTCCGGGAAGAAATTGTTCGCAATATCCAACCTCAACCTCCCCTGGTGCAACTTGAGGCTGTTTCCTCTCATCCTGTCACTTGTTCCTTGGGAGATGCTGGTGGAAATGTTGAGGGTTGAATCTGTGGAACACAAGTGTTTAATGGGACCCTCATCACTTTAACATGCGCAAACTTTGGCGCAAGAGGAAAGCAAACCAAAAGCAACCGATGATAAGACGTTTCCTTAGAAGTAGATTTGTATAGGAGGTGGCTGCTCTGTGTTTGCTTTCTAAGATCTCGTTCTTGAGCTTTATCAGTGTGAGAGATGATTTTTTAATTCAAAACACTTAGTTCATGCTTAATCCTGAGACATATGTCCCATTTTAACATTTGCAGTTGGGGTCTGTAGATCAGTTACAAACCAGAAAAGTGACGTTTCCATCTCCTGACGGGGAGTTCAGCATAAGTAACAAAGTGCAAATTGGACATTTCCAGTTTGAATATTCAATTTGAAATCTAATTGTTGCGTATCCATTCTGTCTGAACTATGCATTTAATACACAGTTTCACAATTTCAACAACATACGGCCGTACTACTTACATGCTGTGGGAAGTCACCGGGGAATGTGATGGTCTGAATGCTGCTGAGCATGGAGTAAAAACCAAATAAATCTGCTGTAGATCCTTCATGTCTGGTCCTGGGCTTCAACAGGCTGGTTCTCAAATGGTGAGGGATGACGGGTTACTCTGTGTGCCTGACTACATCCAGGAGCTCTGGCACTAAGAAACCATTAGAGAAGTAATTTTATATTGAGCAATGGGATTATTTTATGTCTGGGCAAAAGTTTTGATCTGTAGTGGTAAGACATTTTACCATCACGCTACAGTTGAGTTCATTAAGCACAGAAAATATCATGTCATTCTATACTATAATCTAGATAGTATCGTGAATACGCAGCTAATTATTCATCTCAAAAAAAAAAAAAAAAAAAAAAAAAAAAAAAAAGGATATAGCTGATCAGTACATGAAGGCTACAAAACTGCGGGACCACTTCTTTTGGAAGGATGACTCTGACTCTTCAACCTGGAAAAAAAGCAACCAAAAAGGCTCAATAGATGCTTATGAAATCACACCTGGCATGGAGAAGGTGGACAAGGATTGCCAGGAGTCAACTGGCAGCTTGTCTCATCCAGTACAAAAAGCTCAGGGCATAAAATGAGACTAATGGGCTCCAAACATCAAAAGCTTGTGGTTTTTTCTTGTTTGTTTGTGTTTTTTTTTTGTTTGGTTGGTTTTTTCCTCATAACTTGTATTTAAGCTGTGGAGCTTATTGCCACAAGATGCTGGGTTTTAAAAAGTCACTGGACAAGCTCATGGAAATAAAAATCCATTGAGGGTTAAAAAAACAAGACATCATGTCTAGATCAGAAAACCCATGAGTCTTAAATCATTAGATGGCAAAATAATAGTCTAGGAACATTATCTCTACCTGCTTGTGTGATTTCACCTGCTATGGGGAACAGGGTACTGGCACAGACGAACTTTTGGTCTGACCTGGTCCAGCTTTTCTGGCACTTTTCATTGCTTTTTTTTTTCCATGCTACAAAACCTGTAATGCTGCCAGTTCAGTGAATCTTGTATTTGAGTCTTGTCAACTCACCTACTACAGGAGCAAACAATGCAGGGAAGGGCATGAAAACAGGCTGTGCCTTTCCTTCCAGATCTGTCAGGTTGCACCACAGAACTGTAAAACCAGCTGATTTTATCTCCCAGGGATTTGCTGGGAATGAGGGGAATATTAAAAGAGCAACTCTGCGACATTTCCAAACGCTTTCAGATGCTGGTGTGGACAATCTTTGCCACAGGCATGTGCTTGGGGATGACACCATGCTTGGGACTGAGACCTTCTGCATGAAGACGAGTCTCCCTCAGGAAAGCCCTGGCAAGCGGGGTGTAGCACATCATCAGGAAAAGACCTAGAAAAATAGGGCTGTGGTCTTCAAAAATTAACTGGTTTTGATGTAAGTCTCCTTTTATTTCTGTGTAAGGAGAGTTAAATCAAATCTACAAAGCATATTCTGAAATGCCACCAAATCTACTTCCAAACCTTTTCTAAATAACCAGAGGTAAAGGTTTTCTGCCATATAATACTTCAACACATTATTTGTGAATTAAAATATTCCTAAAAATATATTATTTGGGATAAATTTCCCGGTTCTTTTCTTTAGTGGAGTAAGCATAGCATTAAATTACAGGGAAGCTCATCTATTATCTCATAGTTTTGGGTTTTTTTTTGTTTTTTTTTTTATTATAGACTTTTTATCCACATGAATGATAAAGAAACTACAACAGAGTTAAATACCTTTTTTTTTATACCAGTGATTATATTCTTAATTACACTCAATATTGAATTGTAAAATATTTCCAGAGGAGTACAATCTTAATTCAAACAGCAGGCAAAATACCAGAGGAGGAAAGGACTTGAGGGAGAGGGGTGTAAGAATTTCCAGTCTGCTTTGTAAAAAGCACTGTGTATGGCTAATGCTGCTCTATCTGTCCGTCTGTCCATCTATCCATTCATCCAAATGTGGTTCTGGCCCATCCAGTAAAACGCACATTTCTTTCCATAAACAATAGCTATTCAAAAGCAACAGATGAACTGGCAGATGTTGTCAGTGTTTGTGGTATTAAAAGTATCAGCAGTTCCTTTCACAGCTTATCTGTACAATTCATCAAAAGCATTTTCTCTATCAAGTTCAGTAGTCCTTCTAAAAACACAAAGACTTAAATTTTGGTACTACCAAAAAAGATCCAGGACAGGAATTTGTTGTTGTTGTTTTGTTTTTACTAATAAATGGCTGCTACATTCTATTTTACATGGTTGTCCATGATGCTTTGAGGTCACTCGTCCTTGGGTTCAGAGGAACCTGATTTGTTTTGTTTGTTCTTTAAATTCCCAAGCCCTTCCATTTTCTCAGTCTTTATACAAGTCAGGTTTCTGAGTGGTGGGTTATAACTTACAAGGGAACAGCTGCAAAAGATCCTGTGCTTCTAGGAATTAAAAAAAAAAAAAAAAAAGAGAGAGAGAAAATGTTACTAACACTAAGCCCAAGTTTGAGATTTCTTTACTCACAGAATTACATAATTTATTTACAATCCTTGAAAAAGCAATATGAGTAAGTCACTCACTCCAGAAGCATCCTCCGAGATTTTGCTAGTTAATATTTGTAGAGATACTAAACAAATGTGAATAAAGAGAGAAATGTGGAAACAGTCATATTAAAGATGAAGTGCAAAATAAGCATGACTAAACACAAGACCTGCTGTGGAAAGGAACAAAAAGCCCAATGAGGGTAGCAAAGGATTAAAGAGAAATATAGAGCATTAAATTGAGCGGTTGCTCTGCAATGCGCAGAGTCTTCACCCCCATGGTGTATCGTGTGGGTATGTACATGCACACACATTTCTTCTCGAGGCAACTCTTCTCCGCTTGGAACATCAAGAATCTGAAATTGCTTCTGGACAATATTGTTGTGATTCTCTGCTTGACTGATTTAGCTTAGCAGTTAAGTAACAACTAATCTTTCAAAAGCACCGGGCCTACTTAGAGAAAACCCCGCTGTCTGCAGGGATGGCGTGTCACTGGAAACAAAAAAAACAGCGTGAGAAATACATCCATCCTTCACACTCTTGGCAAATAAGCAGGAGAGGCTCATAGCTGCGATGCCAGCACCCTCCTTACGGGGTTTGTCAGCTGCTGAAAACCTGACGCCGGGAAAAAATGCCATTCATCTGATGTTGCCATCCTCAGGCAGATTTTTTGTTGTAAATCAGAGCTTAGGACAAGGTGCTCGGGGCAGGACACACTGTGTTTCATCTGGGGGAGGTATACTGTTTTATTCAGGATATTATCACTGAATTTATTTTAAATCAGCACTCAGATTAATCTAGGCTCAACTAGAAAACACTGGCAGTCAGGAAGAAAGTATGCACAAAAGAAGAAAAAAAAAAACAAAACAGACCAACTTGATGCTTAGATTAATCTCCTTATCTCAGTAGGCAGAGCTCAAGGCCACAGATACTGGTTATCTCGTTACTCCTAATGTTTTTATATTTAAGTATCTGCTTCTGCCATAACGCAGGCAAACCTCCATCTGATCTATACTATCAAAACCTTCTCAGGTTCCCCAGACTTCCTCCTGAATATCTCTACTTCGTGCATTACTGAGGTCTCTACGTATGAATTACTCTTTTTTTCTAATCTGCCTACTGCACCTCAGGGATTTTTTCAGTGAATCCACAAACCAGATTTTGTGGTCCCCAAGCCCTAATCTTCTTGTTTTACCAGAAAAAAAAAAAAAACAAAACAAAACAAAACAAAAAAGAGAATGTCATTTAAATGTTAAGGCTTTAGCACCCAAAACTGGAATCTCCCAGGCCATTGATGATGGAGATGGTACTTATTCTAACTGAGTGCTTCTAAAAAACTTCTGAAAAATGCAGTATTTGGTTTAGGAAGATCCTGCATATGGGCAACGGGGTAATCGGTGTCTGCAGGAGAAAATTACAGAGGACAATGTTGGTGTAGTTCTGTAAAGCTCCCAAAATATACTGCTCTTTCCTGGAGCTGAAGAAGCTCCATTATGGGCAGAAAAAAAAAAACAATTCCGACCTGCCCGTGTGTGAACTTTTACTGCATTTTGAATGCCAACATATTTCCCTCCTTCCACTGATGATACATGACCTTGTCACCACTTTCCAGTGCTCAGGCGATTAGAGCTGGATTCACCTAGTGGTACGTCCTACCCCAGTGAAGCCTCATAATTCATAATTTAGATCATAGCTAGACACCTCCACAGACAGACCTTTTAGACCAGAATCAGTAACATCACGCAACAGAACAATTCTCTTAATTCTTGCGACGCCTGCAAAGGAAAACACGATGGCCAGGCAGAATAAAATCCTTTTTTTCTCAAGCTCACCTTTAGCTTTTGCTGAGGTGTGCACTTAGCTTTTCTTTCCTGATCAAGCTTGCTGCATAGGGAATCTGCAATGACACAGAAACAAAGCCACCGCTTTATATCTCGTTTGGCTAACAAGATAGATTTGATAATTTGGTCTTAAGGGTCTCTTCCAACCAATATGATTCTATGATATCTGAGCTAGAATCCCTGTAAATGAAAGGTTTTGTTTGCCTCCTTATATAATTTTAGAAAACAGTGCCCTAAAGGATTTAATTCTTTATAAAACTGCAAGAATGCTGAAGCAGAAATAAAATTTAAATGGTCCAAATTAAAACAACAGATCATAAAATCTAATGTAAAAGATGTCTTCCAATGTTTGTTTAGATCAGTTGTTGGCAAAAATCAAGTCACCAGCCATTCTACTACCCATGAGATGACAAAAATCAGCTGTCTGTAACAGAGCAGGAAACATGCATCGATCTCTGCACAGCCAAAATACAGCAGGGTGGGAGTATGAGACTTCATATATTTATATCCCCACAATTAGGAAATTCATAATAGTTATCTCTGACTTGCACCAATCTGAAGAAAGCCACTGAAGTGGAACAAATAATTAAAGAAAAAACAGAGAACATAGGCATATTAGGGAACATAGTTATATTTAGAAACAGAGTGGGATGACGTGCTAACTGGCTATTGGGAATACAGCACAGGGCTGCTCTTTTTTCAGTGCTGGGCTTTTAGAATGCAACAAAACTAAATTGCTCTGAGATTTCTCCATAGCTGGGAATCCAAGTGACTACAAATTCACTGTTCTTTGATGCTGCCTTTTGGAAGAATTCAGGTTGGGATCAGGAAATCTATGTCCCTACACTCCCAGGTACTGCTGCACACTGAGGTGACCTGCTTCTGCTTCCAGGCACTCCAGAATAGATTCCCAAAAAATGTCAAATATGCTACTACAAGCTGAAAAATAGGCTGGGTTCAAGTGAGGAGCAAAGCCTGAAGCTGCACAAACGGCAAAAGGGACAGGCAAATGCAGAGAGTTCAAGTGACCTGCCCCACATAAAACATAGAAGCATGTGAATTTACATCCATATCCACTGACTATATACCTAACATGCACTCTTGTACATCCCTGTTTTGTTTTTAATTACGTTACATCCACAGTTTGTGAGAGCATTTGCGTGAGTTGCACTCAGCATGTCTCTGGGCTGGTGTAAAGTGCAGTATCCGCAGTGTCATCTCCATCCCTGCTTTTCTGAGTAAGGAAAAGAGCAGGGAAGGCTCAGGATCAGAGATCTTATAGGCAAAGAAACTGTTCACCTGATCACCCATTTACACAGTTTAAATTCAAAAGGGAGCCACAAACAAACTGCCTGAATAAGCACATTTCAGCTGAGACCCGTGATGCTTCACCAATTTTTTTTTCTTCCTCTCTCCCACTCACAACGGCCAACAGGCAACATTGGTTTGCATGGCCGACAATTATATAGGACATCTCCCAAGCTGTATTGACCTAGATAATACAATGGGGTACATTCTGTCAGAAATTAACTGTTCTTAATCCACTTCTCTGCTATATTGGGCACATTGGCATCTTTTCAATGTGTGTTGGTTTATCCGTTCTCCTGGTAATAAATGACAATGGGAGAGGTGGGTGTCCAAGAGGGAAGTTACTACATTCTTCATGAGTTAAATCACCTTCTACTTTTGTCATTGGAAGAGCATTTGATAACTCCAGTGCTATGGTAGAATAGTATTTAGGGCTCTTCATGACAATACAATCTCCTTTTGCACATCCACGGTGACTGTTGCAATGCAGGACAGGATCAGCATTCAAACAGGCATGAAGATCCAATGTGTGGCCCTTCCCAAAGTGTGTACACCCCTGCCAGCAATAACACAAGTGCAGATAATTTGGTTTTAAGTAGCAAGAAATCTGTTTTTTATTACTAAGTCCACATTAACAGGAAATATGTTGCAATGGGAGCAGAGCTGTAGGGGACAGGAGAAAGATCCAGTGTCCATACTGCATTTCTCTTGTGGGGTTTTTTGTTTGTGTTTTTTTGTTGTTGTTGTTGTTTGTTTGTTTGTTTTGTTTGCTTGTTTGGTTTTTGTGTTTGTTTGTTTTTGATGTTTTTGTTTGTTTTGTTTGTTTTGGTTTTTGTTGGTTTTTGTGTGTGTGTATTGTTTTGTTTTGGTTTTTTTCTTCAGACTAGTCTGGTCCTGGGTACTGATCACCTGTTAAGAAATCCAGTTTGCAAGCTCTCAGTCTGCTCCACAATAGGAACCAAAGCAGGGATAAGCAGAAAGGATTTGGGATGAATTTCTAAAGCGCGTGTTTGATCCCCGCTATGCTTGGACATCAAAAAAGCTTCTGTACACCATCCTCTTTTGTAGACTTCACCTTCGCATCCCATCTCTAGGTGGGGTACACAATGATACATCACCCTGACTTCTGTTGCTTAAAGAGGGAATTTTCAGTACCCCAAATATCTGATGCGTATCTACAGGGTTTTAGTTAAACAATTTTTATTTCCAGGCACTGCACTTGAAACCTCACTCAGAACCCTGTTCGGCTAAGACAGCCCTTCCAAATGCAAAATATGTTTATGCAGGAAAGGGCTGAAATGCCACTGGAAAACTACAGTCTCTGCACACATGATGCTTCTGGATGGAACGACGGGTAGGATTAAGCAGAAGAGAAAGCCTATACTGAGTTTTTACAGCTGGAAGAGAAATCCAAGTGCCAACAGCATGTTCTAGAGCATGAGTCTCCACTATTGCCCTGTGAAAGTACTTACAAGGCAGCGCACCAGTCTGTTTTTAATAACCATTAATTCTACAAGGCATTCCTTTTCTTTAACATTTGAATTTACTGGAGAAAGAGGCACAGCTCCATCCCACTAAAGCAAGGCATACCCAGATGTTTTGTCAAGACACAAGTTTCACTCACCTGTCTTAAAAAAATCAGACAGTGGCAAACAAAATTCTGCTGAAAATAGCACATGTTGGCTCATTTTTCTTTCATTTTTTTTTTTTTTTTTTTGGTGGGGGGGGGGGGGTGGCGGGCAAGGTAATGAAATCTGCCTTGGAGTTTGCAAGACACAGTAAACACAGAATTCCAGAAATGCTCTTTTACTTGTTATTACCTGAGTGTCAGTGGACAGGCACTTCAGCACAAGCTGCAGCTCAAGAAATCCAAGAACGATTCCACTGAACCAATGTTTGCCTCTAACACTCTTGTCAAGGTCAATCAATCTGGCTGGACCACTTTAAGCAGAGGCCCAAACCAGAAATCCCAATAAAGCACTGCTATTTCCTATTTCTACTTTTTGAATGTGGAGTGACAGGCATGCAGTGACCAAGGTCTCTGCATATAAAAATGCAGATATTCCTTGTTTGTATAATGAATACATTAGTTGTACAAAGCACCTGCTTTCCATATGCAACCTAAAATAGGAATTAAACCTACTGGTGCTTTTCTTAATTACAGTAGGACCCAGCGGAACATGATTTCATACCTCTAAAGATCTAACAACATTACCACAAAGTGGATGTTTTCTTCTTTTAAACACTCCTTCTGAATCTTTAAAGATCAGGATGAAAGATGATGCAGAGATAGAAATAAATTTTGCAGGTAGATAGTTCCTGATTTATTTTATGGTTGATTCAAAGCAGCACTGAGAGTATAAGGCCATGGAACATCAGAGGAGTTTCAGCTGGATCCAGTTCTGAGCTCTGAACATGATTATCAGCCCAAAGTTAGGCTAGCAAGGAGAAAGTCAGTTCATGGGAGTATAAATAAATTAAAAAGAACCCAAACAAAACCAAAGCAATTGTCTGGAAAGACAATTCACATTTCTAACATGTCTCAAAGACCTTCTGCCTTTTACTCCTTTGTAAAATGAGGGGGATTGATCACTATTCAATTTTAATTATCTAAACAACAATGGCCAGGTGACAAACACCACCTTAGCTTTTCCTGATGGATGGGTTAAAACTGTGGTCAGCGCTTCCCAGGAATCTATAAAACAACTTGTAAAGGACACCAGAAAAGAAATTAAGCAAATCTAGCCTGTTCGCAGGAGCTTAAATTTGCTTCTTGTTGCTCTGTTTCTCTGTGGCAGTGGTTTAGAGGGCTTCACAAAAACATACAAGGATCAAAATCATCATGCCGGGAATGCTGCTTCTGATCTTCTCCCACTAGGCAGCTAGGAAGAAAGTTAATGTTTTTTAAATTTGATCCACTAACACAGTTGCACAGAAGACAATACCAGACAGGTATGGAATGTCAAGCAGGAGGTGACTCAGTCCTGTGTTGGGCTGGCTGGGCTGTCCTGACAGATTAATTCTGGTCACACCGGACAAAAAAACGACAACTCTAAAGGCAGGTGAGCTCTTCTGAGGCCGTACCACATGTGGCATTTTGGAATTTATCCAAACCTGCTGGGCAACGATTTCTTCTCAGTGGCCCTTTCTGTACAGCTTAATAACGGAAGCCAGATGGTCCATGACTGAATCCATATGTAAAATCCGTACATGCACCGTACTTTGCTAATTTGGGAGAGAGCGCTTTGAAAGAGCAAGAAGAGAAAAATGCATTCAGTGATTTAAGTTCTATTTTCTTGTTCAATACCGGTTGCTTCCTGGCACTTGGCTGAGAGCTTGGCAAGAACAGGTTACAATACTTTCTGGTAGCTGCTCTGGATAGTCTGACCGACTCCTTTCTCAACAGAAATTGCCAATGGCAACACAATGTCCCACTGCTCCAGCTATGTACTGAGCCAGGTTATATCCAAAGACAGCAACATCCATCGCAGAGGATGCAGCAGGACCCACCCTCCATCCTCCCAATGATCTGAGCCTTACTCCTGACTTTCAGAAAGCCATAAAATATTTTTTTTAAAGTCCGGAGCAGAGCATTAAAATAAACCTCCATTGATTAAACAGTGCTCTAAAGGAGGTTTTTAATGCAGAATATTAACGCTGCAGATGCAGTGATGGCTGGGGAGTGGCAGAGGGCACCCAGAGCCCGCACCAGCCCCCCGATCTGCCACCCCACTCAGTCCAGCTGCCCTCCACGTGTGGCGATTTGTCATCTCCATCTGCATCGCAGTGAAACAATGTAATTCAAGAACTGGGAAATAAAAGCGTTATGGTCAGTGTTCGGTACTGGCGAGGCACAAAGTGCTACCTCCAAGCAGTCCTTTCCGTGTAACTGTCAGCTTATGGCGGGTGTTCGCACTAGAAAGTTTTCAAAAACAATTATATTTGGTTAATTATTTCATGCTTAGCTTCATCTTCTTGTATTCTAGACATTCCTGACACATCAAACATGCCAAGGCAGTTTCTTTGAAAGTCTGACTACTCAGTTTTGCAGCTTGAAGAATTCCAGTTCAAAGTGAGTGGAACCACAACAACAAAAAATACAAAAAAATGAAATTTAACCATGTTTTTTGTGCATTCTGCACCAAAAGCTTTAATTCATCCATGCCATAATCCAAAAAGGCCAAAAGAGTTCTATCATTAACACATGCAATTCATTAGTCTTAATTCTAGATACAACCATATAAGATATATTCACATGAATGAATTAAAGTAACTGCAAGGATTATCACATTGAAACTGCTGACTCCAGTTATCAACTAGAACATCACTGAAGACTAATATACTGGTTATTTGCAGCAGTATCTCAGTTTTTCACATGCAAACACCCTTTTATCGGTCTCACTGATACTCAACCTGCCTCAACGATACCAGGAGGGACACCCAAATGGAAGCATCAAGACTTACTGATGATTTGGCAACATTTCTATTAATAATAATTAAACTCAGGCAGCCACAGTGAGTAAAGAGGTCTTGAATTTTTGGTGTAGTACATTTAATGTTGAAACCAGTCCCTGTAAGTACATTCAAGCAGCGCTGTTTAATGATTAAATGACTATTAGTCTTCTGTAGCATGAGCAAGTGAAAAGGGTGTGAATTACACAATCATATTTATTTTCCTGCCCAAGAAAAAGCACTACACTGAACCTTACAATTTCTCCACTTCTTGTAAATATGAAAAATCACCACAGCTGGCTTGCTGGAGGTCTGGGACAACTAGTTTCAGAAAAAAAAACTTCACAATAAGGCTACAAAGTGAATGGCAGAGACGATCCATTCTCTCCCTGGGAGGAAAGTTAGCTCCAAGTTCAGCTGACACAAGAGATAAATGCTGAAGTGGGCCCATAGAATTTGTGCTTAAATGTGATTCACAGCAGGAATTGGGTCACCTGCCTCAAGTCCAAAGCAGCAGGAGAAGTACTTTTCAGGATAGGATCTTAATTACCATCTTCTGTGACAATATAATTCACAGATTGAGCCAAGCTCCTTGCCTGGTATCGGGAGGCAAAGAGGAACACAGTAACAACTGGAAGCATTAAAGGAAGAGTGGAAACCAGCAGCAAAAAATCTCCAAATATGTTTTGGACTTAAATTTCCTCCATAAACAACCTCCCTCAAGCACTCTCCATCTCTCATTGAAACCTCTGAAGTCAGCAGCAACAGCAACGTTCGACAGCTCTAAAAATAAGGCCACTCCTAAATGCCTCTAAACATAGGTACACAAGCTTGACAATCCTGGCCTTCAGCTTTATTTCTATGCCCTAACCCATCAATGAGAAAATGACACTATCAGAAGGCTGGACAATGCCTTCTCCGCACCAGGGTCTGTGACAAGTGCCACGAAAATTTAAATGCTTGAACGCAGGGGCTGATTCAGGTAAGTGGGAATATTTGGCAAGCCTGCCTCAAAAAAAAACCCCAATGAATAACATTAGACTGATCACAGAAAAAGCACTAGGAAAACAAGCATTAGCTGATGACCTGCCACCCGTTACGATGCCCTACTCTTAAAATCGCACTAAGCAGTATCTGAGTAAGAAACAGCTTCACATATTCCACCCCTTGCTTGTACTGGATTAAGTATGTCAAGTTTTCAAAACAGCACAGTTGTATGCAAAGATCTAGAGTTGCACTAACACACACAAAATCCCTCTTGATTTTAAAATAACAAGCAATGTGTGCCTACACTGAACTGTGTTTTGGAAACTAGATCCTTTACTGCTGAGTAAAAAATTTAAAAAAAAAGACACATCTTAAGGTTTATTTGCCAGTGAGAAATTGGCCTCGCACCAATTTCCTACTCAGGGTTGAAATGCAACTTGTACAAGGTAGAAACATTTAACTGCTTAAGGTTTGCTGATTCGGTGTTCACATTTCACTCTGAAGAAGCACCTCTTGGTGTTGAGTCCACATATTTCCTTTAGTTGAAACACAAAGACCCATCTGGTTACTGTACGAAAGTAAATCTCCAGGTAATTAGATTCTAAACCAGCTGAGAACTGCACACTTACGTCTCGCTAAGTATAAGGTAATGCGAGCTCAGTACATCTGTGTGGCTCACAAAGGAAAAGTTCAAGGAGTGCATTTAAAAAACATGAAGCCACCCGTCATAGCATTTTTAGCAGAGAAGGAAAACTCACAATTTGTAGCTGCTGTACCATTTCTTCTCTGTATGCCAGTTCCCACTTCATCTGATCTTGAAAACTATCTGTAAGGTGGGGGAGGGGAAGTAGATGCAATAATTAAAACAGAGACCACACAGCAGAATTCATATAAATCAAGTTAAATCAAACCAAATCGCTACTGAGGAATTGTGAACCCCTGCAAAGCCCTTCACCCAATTACAAGGTATGCCTAACAAAAATGCCTTCTCTAGTAGGAGACACTGTAGACAACAGAAAAACTGTGGAAAAATCAGATTCTGCTGCTTCCCCAATTAGCAAATGTAGGCTACTGAGTTCCTGTCACTAGCATTTATTCTCACAATGATTTTCTCAATGGGCCAGACTCTGCAGTCACTAGTCAAACTTCTACCAACACTGAAGAGCAAAAATATCTCTTCTTTGCTCTGGCATAAATAAGTTGACATCAATAGGGATGTCCAATATGTGAGAACAGAAAGCGTTTAAGGCTGCAGGGTTTGATTTGTAGTTTGTAACAGCGCTGACAGCTTTGAGCAAATCTCAGGCTAAAGCTCCATAAAGAATGATGTGGAACACAGAAGGGAAAAAGTCTTTGAAAAACAGATCCTAGAGAGCTGGGTTACAGCACAGGGTAGATTTCCTGCTCCAAGGAGCTTCTCCTTCCCTTATTTTCCTCCTCAGTAACTATTTCAGACAAAACTTTTTTTGGTAGAAGATTAACTGCTGGTCTGTGTTCCATAACATTGCCGTTGGAGGTTGGGAAAAAGACAGAAAAACATAAACAGAACTATTGACAAGAAGTAAATAACTCAGAGAGTTGCATGATGGAGACCTGAGTGTGATGATGGACCATTAAATGGAAGAGGAAAGAAAACCCATCCCAACCAACATGATTTTGATCTGGGAGACTAAAGCCTGTCCTAGATCATGGGAGTATTGAGGTGAATATAAATAAAAACCAGCATGGAGCACCTCAACACCCAGAGCTGGGAGAAGAGCACTAAAAGGCAGCTTAAAATGGTTTATTTACAACTAAATAATTAAAAGAGTTAAATAATCATGCTGGTTGATGGGACACGAGCCCAGAACTCAGGAAGCCTGGGTTTAATATCTGCTCTACGTGTCTCTCCACGTCTCCTTTCATCACCACTGAAACACAAATAGCACTGCTTCATCTGCCAAGTGCGTTGGGAGAATTAATGAATTAAATGACTGTGGGACACTTTGATAGCACAGTAATGGGAGTCACAGAAACACCTCAATTGCAATGGAAAGATTTAAGCCCAGGTGAGAACAAGTGGCTCCTATTAATACTCTGCGTGCTGCCGCAGTGCTGGGAGCTCACCTGCTCCCAAAAAAAGCCACACAGCCTCGCCACGACTTCTCAATCCCAAAACCAAGGATATATTGGTGTCCTGATTTTGTTAAAAAACAAGTTTCTCTTTTAGTGAATTTTGCCTGTCAGCTAAAGCCTTCATATTAGCTGCATTTTCCTGGAGAACCAGATACGTGTTTTGGAAAACATAGCAATGGAGTGCAAAGTTATTGATAAGCATGGATGGACATCTCCCGAGAGGGGCAACGAGAAACAGGTGGCCAAGAAACTGACCAACTGTGTATAACATTCCATTCACGTGAATACTTCATATAAAAGTGGGAGATCACGAGGATCTCGTCCCTTTTTTCCCTTCCTTTTTCATCCCTTCTGCTTATGGCAAACATTAGGAGAGGACCTTGCTAGTCGTCCCTGCAAACTGAGGCCTAGTGAGAGACTGAATCCAGCTCCGGTTGGCTGCAGAGTCCAATCCAGGACTTTGGGTGCCAGCTCTGCAGTTGCTGAGACTTTCAAGATCGGTTTTGTATATTTAGTATTATTTTCTCTATTCTTATTAGTAGCATTAGTAAAACATTGTTAATTTTTCCAACTCTTCTCTCTCTGTCCTTCTTTCCCTCCCGATCGCCTGTCCTTAGTGGGAAGGGAGGAGAGGAAGGGGCAAAAGGGGGAAGTGGGTGGGGGAGAGGAGGTTAACAATACATCTGCCAGGGTTTTATTGTCACCCCGCAATCTAAACCCTCGACAATTGGATGTACTATACCTCTATGTCTATGATTCTATGATCTCAACTGTGGGGAAAGGGGATATGTCCCCATCAAGTGTGAGTGTACGAAGGGGTTAGAAGAAAGTACAGGGGGGCAGAGCTCTGTCCTCCTCATTCACGCAAGGATTTTGCCCTCTCCCAATGAGCAAAGGTTGTTTAAAAGGCAAGGAGGGACTTTAGGACAAAAATAAAATAGCAAAGAAACAAAGAAAGAGTGAGAACATCTGTCAGGGTGAAACTGTCCAGCACAGTTACATGAAAAAGGACATAAATGCCCACAGAAGTTTTCAGCCTATTCCCTCTACTCTGACTTGACCAGAAAAAGAAGCTGACAGAAATAAAGCAGGTTTGCAATTCCTCTCTTCCTAGCCCCCCAAAAAGCCATGCAGTATAAAAAGGTGATCACCTCCTGTCCTGGTCACTAAAGGCTGATAAATCTGTGCTAGCTACTACTGAGATACTCCAGTTTCACTCCTAGTAGGCTACATAGAGAAATTTTCCTTTTCTCCTCAGCATTTTCCTTCTGACTGGCTCTTCACAGGCTCATCACCTCTCGGGACAAATAGCTCAGAAATCTCGCCCAGTCCTGCCCTGCAAATGTCCAAGCTCACAGTGGAAATGGGGTGTTAATGGTAAGGATGGTGGTTTTCCATGGCGGCGTTTATCTGAGTCTGAACGCTTACAGACAAAGCCATGAGTGATACACAAGAGAAAATATATTAATATTTAAATAGCTTTCTTTACACAAAATTAAATACTTGAACTATCCAGACTACGCCTCTGCCATTTTATTACCACATTGTTAAATGCAGTCAGAAAAAATACACGCAAGCTGACACCAAAAGTATAAAACAGTGGAGGGTTCTGGGAGAACCTGCTGTCAACTATATACAGGTGCTCATATTTCTGACAGGACAGCAAATTATTTGATTTTCTTCAAGTCATCTGATCTTCTTTTATTTTCTTCAAGTGATCACTGTGTTGAGAAAGGCAAAGGAAAACCTCATCTGCAGCATTCAGGTATAATAGCAATATCAAAAATAAAGGTGCAAAAAGCAGAAGACACGGTCTGCTGGTTCATAAATTATCACAGGCCACATTTCAATGAGCTTGAAAATAAGATTGTTTCACATTTAACAGTGATTTCCATGAGGAGAACATGGAAACCCAACACTGTTTACACACAATACCGCATAGCGCTGCTGTGGGAGGTGGTTTGATGCTATAATATTAATGTGTGACACCCCAAATGTGCTTGGTTCCAAATGCAAAACCCCGGAAAAGGTGATTTTCAAGTTAACTCCAGATAACTCGACAGGAGTATTTTCTAAAGCCATTTTCTAGTAACTTGGGAAACCTGGCAAAACAAATATTTTCCACTACCTGACCTAAAGCAGCAGTGAGAGCCTGGAACAGACCCCATCTCTTTTGCTGAAATACATACTGCTCTAGAGGACAAACCACACTTATCTTGGATTTTACACTTATTTGCCTTACAAAGACCCTTTTTTCTCGTTTTACTGTATGCGGAGGAGGGTGGGTTTTTTTTGGTAAATCTAAATCTGTAAATAGGTTTTATGGTCATTTGTATATATTGTTTATAGCACATTATCTGTTTTCTATTTTAATCTTGAAGAAAATTGACCACTACTTTGCGGTACATTGAAACCACATATTTTTCAAGCTGGCATACACAGTCGCCACTTCCTTGGTCGGCCCTATGTGTTCTTTTCTTTTATTTGAATTGTATTTCATGTGGTTTAATTGCAGTGTTTATTTACATGGCAATGACAGAGCATTAATTTTACCGTAGAAGAGCAAATGGATAAATGAGTGACCACAGTGGTAAAACTCCAAGATGCTATTTCGCCAGTACCACGCATCAGTGTTCTGATCTACACAAATTATTTTGAAAATTACCTCACTCCCAAACCCAAGTAATGACTGGATTTATACTGAAGGATGAGGTTATCCTCTTGTCATTAATATCCATATCACCTCAGACAACTCTTCTCCTTTATTTATGAAGCTGTCTACATCTTTTGATATTTGGGCTAAAAACTGAGTCATTCTCAGTCATCACACTCCCTCACTTCCCTGAACTTACCCTATCTGATCCTATGGAAAGGGAAAAAAAAAAAAGTATTTTCTTTAAATAATAGGAAAATTCTGTCTGTATTTCCACCTTTTCCTGCAATCCAGGGAGGTGCAACATTCCTCACCTTGCAGCAGTGGTTTTGGTTGACTTGCTTACTGGTAATACTGGGTTTTATCCCTGGAGTTTTTATGTAGGAACTCAGGAGGGCTAACAAAAGAGTTTCTAAATTCTTCAAGAAACGAGGATAAACCAGCATGAGGGCATTTTGCACTGAACAAACATTTCAGTCACACAGGAGTTAAGAGAAGTTGGCAATTGGCAGAAGAGCCTGACAATTAGTCTGGGAATGTTTTAATGTATCTGCCTCAGTTTACTGTGAGTGCTCTGTCCACATCCAGTCTCACAGGAAAACAAGGACAAAAATTGAGAGTTTTAAAAAGCAGAGTATAAAACAAACCTCACATCATCACCATGAGGAAAATATTGAATGGAGATGGTGTCAGACTTCCTTTGGACTTCACGAGGAAGCAAAGTTGGGTGCAAACACGCTTTTACCTTTAGGCTGTATTTAATATTGAACTGTGAGGACTGTCAGAACAGGCAACTACAGAGTCATGACAGGGAAGCCAGCACGACAGTACTGACGGAGACGCCCTGAGCGCTCCAGCTCTGTAAAACTACATTCACTGCATGCTGGAGAGCCCTCACTGTGTCTTCTAGTTTGTCCTGATGTAGGCGGGATTTATCCTAGAAGTGTGTTTTCCCATGTCACTACCAGTGTAATTTAAAAGGTTTCAATCAATTGGTCTTTTTTCCATATCCTTGTGCACACAGCTGAACTTTCTGGGAGCTTTATGAAACCCGTACTAATTGTCCATTTTGTTTTCTTTTATTTAACACATGCCCAGCACATCCCGTCACCCCTCACTAGCACCCATCAGCCATGGTGAAAGGACCACCTTGAACAGCCCATCTCAAGAGAAAAAAATCCAAACACGTCTTTCTGCTCCTTAAACACAGGCCAAATCAATTCTCCAGCATCATCTAGAACCACCTAAAAGACTATGATGTACCCTGTCTTCAAAAGCCTCCAAGAAGGTACCCCAAGAAGCCCCAGGCATGTTTCTGTCTACTCGCTGTATTCATTGTTATCAAAACCAGTAAAATATACACCAAAATAGACATCCAGCTTCATATTTTCCCTACAAAAGATCTGCTTAGGCAGCTTGAAAAGCCATCACAAAAGCGCCATCAATCTTAGCAGAACTAAGCCAAAGATCTTGGCAATACAACTAAGAACATACCTCTCCCATTTTAACCATCTGACGACAACCAACCACCCACAGATAACACCAAAACCACAGAGATGTGTCTTACTGAAGACTGGGAATGACGCGTTTCCTTTCAACACCTGGAATTCCTGTTCTAGTCTCCTCCGTAAGTCGATCTGTTCAAACAAAACCTTCTGCAGTTCCTCTAACAAAGATAAAAGTGGTTTTGTTAATCTGTATAAATAATTCTTGAAAGAACAGTTGCAGAGCAATTCATTACTATAAGACAAAATATTTTAGCAGTTATAAAAAAAAGTGTTGCATAGACCTACAATAGATTTTGTGCAGAAAGCCATGAATATAAATCAATGTAATATATTATTTTAAATTATTATATTACAGTGTCATGTATTGATTGATATATATGCATTAATCTCAATTATATCCACCCAAAGGTCCATATATTATTCATATGTTACTTGACAAGCTAAAAATATGGTGCAGAACAAAAGTGCCCCCTATTATTCTCATATTCTATTAAAACAAAGAGCAATTTTATAACATAAGAGGCCCTTATTTATTTTACCTTTCCCCATGTTTTCTACATCCTTCTTCAGTGAATGAGGTGAATTGGTTTCTTGTGTGTGTTCGCCTTAAAAAAAGAGAAAGAAAAAAGATATTGATTTACTTTTCAATCAGTATTGTCCTTACTATGCAACTGCTTCAGACAACTTGGAGTAAAAAGGAAAAACAATATGCAGAAATAGTAATATTGAGGTTTATCTACATATCTCTGCGTGCGTAGCACAAATGTTTGTAGGACTTTTATTTGCTGCTAGCGGAAAGTATTTACCAATATCACAGCCTCCTGCAGATGAGAGCTGGTGTCTCCTTGATACATAGGAGCGCTCCTCTTAAACCTTGTCTGCCAAACTGATCCCAGCTTTCGCTCTAAACCCTCTTGAAGATCAGAAAATAACTCGGTCTCATCTCCTCTCTTCACAATGGGAAGTCCACGCTGTCTAGTTGGGAAGACCCTGTTCCCAAATCTACGAGGAAAAAATCATTTTTTTGCAGCAGCCTCTTTGACTTCATCAGCTCTTTTTATCAGCTCTACAGCATTAGCTTGTTTAACTGGATATAATTTATATCCAGCTGAGATAAAATTGACATTAGTGGTATTTGCATCTAAAGGATACACCTCGGAGGTCAACCAATTCAGAGACTTCTGTCTTAGGTTGCTCATGTAACTTTTACTCATATAGTAGTAAAGAATTTTCTAGATAATAAAATTAGGCTGTTTCCTGATACTTAGAATCACAGAATCATTTTGGTTGGAAGAGACCCTTAACATCATTGAGTCTAACCATAACCTACCTCTAGCACTAAACCTTTCTTTCAGCCCTTTTCCTTTACAAATAAAATAAAATAAAGTTTTAAAAATCTTCACAAGGTGTTAAGTTCATGTGGATGACCACTTGACTGAAATATTAACTTTCTGACAGAAGGTGTTATTTTCCTTATCCTCTGGAATTGTGAAATTTTCATCTGATTTCTATGAACAGCGTCTTGGAACAAAAAGCAAGGAAAAAATGTTTTTAAAAGCAAAAATACCACAATAGCTGAAATTAATGGAAGATTTTCTATTATTTACAGCTGAAGTAGAAATGGACTCTAAATAATTAAGAAAATCTTTGGTAAATATCCAATTATTGGACTAATCTTTGGTTTAGTCCAGCCAGTAAATACACATAATTAACTCTACTGATGAGTAATCACAAGAAAGAGATACATATAAAGCTACTCATGTTTACATATTTGGAAGAAAGAATGATGGAGGGAATACCTTGTTGGTTTTTTTTTAATAAAAAGCCATAGCACTGAATAGGTCACCACACAACAGATACGATAGCAGCTACTTAAAAACTCCTACTGTCACCATGCATTTGATAATAGCTCCTCAAAATAAACCAATTTTAAAGTTGAATTGGAAAGTCTTGTTTTATAGGCAGTCAGAAATCCTTTTGCAAAACATTTATTTCTGTTTTTAAAAATCAATGCATTCTTACATCCAGTAAACCTTGAAGTCCGAGTATATGAAACACATCCAATAGCTATGCATTTTAGCATCTCCTGTCTCTCTGTTCCTTAAAAAAAAAGCAACCCCTCATTCAGGCATATACATTTACACAACTGACACCTGGTGCCAGCAATTCCACTTTAAAAATCTGTTTATGTAACACAATGTTTAAAAAAAATCATTTTTGTATGATATTTGATATACACAAAGTATTTTCTAGAGGTAAGTTGTCACACCACACTAAAAGAAATAGCAAGATTAAAAATACATCACCTTTTGGGCAATGGTTTGAGGTGTTTCCATAATGTAAAATGGTATTTTTGTTTTAGTTAACGTAATTCTCTTTTAAACAGGATTGCTAACAGAAGAAGTATTTTGTTAGATGAATTAGAGTACACAAAATCAAAAAGAAGGAATTTAAGTTTAGGAAGAGTATTTATTTAATTCTAAATAATTGTATATTTTTCTAATCAATTTCTTTCATTGAGGCATTCTTTTCCGAATGTTTTATGTGCAATTTTGAGGGATAAGAGACTCAAAGGCAGAAGGTAAATGGATTTTTCAAGGGAGGGGGAAGAAAAAATAAGAGAGACTAGATCCTAGCACAGCTCATACTGCTTTTCCAGCTTGGTTGAGCTTTCAGGGCCAGATGGTTTGAGGCTGCTGACTCACTGGGAGTGAAAGAACTGTATCAAAATGAAAATAAGGGCATGTAGTATGAAGAATAACTTCTCCAGCAGCTGCAGCCTCCTTGCTGAGCTTCCAAAAAGGCTTAGAAAATTCCCCATCCTTGCGCCTAAAATAAGAACAGGATGGGAAAAGGGAAGGTATTTAAAGGCAAACACCCTCACATACGGTTTTAACGAATAACTGCATTTTTAAACTGCTTTCTGATGTTCAAAGCCTTGACATTATTATTGCTAACGGTAATAATAATCAGATGGGTTTCACCTTTCCAGTCCCCCTGAAAATGATAATCAGGAGCCTGCACTTCTCTTTTCCGTACTTCCCAGAGGCCTCATCACGCCTTGTGTACTGCTCTACCTTAATTGAAAGGGAGGAGGTATTGAATATTTAACCAGCTTCCTTTCTCTTAAAAGTTAATTAAAAGCTAAATAGGTGTTTAAAAACAAACAAACAGAAAGCCCAAAGAATTTTAATCAGCCTAAGAAAAAAATCACTTGCCCTTCTAATAGCTCCACCATAACTCTCTTGGGTCTTGTCTACACACAAACTTATAACAGCATTTTAAATGGAAAGGCATGTGGTACGGACACCTAGGTTGTCTTTGAAAGAGATCTATTTCAGTTTATTCCGAAAAAAAAATCAAACTATACCTCCACCTGGCTGGCTGGGAAAAGGGGATGAAGTATTCATAGCCAGTTTGCACTAAAGCTTTTGGTAGCTCTGTTCTTCCTGATCGCTATAGCTGCACAGACATTTACTCTGGAATAAAGGCAGATGGATTGTATTTTTGGTTTATACAAATGGTCTTTTTATCTGGAACATGAACATCCACCCGCAGAGGAAAGCAGAAATGATGGCTGCAAGTAGACACACCTCGAATTACTTTATCAATACTCTGAAAAACAGCAGTTCCTACTTGTACATTGACACAACCTCACAGATGCCACCGTTTTATTAGGTCTACACGCACGGGAGTAGCTCATATTTTAATTCTCAATAAAAGAAATGAACAGAAACATTTCTAAATGTACTCTCCCCAAAAGAAATGCACATTTGCCCACATTGTACAAAACCAAACCAGACATAAGGCAAGTTACCTCTTCATGTTGGGCCACCCAGAGCAATCCTTCCTCGGGAAGCTCTCAAAGCACTCGTCAAACAGCAGCAAAAAATTTCCAACCTGGCCCAGACGACGCAGCTCCATCAACGAGCAATTGATTTGCAGAGCTCTGGACCAAGAAAAAAAATCATCCCTCCTACCTCTCGGCCCTGTCCCTTGTCCTCAACTCATCTCCTTGACAATTCTCACTGCACCCGTAGTGCCAGACCCCAGCAACCGAAATCATCCACCCGTCCGTGTCTCAGCACTGGGACTGATTAATCCTGGATGGAATTTAATTGTTGCAAAGTACATGATGCTGCCAGCCAGCTCTGCAGCTCGCTCCTACCAGGTGAGCTTTAGCCTCAGGAAGCCCACAAAACTGATGATCTACCATAACTTAAACATCTGTCTTGGTTTTGTGAAAAACAAGTTTCTCTTTTAGTGAATTTGCCTGTCAGCTAAAGCCTTCATATTAGCTGCATTTTCCTGGAGAACCAGATACATGTTTTCGTAAACATAGCAATGGAATGCAAAGTTATTGATAAGCATGGATGCACCTCTCCCGAGAGGGGCAACGAGAAACCGGTGACCAAGGAACTGACCAACTGAATATAACATCCCATTCACGTAAATACTTTACATAAAAGTGGGAGATCATGAGGATCTTGTCCCTTTTTGCTTATGGCAAACATTAGGAGAGGACCTTGTCAGTCGTCCCTGCGATCTGAGGCCTAGTGACAGACTGAATTCCAGCTCCAGTTGGCTGCAGAGTCCAATCCAGGACTTCAGGTGCCGGCTCTGCAGTTGCTGGGACTTTCAAGATTGGTTTTGTATCTTTTGTATTATTTTCTCTATTCTTATTAGTAGCATTAGTAAAACATTGTTAATTTTTCCAACTCTCTTCTCTCTGTCCTTCTTTCCCTCCCAATCGCCTGTCCTTAGTGGGAAGGGGGGAGAGGGAGGGGCTGAAGGGGGAACAGGGGGGAGAGGGGGTAACAATACATCTGCCAGG
Organism: Columba livia; assembly: GCF_036013475.1. NCBI lineage: Eukaryota > Metazoa > Chordata > Aves > Columbiformes > Columbidae > Columba > Columba livia. The sequence continues at coordinate 10,558,512 of NC_088641.1, read as the reverse complement.
GTTTTATTGTCACCCCACAATCAAAACCCTCGACAACATCCACTGGTATTAACATAATATTTTTAGCTGGAGAACGCTACATCTACAGATACAAAATCCGCAGCAGAGAAGATGTCGGTATCTTCTAGGTATAAACATATTTAGTTTGGAGAAGAGGAGACTGAGTGGTGACCTTATTAATGTTTACAAATATATAAAGGGTGAGTGTCACGAGGATGGAGCCAGGCTCTTCTCGGTGACAAACAATGGTAGGACAAGGGGTAATGGGTTCAAACTGGAACACAAAAGGCTCCACTTAAATTTGAGAAGAAACTTCTTCTCAGTGAGGGTAACAGAGCACTGGCCCAGGCTGCCCAGGGGGGTTGTGGAATCTCCTACTCTGCAGACATTCAAAACCCGCCTGGACACCTTCCTGTGTAACCTCATCTGGGTGTTCCTGCTCCGGCAGGGGGATTGAACTAGATGATCTTTCGAGGTCCCTTCCAATCCCTAGCATTCTATGATTCTATGATTCTACGATATCAATTTAAAAAATATAGGCAGATGTGAACCGGCGGACTTTCAGAGTTCCAAAGGCTCAATTTGTATTTGCAATTAATTACTCGCTTTAAGACAAACACAATTCTTGCATATGTCCTGAAGAAATCCTGCCCTTACTGAAAATATTCATGCATTATGCATATTCATGCTGCTTTTGGGAGGAATAATCAATAGGATAATCAGGACTTGGGAAAATACATCTATTTTTGGAAACTCAATGAGCATCTTTTAAGTGCTTTTCTGTACTGGGGCTGGTGACCCAGCTGGTGGATGAGGGGAAAGCCGTGGATGTGGTCTATCTGGACTTCAGCAAGGCCTTTGACACTGTCTCCCATAATATACTCTCGCAAAAGCTGGTAGCCCATGGCTTGGACAAGTGTACTCTATGCTGGGTTAAGAACTGGCTGGAGGGCCGGGCCCAGAGAGTGCTGGTGAATGGGGCTGCATCCAGCTGGCGGCCAGTCACTAGTGGTGTTCCCCAGGGGTCAGTGTTGGGTCCAGTCCTGTTTAACATCTTTATTGATGATTTAGATGAGGGGATTGAGACCATCATCAGCAAATTTGCTGATGACACCAAGCTGGGAGGGAGTGTCGACCTGCTGGAAGGCAGGAGGGCTCTGCAGAGGGATCTGGATAGACTGGAAAAATGGGCTGATTCCAATGGGATGAAGTTCAATAAGGCCAAATGCTGGGTGCTGCACTTTGGTCACAACAATCCCCTGCAGCGCTACAGGCTGGGCGCAGAGTGGCTGGAGAGCAGTCAGGCAGAAAGGGACCTGGGGGTACTAATTGACAGGAAGCTCAACATGAGCCAACAGTGTGCCCAGGTGGCCAAGAAGGCCAACGGTATCCTGTCCTGTATCAAAAATAGCGTGGTCAGCAGGACAAGGGAAGTGATCCTTCCCCTGTACTCTGCATTGGTGAGGCCACACCTGGAGTACTGTGTTCAGTTCTGGGCCCCTCAGTTCAGGAAAGACATTGAAGTGCTGGAGCGGGTCCAGAGAAGAGCAACACGACTGGTGAAGGGACTTGAACATAAGACCTATGGGGAGAGTCCGAGGGAGCTGGGGTTGTTTAGTCTAGAGAAGAGGAGGCTTAGAGGTGACCTCATCACTCTCTAGAACTACCTGAAGGGAAGTTATAGCCAGGTGGGGATTGGTCTCTTCTCCCAGGCAGTTAGCAATAGGACAAGGGGGCATGGGCTTAAACTCTACCAGGGGAAATTTAGGCTGGATATTAGAAAGAAATTCTTTACAGAGAGAGTGGTCAGGCATTGGAATGGCCTGCCCAGGGAGGTAGTGGACTCGCCATCCCTAGAGGTTTTTAAACTGAGATTGGACATGGCACTTAGTGCCATGATCTAGTAAACAGACTAGAGTTGGACCAAGGGTTGGACTCGATGATCTCTGAGGTCTTTTCCAACCCAGTCGATTCTGTGATTCTGTGATTCTGTGATATTACAAAATCTGGAGCTTCAAATGTTGATTTGCCCTGAAAGTAGTTTAATTTTAAAACAAATCAGTTCTAATTTTTGCACAGATAAAGTCTAATTTATAACCTACATTTAAAGTTTAAAACATGGACATTCGATTAAAAAAATCCACACTGAAGTACTAACAGATAGAGGAGAAAACAGCTTCTGGATTTCAAACCAAAGGTTCAAAAACAGTGACCAACTTAAAAAAATTCTTGATTTGTTTTAAACGGAAGGTGATATTCTCAACAGATTCCAGAAGATGGGGCTTTAAAAAAAAAAAAAAAAAAAAGACAACACACCTGATATTGTGAGACTTGCAAAAAAATAAAGAAATTCAACCTTCCACCCTCTTTTAATAATTCAAAGAGAGCTCCTGAACTCCTTAATAATAATAGAAGATAAAAGAGACAGGAATAGTAAATAATAGTAATAGTAATAAGGGCCCAGTCCTACAGTCCATCTGCAGTTTTGTCTGTTGTTTATAAATACCCACATATTTATACATGATCTTATCTATTAATATGCAGTTCTGGGTCCCACATCTGAAGCTTCGCCTTGTCTTCCCCCATTTCAACTTCTAACTTCTTTGCCTTTTTTTTTTTTTTTGCAAACACCTTCTGTAATAAAATTTTATGTCACTTAACTTATGGCTTCAATGCTTTATCCACCTATGCCAGTAAAGACTACACAACTGTCCAGTCTGCTACATATATAATTCCAGGCTGTTTTCAACCCTCTATGAGCTACAGTAAATATACAGAAAATGCACAAATATTTGCAGTTATTCTGGATATATATTTAAGAGTAAATAAAATACGAATGTCTCCCTGTGGGAAAGCAAGATGTGCAGTTCCAGGCACCTGGATGATAAAGGAAGATCAATACTAACATGACCATCTGGAAGGTCAAAGAAATAATACTAACATAATTAGATCATAGCAAAATATAAAGGGCCTTAGACAGATTATGTTGAAGTACGTTTCTCATAATTGTAAAGAGTTATAGCCCAGATTCGTGAGAATGGTATCTTGGGCTGGATGACCACCCCTAAGTGCATGGGATGTGTGAATGTCCTTGGGCCTGGTCTGTGAATGAGTGGAACGTAACTGAAACAAACATAACGAGTACGGTGTGTTTTTAATAACAGTTATTGGAAAAACATCTTATGTAACATCTTAGTCCAGGCCTGTATCTGTAAATCCTATAAATTGTCAACAGCTAATAAAGAGAGTCTCAGCCTGGCTCAGCTCTCTGCTCTGCCCGGCTCTGCGCTCCTTCCTGAACAAGATCTCTGTCTGTGCGTGCATCTTTGTCTGTGTCCCAGTGTGTGTCGTTTCTAATCGCCGCACTCCCCATTTCTGAATTTTCCTGAAGTGCCTGCCAAATAATCATTTACAAATAAAAAAAAAAAAAGGGAAATTGTAACAAGATTTGAGAAGCTGACTTCAAGCTGTTATTAACATCCAATTTTTAGAGCTCACATTTCTTATTAAAACAGATAAAAAATTAGATTGGTTGGGGAACAGCTTGCGGAACTCAACTTCTCTTTAAGAAATATGCCATATTTGCAAAGCAGTCTCGCAACGCTGTTGTGCGCCAGACACATACAGCTACTTCTACTCTTCAACTCCAGCTGCTGAAGGAGGGTCAGGATGGCAAACAGTGACTTTTCCGAAAAAAAAAAAAAATGGACCAGTTACATAAGTCAGTCACAGTTATCTTTTAAAACTGCCATAGGAATTTGAATAATTTTAAGCACTGCCTGACAGAAAAGGAAGGGGGATTTTCACTGAGAGAATGAATGGCTACAGGATCTCCAAGCCCACATCTGTTTTGGCCTTGGAAAGAGCTCTTTTTATTATGAATTTTTAAGTTAATTAACAAATTGAGAGTACGAAGCAAACACATGCGCTTATAAATTATTGTCTCTGGCACAGAAAATACTGGTTTTGTTTTAAGACTCTCTTTACCAGGTTTAGTTAATAAATTTAAGTCCATCTCACATGGAAAGGAATTTCAAGGATAATTTCATATTTCTTAATCTTATTAGGAAGGCACATCTTTAACTAACTCATAAATGTATTATGTGTATTAAAGAAACTGGAGAGCCAGAATATTCTGCAGAATGTTTTTGACAACTGAGCAGAAAAGCACAGCAAATACAACCATTAATTCTGGGTAAGATTAAGGTGGCCAAATCCTACCCAGACATACTGCTACAAATCTCTCTGAAAATAACGGGACAACTCTTGCTTAGAAAATGCACAGAAACCATCTGCAGAAAATAGCCCTTAAACGTCTTGCATTTCTTTATAGTCAGTTCATCTCAGAACCAGTCCCAAGACCTTCAGACACCAGAGTGGCTCGTCTCAGTTTACTTAATATATTTAAGACTCTTCACAAGAGTCAGAACATGCACAGGAGTAGGCTTTTTTGAAAACTAAAATTTACATTTCAATTTACCGTGAAGATAAACATATAGCTACCATAGCATCAATGAACACAAAACATTTGGAGTTTTAGAGAGAGAGGAGCTACAACATCTAAGTAAAAAGCAAAATATCACCATAATTTACTTTTAAAAATGAGCATGGATAGAATAATTTTCTACAAAACAAAAAATTATGTATTTTTTCCAAAATATATTTGCCACACTGCAGGACACTACTGTATTTCTAAAAATTCTCCAGTTCTTAAGGTTTGCATCTGCCTAGTATCACTGCTATACCCTCAGTGGTAATTATTTGAAAGTATAGAAGATAATTAGGTGCTATCCATTGGTCCACAACCTCGACCCCTCAACCACAAAATTTACAAAAATCTCAAACACAGATACATTTCGTCCTCACACACCATTGTTACAGCAGGTCTTATTATTAAGTATTTCTAAAAAATACCCTTTGGAATGTGATACGTTTGCAAATGTTTGTGATATTTCAATTGTTCTCTGCTATTATATAAGATTTCTATAAGATCCCATTTCTTCATTTCCACTCCTTGTACAACTCTTTCTCTCTCTCTCCCCGCTTGCCCTCTCTGTCTCATTTGACAGGCAAATTTGCAGACATTGCCTGAGGATAACAACCTCGTTTGACAGTCAATTAACCGTGAATAGTCAAAGCCAAGGCAGTTTGCATTACATAAATGGAAAATTAGATTTCCTTTTTCCCAAGAAACAAAACCCTCTCCTTAAGACACTGCAATAGACAACTTAGTATCAAAACTTCTAATCACGTCTTTCCCAACCCCCTTGGAGACATTTAGCAATCAGTAAAAGGTGGTTTCATTTAATTTGTATAATGTAATTTTTGTAAATGTATTATACATTTTGTGTAGAGATCATTATCATGGAGATAATATAAATGTTGGCATAGATGTCATAAAACACCTTTAATGTCTTCCTGACAGATATTAAAAGCAATAAGCTGTGATCCTTTTTAATGGAAGGTTTCAAAGAGAACATTTCAATTATTGTCATTTTATGCTTTTCCAGCCTGTTTCATAGTGTAACCTGATACGTTTCTGAAATTTCTGCTAAAATATGCCCAGCAATTAATAATCTTATTCCTATTAATGTCACTGCTTTCCACCTATTTGTTTTTTTCTCAGTTATATTTGCTTGGAATTTTTTTTTGTCTTTACCCTTGTACTAAATATACAGACATTTGATTATGAATTTAAGTCTCTGTCTCTTTATCCTCTATCTTCTTCTAAGCCTTACCTGCTATATCTCTCCAGAAGTCTCCTCCTGAAGGCTCTGAATCTGTGATGAAAAAATTATGCTTCTTGTTCTTATCTGAAATCCAAACAAAACACAGCGCTTAAAACAATTTTACCAGCAAAAAAACGCAAATCACTATCACAATCCAGAAAAAAGTAAATATATATTTGTATATTCAGCATGCAGAGATGTATTTTGGATGTGAATGAATATAATGCTAAATTACCATCACAGAGAGACTATTAGAATGTTTAATGGACTTTTTTAATTGAAATAATGGAAGTGATTTTTTTTTTTTAAATCAAGCAATAAAGAACAAACCTCAAAGAACTGTGAATTCCCACACCATTCAGTGAACAGGCAGATCCATGCCTGTACTCACCTGAGAAGGTGTCCTCTTTTGTAGACAAGATGATTTGATTACTCTCCTTGCTCTTCTGATTCTAGAAAAACAGAAAAGAGCGAAACATACAAAATAAGTATTGAAAATGAGCAGGAGTAGATACGCGGTTTTGGTTGGTTTATCAACAGCGAGCACAAAAAGCACCCAGGGAAGCAACATGGTGTGGAATTCCACCGTGGCATTTCCAAACACCTTCATGGAAGGATTAAATGTCTTGTTGGAAACTTGCTGGCAACGTGCAGGGTGGGTAAGGGCAGCCGGACCGAAACGGGATCTGGATTATTTTCTCTCGTGTTAATCTGGGATGAGGAGGTCAAGTCATCAAGCAATACCCACACACATTCTGACAGCCCACTGGTCAAGGCACCCACCGAATAAATCTGCCCTTTTAATTTTTGTTAGGCTCCAGGGCTGGCCTTTGGACACAGTGTCCAGGCCTGACGTGCTTGGCCTGTTGTAAAAAAACGTCACCATCAAAGCGGCTCCCCACAAGGATGGGCCTAGAGATCAAGCCTTCACCCCCTCTGCAGTGGGGGTTTGGGACAGTCTGCTTTTGCGGATGGGGAGGTGGGGTAGACCTGGCACCCCACAAGACCCCGGTGGGGGGTCTGTTCTGTTCTGACAGGCTGGCAGGTGTACGGCCCCTGACATGGCGGCGGGGGGTACCACACACCTGACATGGCAGCAGGGAGGGTACCTGGCTCTCGGTCCGCTCTCACCCCAGGGACCCCACCCGCCCCGGGGGGTGTGTCGGTAGTCGCAGGCAGCGGGAAGGGCCCTGACAGGGACATTTACATCTTTGTAGCTGGGCTGCTCCTCCAGGGAGGGATGGTGCGCCGGGCTGCTGCCGCCGCTGCCCGCCTGGGGCGGCGCGGGAGGTGGCTGCGCTGGGGCCTGGCCCTCCCCGGGCTTCTCCTCAGCGGGCGGCCAGGGGAAGGAGTCGGAGGCGGGGCGCTCCCGGCCGCCCTTCTCCGGCAGGCCCCGGGGGGGCGGGAAGCAGCCGCCGACCGCCAAGGGGTCTCCGCCAAGGGGCTCTTCCTCGCCCTCCTCCTCCTCTTCCTCCTCTTCGGGGGGCTTGTGCCCCTCGACGTCTACCTTGGGCTCGTCCTCCTTCTCCTCCTCGTCCTCCTCCTCCTCGCTGCTGTCCTCGCTGGCGAAGCTGCAGCTGGTGCCGCCGGGCGAGAGGAGGCGGGCGGGGGGGTACGGCGGGGGGAGCGGGTGCCGCTCGCAACCCGCCTCCAAGGGCGGCGGCGGCAGCAGCAGCTGCAGCGGCGAAGCGGATCGGGGCGGGCCGCCGCCGTGCAGCTTAGCCAGGCTCTCCGAGTCCTCCTTGCCGCCCACCGGTCGGAAGGCGCTGGAGTGGTGGTACCTGCCGCCCGCCACCTCCAACAGGTGCGGGTGATGCGCGGGGACCCGCACGCCGCCGCCACCCTCCAAGGCGCCGGGCGAGGCGGGCTCCGCGCCGCCGCCGCCAGAGGGCGACTCGAAGAGCGGGTTCCGCGCGGCAGCGGCGGCGGCGGGAGCGGGCAGGGTGCCCAGCCTCGCGGTCCCCGCTTCGCCGCCGCCGGGCTCCGAGAGGTCCAGGAAGGCCTGGCGCAGCAGTCCCGCCCCGTCGCTCAGCGAGCAGCCCAGGGCACCGGGGGGCTCTGGCGGCGGCTGCAGGTAAGTGGGTACCGGCAGCCCGCCCGGTGTGCGGGGCGGCCAGAACATGCAGAAAGGCGGGTAGAAGGCGGCGTTCTTCCTTCCCGGCCAGAAGAGCCCCGAGAGGCCGCCGCCCGCCGCGGCCCCTCCGCCCTTTTGTGCCGCCTCCCCGCCGAGGGCATCGGCCCCGCCACCGCCTCCCTCCTCCTTCTTGTGGCAGAGACCAAAGGCGGCGGCAGGGAAGCTGTAAGGGTGCGGGAAGAGCCCCCCGCAACCGGGGAACTTCTGGAGCACGCCGCCGAAGGAGCCCTTGCTGGGCATCGGGATGACCGGATAGCTCCGCGGGCTCTTGCCGCCGTGTGCCGCCGCCGCCACGGCCTCCTGCATCTCCTCGTCCTCCTCGAAGCGCGGCCGCTTCTGGTGCAGCTCGGGCGGAGCGGCCAGGACGTGCGGGTTCAGCAACCCGCCGCCCACCACGGCGGCTGCCGCCTTCACCGAGCCCAGCGGGTGGCAGGCGGCGGGAGCAGGAGGGGCGGGCGGCAGGGTCCGCTTGCGGCTGCCGCCGTTGAACATGGCCTTGACGTCCTCCCAGGCGAAGACCAGCTCGTCCTGGGGGCTTTTGTCGGTGAGCTTGAGGTGCCGGCGCCAGGAGTTGAAGTTGGCAGCGTCGGGCTGGGTGTACTTGACGTCGGGGGTGCGGTGGGAGTGGAAGATGAACTTGTTGGGGGAGAAGTACATGCTGCAGTAGCTGCACTTGATACACTTGGCCCGGGAGCTGTTGTAGCGGGCAGGGATAAAGCTGCCTCGGCAACCCCAGGCGCACTCATGGGACACGTCGAAAGCGAAGTTATCCGGCAGTTTGGGGGGCCGGTTCTCCCCCAAGAAGGATTTGCAGAGCCGCTCCGCCTCCCGTTTGGTGATCATCCCGCAGCGACGGGAGGAGATGGGCATGGCCCCGGCCCGCCGGAGGATCTCCAGCTGCACCGGTGTGCACTGCACGCAGGTGATGCCCAAAGCCACCCGCCGGTTGTGGATCTCGTTATAGCTGAAGTTTTTAAGGAGGGTGTTGGAGATCTGCGCCAGGCACAACCTCTCCTGCCCGTCGATGACCAAGGAGACGATGGGAATGCCGTAGAGGATCACCTGGCCCATTTGGTTGGGCTTCATGGCGGCGTGGCCGGCCCTCGGCTGGTTCATGGGGCCCGGCGGGTACGCGCTGGACGGTGAGGGCAGCAAGATGTCGGTGGGACTGGGCAGCGGGCTGGTCGCCATCGCCTCAGCGCCGGGAGGGCTGCTCTGCTCCAGCTGCGGGTGGGGAGGGGCAGAGAGACACAGCGCCGTCAGCCGGGGACCCACAGGGGATGGAGGGTCCCTGCCGCAAGAACCTCCCCCTCGAATCTCCAGTGGGGAGGCGCTACCCTTGGCGACCCCGGCCCCCCAAAACCCACCCTGGCCTCGTCGGGGGCGTGCCCGGGGCTGCGAGCATCCGCGCACCTCGGTTCTCCGACGTGCGCATCCCACCGCGGGTGTAAAGTTGGCGGTAAATGAGCGAACCGTCCCCGTTAGAAAGATGCCCCAGCCCACGGGCGGTTCATCCCGAAACACGTGTGTCCGCCGCCTCGTCCTGGAAACCCGCCGCTGCCCCGGAAAGACGCTCCGTGGGCACGGCACCCGCTCCATGCCTGTTAGCTCGGCCCGACGGCTTCTCCTTCCGCACCCCCAGGGACGGGGCAGCCGCCGCCTGCATGCAACAGGAAAGCGCGGAAAAGGACTGAAAAAATTAAAAAGTTTCGATGCTCTCCGCACATTCTCCCAGTCCGATGCGCCCTTTACCTCCGCGGCCGCGCTCTAGCCCTGCCACCGCCGGGCCCTCCTCCGGAGGCGCATCCCAACCTCCTCAGCCGCGGAGCAGCGCAGCCAGACGGAGTCTTGCCCTCGGTGCGGCGCGCACGGCGGCGGCTGCAAGCGCGGAAGCTCCGTTCCTCACCAGATGCGCGGCGGCCTCCCCGTGGGCACGGTGTCGTCAGCAGCCGGGGGGCGGTGAAGGGGGAGGGGGGTTCCGGCTCCCCCATCCCTCCCTCTCCTCACCGGGAGAGGATGCGGGCGCCCTGTCGGGGTCCGACCTCCCGCCGCCGACCCCCTGAGCGCTCCCCCGGTCCGATCCGGCTCCGCACACTGTTTCCCGGCGAGGGGACACCGAGCTCGGAGGTGGAACGGTTGAAGGTGGGATGCACTTTGGCTTTTTCTGCCTTTAAAAAAAAAAAATTTGTTTTTCCTCCCCACGATCTGAGCCCGATCGCTTCCAAGAAACTGAATAAGTTCGGCAGAAAAGCCGCGTCTTTTTGGAAACGGTTTTTTTTTTTAACGGATCTGTCCGAAATTACGAAAAGAAAAAAAAAAGAAAAAAAAAAAAAAAAAAAAAAGTTGATTTCTCGCCACAGCCGTGTCGTCAGCCGCATTTCCCTTCCCAAATACCTACACTGGAGTGGTTCTCCAAAACCGCTTTCAGAAAGATCCAGTCCCAGGTTCTTGCTCAAGCTTCCCCCAAAGGGCAACAGGGCGCAAATATGATTTTTTTTTTCTAATTGCTTTATGTTCCCAATTAGGAAAAAAAATAAACAAAACCTAGCAAATTATCTGCAGCACGGTTAGCCGCACCTGCCTCCCTTTTTTTTCCGAATGTGCAGCAAAAATGTAGATTTTTCACGATCTGTCCCCCAAAAAGCATCGGTAACCTCGTAGGTCCCGACCGCCGCGACACCTCCCCCACCCCGGTAGCCAAAACCGGTTACTCGGGTCCTTTCCAGCCAGAAAAACTGCGGAACCGGCTAAAACAACGGGAAAATGAGAAAGAAAAACTCCTTTCTAATTAAAACGGGGAGGACATCCGGACACTCGGGTGTTTCCTAATACCCCTCTAATTTTTTTTTTTAACAAAATTGTTCCATCTCTCCATCTTGCCAATACAGAACCTTTCTGCACATTTAGCCACGAAACTATATATATAAACTATATATATATTTTTTTTATTTTTTTTCCCCAGACATCACACATCCAGGCGAAAATCTCTTCGCCGACCTTTCCCAGGTCATCCACGCTAAAGCTCACCGACTCTCCGCTTTTTCTCCCTCGGGCAGCAAAACTGCAGAACCTCTCCGGATCGCTCGGGTCCTCGCTAACTTTGGGAAAAAAAAAAAAAAAAAAAAAAAAAAAAAAAAAAAAAAAACAACCACACCACACCTCTCCTTATTACTTCTGTCACTTCTTATTAAACCCTGCTTGCCCCCGTGCCGCTACTGTCAGACGGAGACTCCCCTCTTTTCCCCTCCCTCCTACTTTTTCCCGAGCATCTTTTGCACGGAGCCTCCTGTTTTCGTGTGAGCCTCACATCGGTGACATTTTAATCAATGCTTCCTACCCAGACTGACATGAATTTTACACTTCAAAACTCTCCTCCGCCAGCTAACTGATTCAAATTGTTTTATTGGTTAAACCTGTGTCACACATTGTATGATCTATTACCACGCCACGGAGAAAATTTCCCCTCCTGTCTTCGTTCCCTGGTCGGCACCGAGAGGGATGGGGGAAAGGTTTTTAGGGAGAAACCGCCTGTTCTTGCGGGCGATCGGTGGCTGCATCCCCACGGCGACCTTCGAGCAGCTTCTCGGCCACCCGGTGGCTTTTCCCCGACGATTCCCGGGAGAACCGGGGATGGACAACTTCGCCCCAGGCTCTGAGACTATCGTTGGAAAGAGGAGGAAAAAGCGGTTGCAGGAGGTGGAAGGGATGAGCGGGTTTTGCAAAGTGCCTTCAACGAAGCAAACATCCGAGCTCCGTCCTCGCAGCCCGGGAGAGGCTGAAAACACATGGTCGGTCCGGGGCAGTCGTTAACCGGAGTCTGCGTTTTATTTCGCGATGAATAAACGAAAAGCAAAACTAAATTTTTTTTTGTTCACCTGCTCGGTGCTATTGACTCCCTTGAATTCCGTTGGAAAAACTTAAGGGTTTCCTCAATTTCCTCTATAGGGAAAGTTGAAACCTATGGGGACTGGGTGTACTAGTCTTCATGGAGGGGAGGGCGGTGTAAGGGCAGGGGTATTGCCCGCAGCCGCACCGAGGGGCCTTGGCTCGGTGGAGCCCTCTGAAGCGGGAAAGTGGGAACAGAGACTGACCCGCACCAGCACCTTAGGAAAGCGGGGCGGGAATATGCCGTTCTCTACTTTGTGGGAGTAGTTGTTGTTGGTTGGTTGGTTTGTTTTTGTTTTGTTTTGTTTTGTTTTTTTTTTTTTTTTTTTGTTTTGGTTTGGTTTGGTTTGGTTTTGTGTGTGTGTGTGGTGTTTGGTTTGGTTTGTTTTTTTTTTTTTTTCTCCTGTTTAAACCTGTTGGGAAATCTCGTGGAGTAGCACAGGCATGGGGGGAGCTGGAAAGACTGCTGGAAAAAGGTCGGTCCACCCAGGGACCGGGCGGCTCCTGCAGATGGCCCCCAAGCGGGCGAGGCCCCCGCGGCTGCTCCGGCCACAGCCGACCCCATCGCTGTCCCCGCGGGCCGGCTGGAGCCCAGCCTGGACCCCATGCAAGGTGCATGTGGGGAATCCCGACTTGATGGGGAGTGTCTACACCCTTCCCTCGGGTAGCTGCAGACCTGGGCTCCTTTCCTGATACCGCCTTCAGTTACCGCTGTTCATTTCATTATTTGCTGTTGCCATTTGCCACGGTTGGGTTGGAGTCGCCTCCTGAAGGGAGAAGGTGGACAAACTTCTCCCAGAAGCCTGGAAGCGATAAATACAAGTCCTGACTCCTTTTCCCTCTTCCCTTCTCTTTCGCGATTCTGCCTTGGAGCAGCTGAATGAGAGGCGAGAGCAGCAGATCCTCTCGCTTCGTGTGAAAACGAGCAGCTGAGAACAGTGGCCAAGTTTAAACCACCCCAACCCACCCTCACGGCCTTTATTTACTTCCACAGCGCTTAAATATTGTAGCAGAGAGGCCACGAGGAGTAAGATAACCTCGGTGCGTTTCAAAAACCACAAATAAAAACACCCCCAACGCGGAACCATTCCCTCCTCCCACCCCTCCACATCCCATTGAAACTTGCAGCCGTGTAAGTAGCAGACACACAAGGTATCGTTATAAAACCGCTTCTCCTAATAAAATCTAGGCAACAAAGGAGGGTTTTAAAATACTTTTGGGTAGATTTCATTTGCACTGTTTGGTCTAGAGCGAAGCTCATTTCTAAGTTGCTGGTTTTTTGGTTTTGGTTTTTGATTTGTTTGTTGGGGTTTTTGTGGTTTTGTTTGGTTTTTTTTTGTTTGTGTTGGGGGTTTTTTTGTGTGTGTGTGTTGTTGTTTTGTTGTTTTTTTTTTTTTTTTTTTTTTTTAATTGCGTTTTATTATATTAAGCAGAAAGTTCATTTGGAATAGAGGTGGTCCCATCTGGAAAACCCCGGAGCTCATTTAGATCACATTGCTTCGGTCTTTTGTCTCTGCTCTTGAATAACCCAGCTAGACACAATAAAAGGACAGAGATCTACGTGGAATTTTTCAGTGGCAAGAGGACGCCTCGAAAAGAGGCGATCTTCTCCTGCCTCTCTAAAGGTACCGGGAGAGTTTAGGGATGGGGCATTTCTGGGCAAGCTGAAAACCAGCACGGCGGCTGAAGGGTAGGAACTGTGAACGGCATCTTTTGTCCCTTAACTTCTCAATTTAATATGCTCCGAGCGATCAAAAACCGAGGTGGTCCTCGCCGAAGGTACGTGCAGGACATACGGATACCCCCACCGTGGGAAGGCTGCTCGCCAGCCCTTCCCCCAGCATCATCCTCCCGAATAGAAACGGCACCAAAAAAAGATCCATTTGCTATTTTATTTCGACGTACGTGAAGCGACTCGCAACCAGAGAGGAGATGAGTGGCTCCGTATCCTGCTCCTCAGAGCTTAAAACCGCGAATGGGTTTATTTCTGTCCTGCCTGGGGATGGGGTGGCAAGGAGGAAAAGAGCTGGAAGTTTAGATGTGGGTGAATTAATCCCCGGGGACGGTGGGATGGAAGGAAAACAAAATCCCAAACGGAAAACGCCTCAGCTATTGATTTTTTTCCCCTTTTCTTTCAAACGCATAAATTAAAACACCCTGAACATCTTCAAGCAGAAACCAGCAATAAACTTCCACAGCAGAGAAACGAGGTCCCGACCGGGGTGGGAAGGGGACCAGAGAGCCCAAACTTCCCAGGGAAATGGGACGCCATCGGGCGAAAACTCATCACATCAGTAAATAATTCAATTTTGCATTTTTCAGAACCCAGTAACCTTGGGTGTTTTCGAAAGCAGATTGTACAAACAGGCAATTAAGATGAGCAATGAGACTTTCAGAGGAGATATAATGAACCAGCTTTAATTACTATATTGAAATTAAAAATGTAATATACAGATTTAAATTTATTTTCACCTAAATTGTGTATGAAATTATATGGCTTTTTCCCCCCTCTTTTCCCAGGCTAAGAAACGAATTGCCACCAAGCTCGCCATTAAAAAGTCCGAAGTACTTTCCAAACCCTGTTCCCCAACCCACAGTAATAATGATACATTTATCATTATTGATGACCACCCACTGATTATTGCTTTGTTGCAACTACTACAATCAGAGATTTCTTTATTTACTGTTAACATTCACTTAAATCCGGATGTTAATGACTCTTCTGAATTCACCAAAGAGTTTTCCGTTATATTTCAGGAGTAGTTACGGTTGGGTTTCAGAAACGGCATAAAAGAAGAAAAGCTGGGTGATTTGCTCATTTTTTCCCCTTCTTTTTAAAGGGCTGTTTGACAGGATTTATCTAAGTCGGATTTTCAACAAAGAGTTGCAAAAGCCTTGGCAGAACGCACGTACTTGACTGTAGCTAATTATGTATTTTATTATAGTAGATTCATTCATTATTGATAAATGTTTGCAGTAACTTCCTGCTATGTAGAGTTGTATTTTGTGAGGGATAAACAACCTATGAGGATTGTGATTGTTTGGCTTTTACGCTCCTGCACTCTTTGACAGTTCACATCATCCACTTAGGGGGCTGGCTCATCACCTTCTCCCTCTCTACACCCAAATGCAACTTTTCCACTGCTGCATCCCTCTCGTCCCCTCCTCCCTCGCCATAATTTCAGGATAATGTTAAAATAAAGTTACTTGCAAGAAGGGTATTCTACTACAGGCACACTTTCTGTAAAGCCAGCTCTATATAGGCGTTTCCAAAGGGTTATATAGACCGCTATGAGCTCCTGCTGCGGGGCAGCCGATGGGCAGGAGCTGTGCAACAAGCAGGCAGCCTGTCAAGTAAGGGTTTGGGGGGAAAGGGCTTTCCCGAGGGCTCCCTGCTTCGGCTCCAGCTCTCGGACTCCCAAAGCCCTGGGAGTCCAGACAGTAAAAATTTATATATATATATATATATAAATTTTTATTTTAAATCTATTGTTTTCCCCTGTTTTTAAACCTCGGAGCCACCGACAAAGCAGAGGAGACGCCTCTCTTCAGGCTGACGGCCACCTCTTATCCCATCTCTCCCCCAAAATCAGCCCCTTTCCGAATGAGAAGGGTCTCTCCGGGTGGGAGCTCTCCCTCCGGCAGGACGCGGAGCGCTGCACGGGCGCGGTGCTAAGCGGAAAGCTCTGCGCACCCACCTCCTTGGGGGCCGCGAAGGTCCCCGCTTTGGCCTTGGGGACCAGCCAATCCTGCTCTTCCCGTCCGATCTCCAAATCTGGACCCAAAGTTCATTATTTCGAAGGAAAATTAATTAAAATATCTGTATATCTAGAAAAGCAAGAGGAAGGGGGAGACGCGCAGCTACAAACCATCACCCCTTCCCTCCGCAGCAGCCCAAACTTGCGGGGGGCTCCTCTTACCCATCGGGGATCTCCCAGCCAAACCCGACCCGGTTTCTGGCAGCCGCTTTCCACCCCCTGCCCCGAGGAACAACACAACCCTGCGACCTATCGCGACAGAAAACGACATTGCCATTTATTCCAAGAAGGGGAGAAATACACCCAAATCAGGAGGTTCCCCCCCACAGCTCCAGTTTGTCCCCATGCTTACCTGAGCACCCGAACTCCATGGGCCCCTCCGGGCTATGGGGCACGGACGAGGAGGGGGAGGCGCGCGGCCGGTACCGGGCCGCGTTCCGCGGTAGCTCCGCTAGCGCATGTTTGGCTCCCGGCTGTGCCGCGGATGGGTCAGGTCTCGGACGCCTTCTAGTAGCCAGGCAGCGTCCTGCAAGCGGTGCGGGGAAGCCACTCCCTTCCCCGGCCCCCTCCCCTTCCTTAGCTGGGGGTGGGGGAACCGCGGCCGTCACGCGGCCGTCACCTCCGCCGCCACCCTGAGGCAGGTCTGCCCCGACGGCTGCGGAGGGTGGGAGGTGAGTACCCCCATCCCCCTTGCTTGTTACGGGGCAAGTGGAACCCTGTTGAAGGGGCGGGCTCTGCTTCTCTAAACTCCCCCCTCCCCAAGTTTCCATTCTCCCCCCGAATTTTCCTTTGCGTCTTCTTGCTTTCCCCGCAAAAAGGGATCCAAGTGAGGATCCCCCCGACCGTAAGCAAGAGGGATCCCCCCCACCCAGCACACGCCCCTGCGAGATAAGAAGAGGGTGGAGGACAGAGTCACCTCGTCTAACCCACCCCCCCTCCTGCAGAACCCCCATCCCCAGCAACGTGCTTCCCACAAATCACTCAACGTGCGGAACAAGGCGGTTGCTTAAAAACACAAAGCTGGAGCCCTAATGAGTTCAATTACAATGTGGTAAACACATTGCTTCTACACTTTAATTAAGCCGGCTGTCCAATTTTAACTCATTAGTAATTCGTTAAAAGAACAGCCTTTAGCTGGTTGCAAGGCGAAGGTGGCATCGTAGTCTTTGTTTGCAGTTACGCTGTGCGCACACCCCAAGGTATTGGGGGACGCGGGAGAGTGTCCGCCACCAGCAAAGGGGGCTCCCGGCCCCCAAATGGGGATCGCCTGTTGTTCCAGACGCTGTGGGATCCCCCCATCGGGGAAGGGGACTCGAAGGTGCTAGGTTGGGAAAGAGGAGAGGTGTCCTGGGGGTGCCTAGGATCCCCCAGACCCTCTTCCCTTAGGGAGAAGCCGGACAAATTTACGGGCAGGGGGAGGGATACTCTAGGGGCCGCAGACCGCCCCGTCTTAAAAAAAAAAAAAAAAAAAAAAAAAAAAAAAGAGAGAGAGAGAGAAAGCCTTTGAAACGTATCTGGTCCAAGAAACAGGTCAAATTTGCTTTCATGTGTGAATTCAAGGGTGTGCAGGGCCAAATCCTGCCCCGGGGAGCTGTAGGGGTGCTTGGGGACCGGAGCGATGCAAGGTGTCGGGAATGGAGGGGGGAATGCCTCCAAAAAAATCACCCGTCCCAAAGCTCTCCCTGCCGAGCTGGAGTGCGTCTTGCTCCGCTGTACCGTGAGCTGCCTTTTGGCTGCTGGTCCGGGGTGATCACCGCAGCAAATCGCTTTGGGAGGGACACGAATTTCCCTTCGCTGTGTCCCTGAGCTCCCCGGTGTCCCGGGTGACCGCGGACCTGTCCCGAGCCCCGGGATGATAGTGATGGAGAAAGGATTTAAAGTTTTCCCGCTGCAGCGACTGCCCCATTGAGGATTAAAGCATTTTTAACTCCAAATTGCAATGCCTGGTGGATGGTTTTGAGGGGGCCCGGGCTGGCTGTAATAAGTGATGGTCAAAATTTTTAATGTTGAACAAATCGAGTGGGATTATGCTGCTACAGAAACATGGAACTGATGAAGAAGCTGAAATGACCTTACTAGCCCGAAAAGCGGTAACTCGATTTGATCAACAAATAAATGAGTAAAAAAAAAAAAAAAAGGGGGGAATTGTAATAAGTGATGGTCAAAATTTTTAATGTTGAACAAATCGAGTGGGATTCAATTGTATTATGCATATTATTGTAAGCAGTAACTGTGCTTGTGCGAGTTTGATTATGTTTTGTAGAACCTTGTAGTAGTAGTTAAAGACAATGCCATAAATAACAGGACTACCAGGTGGTGCCATAAATAACAGGACTACCGGATGGTGTCATAGATAACAGGACTCCCGGATGGTGCCACAGATAATAGGACTCCCAGATGGTGTTACAGATAACAAAGCGCTCGGATGTTGCAACAGATAACTAAAGTTCCAGAGGCGGAAATTCCCAGCACGTAAACGAACGCATAACGTATATAAGCACATACGAAAGGTTGATTTGGTGTGCCTGTTGGTGGAACTGAGCTTCCCCCGGTCACCCAGCGCTGTTTTGCCTAATTACCGCTTGCTAAATAAAATCGATTGATTGACGCAGAATCGATTTATTGGCTCTTATTTATAACAAATTTTGGTGCCGTGACTCGGATTAAGGATCTCTGGGAGGGACTCTTAAACTTCAGGGAGGCGCCCCGTCCCGTTTTCAGACGGCCCTGGAGTGGACAGAGGATTGCCCTGAAACCTTAACCTCCGAACCCTAAATTTAGGTAATTAGGCAAAAGAATTGAACCCCTTAAACCTTTGTGCACGAAGAACCGGACGAAGACCCCAGGGAGGGTAAGTATAGAAAGCGATTCCGTTCGGTTGGGGTGGGTATCCTGGAGTGTGCATGAACGAGACGCCCCCCCCCGGCTTGGGGAGGAAGCGAAGTGAGTGTGGACCCTGCCATAAGGCAGGGCGGGACTCTCTAGTAGTGCGGTTCTCATAGCCCGTGAGGGCGTGAGCCACGAACGAGGGGTGCGTGTGTGTGTGTGAAAAGAAGACACTCCGGAAGATGGGACAGAAGAAGGGCAAGCCTTCTGATCTCATGGGGAAGGGACCCACAGAGAGGTTGCCAGATATTCCCCGAGAATCCTCATTGGGCCTTGTGTTCACTGGGAAGGGACCCAGGGAGAGGTCTAGCACGCGAAACAAAAATAGGGAAAAGATGGTTTACTATTGCATGCATGGCTGGGGAAACCAGCAGATTAGACCAGATCATTTATTTTGGCCAATTTTTGTGTCATATGAGAATTGGATTTGTCAGGCCCTAAATCTTTACCAACGGCACCAACAAGGGCCGGGTGCTGACATTAAGTGGCCCCAGCAGCGCCCTAACTGGGATAATCAAAACCCGGAACACAGGGGCCATATGGGAGATCTCCGCACTATAATCGTCCAAGGGATTAAGGAATCTGTCCCTCAAGGGCAGAACATAAATAAAGCCTTTAAAGAACAACAAAAGAAAGATGAGACTCCCACAGAATGGCTAGAAAGACTAAGAAAGAGCTTGCAGCTTTATTACGGTATAGACCCTATGACACCGGTCGGGCAAGCTCTTTTAAAAACACAGTTTGTGGCGAAGTCATGGCCGGATATTAAAAAAAAAAAAAAAAAAAAAAGTTAGAAAAATTGGAAAATTGGCAAGAGAAAGGGTTGGATGAGTTGCTAAGGGAAGCACAGAAGGTTTATGTGAGAAGGGAGGAAGAGACTCAGAAGAGGCAAGCTAAAATTTTAGTAGCGGCAGTTCGAGAGGTACAGAGGATGGCTCCACAGAAGGGAGGGCCACCACGCATAGGTGGGAATGGGCCACCTCAGGGAAGTCAAGTCGGACTGAAGGATTTGAAGGAAATCGAATATTTTTACTGTCAGAGGAAGGGACATATGCGAAGGAGCTGTAGGAAACTTATACAGGATGAGAAAATGTATTATGCTGAGTAGGGGTGTCAGGGGCTCTATCTGCTGGGGACTCCTAAAACAACAGAGCCCTTGATAAAATTAAAGTTAGGTCCCCAGTGCCAGGAAATGGAATTCCTGGTAGATTCGGGGGCAGAAAGATCTATTGTCCAAACTGTGCCCCGGGGATGTGCTCCATCTTCGGAGAAAATAGAAGTAATAGGAGCAAAAGGAGACCCCTTTTCTGTACTAGTAATTAAAGGGGTAGAAATAGAATCCCCATCCCGAATAGGGATAGGGTCCCTTTTATTAGTGCCTGAAGCTGAATATAACCTATTAGGAAGGGATTTAATGGTCGAATTGGGAATTAGTTTAGAAATAAAAGATCGGGAATTGAAAGTAAAACTATACCAAGGTAAGAGAGGATTTAGAAGAAGAAGAGGAGTTTTTATGTGGATCATCACGGGTAGTGGATGGGAAAAGGAAGTCAGGATACGCTATAATAGATGGAAACAGCTGGACAACTAAGGAGTCAGGTCCCCTTAACTCAGGATGGTCAGCGCAGGCTTGTGAGCTGTTCGCAGTATTGAGGGTATTACAGTTGTTAAAAGATAAGAGAGGAACAATATTTACAGATTCTAAATATGCATATGGGGTGGTTCACACGTTCGGAAAAATTTGGGAAGAGAGGGGACTGATGAATTCTCAGGGTAAAGGATTAATACATGAGACCTTAATAACGCAAACTTTGGAGGCATTAAGAGGGCCCAAACAAATTGCGGTAGTTTATGTAAAGGGCCATCGGAAGGGAACCTCCACGCAAATAAGAGGGAATAATTTAGCAGATGAGGAAGCTAAGAAAGCTGCATTGCTGGTAATAAAAGAAATGGGCAGCTGGAATCAGCAGTTTCCAAAAAGTGTTAGAATGGAAGAATCCTTTTTGCACTCTTTTCTTAATATTAAGGACATTCTTAAAACTAGTTAACATGTCAGTGTATTAGTTTTTAAACTTCAAGGTATTTTCGGGAGCTTTTACTTAATAAGAATAAAACTTTGTTATTGTGCAATATTTGTTCATTAGTTTAAAAATTGTCACCTTTAAGAGTTGGTCCCATATAAATGTATCTTCTGTCAGGGAGTTTTAAATACCAGATTTCTTTTTTGTTACTTTGTATTTTGAAATCTGTTTTCCTATGTGCTTGTACTCTGTGCCTTCAGCTTGTGCACTTTGCAACTTTATAGACCATATTTTGTTACTGCAAAATGTGTTCTTGAGGCAAAACTTGACGTGAACAAACATGCTGCAAAGTTGCACTTTTCTCTTGCTTTAATGGGAGGTGAATCTGAAAAAAAGTCGAACCTATCACCGTCCCTAATCGTGACTTGGAAGTTTGCCCCCTTTTATTTTACATGTGTTTTAGTGTTCAGTGTGGGGACCAACTCTCATAGAACCCCTTTCATTGACTTTTCAGTAGCTTCCATAATCGCAATATATTGAGGTGTGAATTCCAGACTGAATAAGATACTAAGATGTGTTTGATGCTGTGCTATGCAGAAATATTTGGGGCAAATTCTTGGGTTTTGTAGGTCTGCAAAGTGCATCTCTGGCAGCACGAACCAGACTTGCAGTTGGTTGATCAGTGAACAGTGGCACCTGTCCAAGGTCACTTTGTGGCTCCTGTGCCGTTTCTCCTGTCCAGGGGACCGAGCAGAGTGGGGGGGGAGGTGTTGTCCCTGCCACATATGTTCTTTGTTTTTTTTTTTCTTCCTGCGTTGTGTGGTGAAGTCCCGCGGGCCCTTTTGTGCTTGTGTGGCTTCGTAAGAACTGTTAAAGCCAGGTCTGGTGGTCTAGAGACCACCTTTAGATATAGCAATACATCGTATCAAACCAGGAAATCAAGTACTCATAAAAACATGGAGGGAATCATCGCTAACCCGTCCTGGGAGGGACCTTTCCTTGTTTTACTCACCACAGATATCACAGTCTGCACCGCGGAAAGAGGATGGACACACGCTAATCGAGTAAAAGGTCCTATACTGCACACAGACTGGGAAGTCACTGGGAAACTGGATGAGTTGAAGCTGACCTTCAAGAGGAAACAGACACGTGACGCATAGCCCTGGATACTAGGCTTTTTATGGACAATTGTAAGGAATTACATAAGTCGCACATCGCATGTCCTGTATGTAAGCAATGCAATCCGTGGGTATGTCGTGTGTGTCACGGGTGCGGGATACAGCAGTGAAAAAAAGTTTCCTTATGTTGAACGATGGTGTAATGAGTGTTGGGAAAAAAAACCTTAGATACCATTAGGATATTAATAATCACTGATAAGTCCAGACATTTGGGAAATAACCAAGAGGAAGTGTAAGAAGCGTTTTGGTAAGAAAAGATACAGGAAGTGTTCCAAACCCTGTAAGGATTCGGGACAGTGGCCAAACCCTTGTATTTGAAAATAGCCCTATTGGGTTCAATATTGGAAAGTGGGTTGTGACAGAACAAGGAGAGAATTCAGGAGGCAGTCCCCTGAAGACTACAACTGCTGCCGAGAAGATAACTTATCCGGCTACTCTGAAGCAACAGAGTAGGCCCAGGGCAAGGCAGAGGGGTATCCTTGTGGGGATTGGCAAGTGCCTCCAAAGACTTCTAAAATAAAGCAGCTCCTTAAGCAGAACAACCCTCAACAAAATGAACCTCCACTGGCTGATTTTCAGCCAGCCAGGGGCCGGGTTGCTCTCCCTAATCCTCCTTACCTTACCGGTAATAATAGCAATAAAGCAGGGGAGTTCTCACCAACCTTTTAAATGGACCCTCTATCGATGGGAGGACCAAACGATAATACAACAACAGACCACATCAGGGTCACCTTCTTTTACTGTAACCTTATGCCAATTAGTTCAGATTGAGCCATACCTTAACAAAATGGGGTTTTATATGTGCCCCAGCACAGGGCCCTCGTATTGTAATACTCCAGGACACTATTA
Organism: Columba livia; assembly: GCF_036013475.1. NCBI lineage: Eukaryota > Metazoa > Chordata > Aves > Columbiformes > Columbidae > Columba > Columba livia. The sequence continues at coordinate 10,536,072 of NC_088641.1, read as the reverse complement.
CTGCTCTTACTGGGGGTGTGAAATGATTGCCTCAAGCTGGCCAATTCCTCCGGCAAATACTGATAAGTTCTTAAAGGTTGGATGGGGACCTGTAGGATGCATTCCTCCTTCGAACCAAGGCCGCCGACTAAAACTCGGTTATCCTCGCAACCGAAACGAGCGGGACAGTGATGGCAAGTATGAATATATATTCCTTAACATAACAAACCCTGAACATAGTGGATGGTTTGTTAGAAAAACCTGGGGAATGCGATATTATCGACCGGGTGCTGATAGAGGAAGCATGTTTCTCATAAAGAAAGAAGAAGTTAAACCGACCCCTCTAGGTAGGGAGACAAAGACAGTAGAGAAGGAGAATATAATAGTAATAGAGGAAACTGTCACTGAAGCCTTGAAATCTCTGAATATTGAAGCCCCGGAATCTTTGAATCCTCTATGGGGAATTATTCTGGCTGCTTATCAAACTCTAAACTATACTCAACCCAACTTAACCATGGGTTGCTGGTTGTGTTATAATGTTAATCCACCCTTTTATGAAGCTATATGGGATAATCGTCGGTATACCATAAACAAGGAGTCTATGCCTATTCAATGTCCCTGGGAAAAGCAGAAAAGAGGGATAACTATGCAACATGTAACTGGAATAGGGACTTGTACAGGTAAAGTACCAAATTCCAAGAGACCACTTTGTGGGAATATCATACCAAGCCTTAATAAAACCACAGGATATATTATTCCCCCTAATAGAACAAAATGGATATGTTCCAGGACGGGACTTACTCCATGTGTGTCTTTAAAAGTGTTTAACAGTTCCCGAGAGTATTGCATGTCAGTTACTATAATTCCAAGGATATTATATCATCAAGAAGATGTGATGTATCCTAAATCGATTTATTGGACTAGTTAAAAACCGTGTAGAGCGGGTACACCTTATGCTGCTACAGAAACATGGAACTGATGAAGAAGCTGAAATGACCTTACTAGCCCGAAAAGCGGTAACTCGATTTGATCAACAAATAAATGAGTAAAAAAAAAAAAAAAAGGGGGGAATTGTAATAAGTGATGGTCAAAATTTTTAATGTTGAACAAATCGAGTGGGATTCAATTGTATTATGCATATTATTGTAAGCAGTAACTGTGCTTGTGCGAGTTTGATTATGTTTTGTAGAACCTTGTAGTAGTAGTTAAAGACAATGCCATAAATAACAGGACTACCAGGTGGTGCCATAAATAACAGGACTACCGGATGGTGTCATAAAAAACAGGACTCCCGGATGGTGCCACAGATAATAGGACTCCCAGATGGTGTTACAGATAACAAAGCGCTCGGATGTTGCAACAGATAACTAAAGTTCCAGAGGCGGAAATTCCCAGCACGTAAACGAACGCATAACGTATATAAGCACATACGAAAGGTTGATTTGGTGTGCCTGTTGGTGGAACTGAGCTTCCCCCGGTCACCCAGCGCTGTTTTGCCTAATTACCGCTTGCTAAATAAAATTGATTGATTGACGCAGAATCGATTTATTGGCTCTTATTTATAACACTGGCCATCCCCCTAACCCTTCTCCAAATCCCATCCCACTAACGTTGCTACTTTTCATTATTTACGTGATGAGCCTATGAGCATAGTTACCTTTTTCTCACAGCTCCAACATGCTGAAGGTTGCATTTGATTTTTTAGATCGACTGAAAGGTGGGTTGTTTTTGTTTGTTTGTTTTTTTTTTTTTTTTTTTAATCTATATTTGGCATTTAAAATCTGAATATACAAAATGGATTTAGCAGACGGGAGCTGGTTCAGTCCCATCCCTGTTCACTAAGTGCCAGGTGCTTCAGAGAAAGACACACAAAACTGCCAAAAACCTTTTAGAAATAAGTTTGGGTGGGAGTTGTTTTGTTTTTGTGGGGTTTTTTTTGTTTGTTTGTTTATTTTTTTTTTTAACATGTCAGCATTTAACTGATCCCAGGCAGATTCAGAAACCCTGATTTTTTTTGCCTCCCTGTTTGCCTGGGCTTCCTGCAGTGTCTCCAGCCTGGCAGGGCTGTCAGGGGGGCACACATCACCTCTGCTGCACCCATATCCCCAAACCCAGGCTTAGCCCCAGCTCGCTGGAAAGAGGAAGGCCCAGGATCTCTGAGCTACCATGCAGTACAAAGGGGACTTCAGACTCCAAATCTGAGTTACAAATGACTAAATCCGTTCTGAAGAAGCCTTTAGGCAGACATCTCAAAAAGAAACCCTTAATAAAAGTCTCCTTTGGGGAGTAGATTTTGAGCAGTTATCTCTTTAAAGCATTTTTTTTTTTTTTTTTTCACATAGCAGGCCCTCTCTGCTGAAGTCTTGATTTTCATTTGGCTCCAGGCTTGCAAAATCAGATTGTCTGGAATTAGGAGATTTGGATATTGTTCCTCTTGATGTCAAAGGATTCCCCTCAAAAAAAAAAAAAAATTATAAATACAGGATCAGGCCCTGGGGGAAGACAAGTCAGTGGGCTCCCTACTCAGGGCTCAAAAGCAGTGGTATTTAACCTGTTGCTGTGTGTCCTGGTTTTGTTAAAAACAAGTTTCTCTTTTAGTGATTTTGCTTGTCAGCTAAAGCCTTCATATTAGCTGCATTTTCCTGGAGAACCAGACACATGTTTTGGTAAACCTAGCAATGGAATGCAAACTTATCAATAAGCACAGATGGACATCTCACGAGAGGGGCAACGAGAAACCAGTGACCAAGAAACTGACCAACTGTGTATAACATTCCATTCACGTGAATACTTCATATAAAAGTGGGAGATCACGAGGATCTGGTCCTTTTCCCTTTCCCTTTTCCTTCTGCTTATGGCCGACATTAGGAGAGGACCTTGCTAGTCGTCCCTGCAAACTGAGGCCTAGTGAGAGACTGAATCCAGCTCCAGTTGGCTGCAGAGTCCAATCCAGGACTTTGATTGCCGGCTCTGCAGTTGCTGAGACTTTCAAGATTGGTTTTGTATATTTTGTATTATTTTCTCTATTCTTATTAGTAGCATTAGTAAAACATTGTTAATTTTTCCAACTCTCTTCTCTCTGTCCTTCTTTCCTTCCCGATCACCTGTCCTGAGTGGGAAGGGAGGAGAGGGAGGGCCAAAAGGGGGAAGTGGGTGGGGGAGAGGAGGTTAACAATACATCTGCCAGGGTTTTATTGTCAGATCATTTAAAAATTGCCCCCAAAGCTAAAAGAATATTGCTTATCTATTTCCAGAAACAACCCCCAATTCTTTGTCTTGAAAAGCACTGGCTTCTGGACACACAGGGGGCAATTTCTCTCCAGAACCTCCCAGTATAAATCTAAAAATCATCTTGAAGCCAGCAGGCTACAATTAATTTTATTACCCCAGCGTTAATCTAGAAGAGGTACATAAAAACTGTTAGGACAGTTAATCTGAATTAATTTCCAAAGTGAGTTAAATTAAATTGAATTGAATGAAGACCACCTGAATTCTGAATAAGAACAACCTTCACAGGGGTTTCACGCAGTTTAATTAATCCACTTTTAAATTCTCACCTTCAGCTAATTTGGGTTATTTTCCTTAGTGTCCCCATATAGGCAAAATCTTAGAGGCAAATGTGGTTCAGGGGAATTCCTCTAGATTTACCCAGATGTAATTTAGAACAGAAATATATCCTCTAATACTCTTTGACCATGGCACAAAAACAACGCAGAAATAAAGGATATATACATTGTGCTGCTGTGTGAAGCTCAGCTTTATAAAGGAAATATTTTCAAAAAATGTATCTGGATGTTTTACTGTTTCCTCTCGTCCATACCTCTGTGTGTATAAATTCATATAAATGCATATGTACACTCATAGATGTGCATACCATGGGTTTATGCTCTATATGTCTTTGATCTATTTTTTTTTAATCCATTAAAGGCTCTCTTCTGTATACCTGAGACTTCCACTGAAGTTCAACAGGGAGCTAAAGAAACAGCAGGATCAGCTGGTTGGGAGGCAGGTTAGCACTGCACCTTCAAAGCTGAAATAGGATGACAAATCCAAAATTCACAGTCACTCCAGGCCCAACAATCTAGAACTAATTTACAAAGGTAATGCTGTCTTTCAAAAAGTGAAGCCCCTTCTGGCTCAGGAAGATTCACTGGTTTTATAAGGGTTGCAGGTGTGATTTTCAAAGGATGTTGCAATACTGTCGCGATATTGGTAACCAGCTGGTTAAGGAGTGAGACTAGACCAGACACATGAAGGTTTCAGTTCTCTCCTAAAAAGCTATTTCAAGCAGTTTAATTTCTATTTCAGCATGCAAGTGCAGCAGGCACCTGCTCTTTAAAAATAGTTATTTTAAAGATGGAGTAAATTATTTTTCCTTCTGAAATCAGTGACTATAGGACTCATAGGTTAACGATTCCTACATTGCTTTTCTTAACCGATATCACAAGTGGATTTCGGTACTTCTGAGGTCAGATTTCCTAGGGCAGAACAGTCTGGTCCAAGCAGATATTTGTGCTAAAATTCCCAGGCTGTCATACCAGGAGCCAACAGACCAAGCAAATGGAAACACTTTTGGGCACTGGATCAAGTTATGGTGAAGGCATCTGTTGATTTTTCAAGCCTGGAGCTCTCTGTTTCTGTCTGAAATAACAGAATTACTAAAATATCTCCTCAAATAACCATATTTATAACTCCTCAGATAACTATGTTTGTGGGGTAACTTATAGTGGCATGATCATGCCACAGGACACCCAGAATCCTGGTGTTTTACTCTTTAGTTCAACAAATTACTTCATGACCTTGCAGAGAGCCATTTATGGACCAACATTTTAAAGATAAATTCTCAAATAAGAGTGCCCTGGGAGTAATCTGGTTTGCTGCCCATCTGTCCAGACTGGGCATTGCTTAAAATCAGTCTACTTTGGACTGGGATTTCTTAGTTGAGATACCTAAGTTGGAAAAATACCACCTCTTCTTCAAGACTCAGTTTATGCACCTGGAAAAGGTGTGTGTGTGTGAATGTGTTTAGGGAATACCATTCATCTACCAGCATCTCAGAGGGATTTTATAAAATGTAGCTGAGTTTAAAAGTCTCTTGTATCTTAGCTTTCATGTTCATTTCTTCATAGTGCAGTTGAAAATAATAATAATAATAACAATAACAATAATAATAATAAAGAACAATCATAGCTAAAAGCATTTTTTAAAAGGTACATAAAAAGAAATATTCCCCAGAACTTAGAAACCATGTAGTAACTCCATGATTTGATCCAGACATTTCCAAACTCATTGGGAGAGTGGACCCCTGCTAGTCTTTCCTCTTTGTCATCCAACTTAATGCATTGTAAATTTAATTTAATTAAATTTAATGCATTAATTTAATGCATTGTAAAGGTGCAGTGAAAGATGTGCTAATTATTAGCTCATGGACAGCTTTGGACTGGTGCTCATGGTGGTGTGGTCTCAGTGGTCTGCAGGAGCCAACTGGGAGCTACTGGTTTAATACAGAGCCTGGTCCAACAGTTATTGAAATGAACATGACTTTTTCTTTCTAAAAGTAATTCTGGAGAATGTTATAGATTTGTTTTAAAATACATATATCATAGTGAGAAGATCTACGTTAAAGAAAGAATCATGAAACCCAGTGGGTGTCACTCATTCCATCTGTCTACTCATCCATCCATTTCTCCATTCATTTCTCCGTTCATCCATCCCTCCATTCATTCTCATCATTGGAGAGATTATCACCATGCTGAGTACCAAGGGCAGTAACAGGTCCCATGACGGTTTGGAGGCCATTTCTGGGTCATGGAGCAAGGACATTTGCTGAACTGACTTTGCAGTGTCCCAGCATCAGAGTGGGATGCCTCATCTAATTTCAGGTGTCCACACTGTTGATGTCTAACATACACACTTATCATGTGCTGAGCACAGACCATTTCTTAAAATCAGCTACTTATTAGTCAAAACTCAAGCCAAAAGCCCCTGTGACGCTGAAAGCAAGTCAATCTCTGCCATTAACTCAGCCAAGGGAGTGAATCCTATGCACTTATCTCTTGGAACAATCCAATTTCAGGGTTGTGGCCACAAGATCAATGCACCTTCTGATCAGTTCCTTTCATAAATTTGGAAGCATTTAAAGGAAAATACTCCTACCAATTTGTCAAATTTAGGCACCTGGCATGTACTCATCAGAGTCAAATTTATAAAGACACAGAAGATTTTCAAAGCAGGCTGCAGCATATTTTATGGCACCTATACCTGTTATAAAATTTACCCAACTCATCTTCATATTTTGCTTAAAAGAGTTTTGTCTCATGCTAGCCTGTCTGCTTTAGGCAGTTCAGGAATATTCTATCAGGGATGAACCATACATTTTGATTATATATGGAATATATAATAATATATAATTAACATAATATGTATTATATAATTCTAATATATATAATTATAACATATAATTTTAATATCACATATCTCTGTGAGCACATAAATCTCTATATTACATATCTTAAATAAAGTCTTCTATTTCACAGCAATGCTGACATACTTTGGTGAGCTGATGTTTAGAAATCAAGCAAGCACATAACTAATTTCAAAGGAGTAACATTACAGATTAGTTTGACCCAGAACTTAAAGTGTTTCCCATCTGCTTTCACTCATGATTATTAATTAATTGGTAAGTAATAAACACGGACACTAGCTTTGACAGCTCTGCAGTAGTAGAAACAAGAAGATAGCATGGACTGGCTTTCCTGGTGTTTTTTTATTAAGTCACAGCCCAATTTCCAGGGAAAAGTTGCTACAGAGAAGATGTGAGAGGTTTTTTTGAAGAGGTGCCTTCAAGCCATCTGCAGTCCCACCACTTTTTGTACAGCAGGGCATCGTCCTTTCAGCTGGGTCTCACTGGGTTACTGTGGAGCTGACTTTTTTTCACAGATCCAGCCCAAAACTGGGGTGAATAGTTGAAGTTCTAGACCAGGGTTGGAGTATAAACCAAGCCTGCAAGGCATCTTGATTCAGCTCCTTGCTTTGCTACCAGCTGTTGCCTAGTCTTGTGTAAACCACGCAAAGTAGGTTTAGCTCTCCTAGTAGTATTTGCCAACATTCTTCCCACAGCAAACCTAAGTGCCATTAATTAATCATTGTAGGTCAAAAGGAGGCACCTCTGGAGTGTAGATAGCTGCTGGATTAGATAGCCTGACCTTCACATGGCTAAATTTGGGGGATATGGGTTCATCTATAGGACAAATCCTCAAGGGAACCATTTAGAAACAGGATAAGAATTTGAAGGAATCAGTGCCTTAATTCCAATACAGTTCAGTCACACTAAGTGCACTAACAAGTGGGTAAGTAAATAATAATGACCATAAATAAGCAGAAAAAAAGTGTGATAAAAGTTGCTGGGGCACTGGGATGCAGTGGGGATGCAGATGGCTGGACAACACACTGTGCTCTTACCCCATGAATTCCTGTCTCAGGCATTAAACTCAAAATATTAATATTACATGGTGAGAACCCCTCTAGTCTCCCCAAGCTCTCTGCTCCCCAGTCTGCCAAGTGTCACTTCTTCTGTAGATAAGGCAGACGTGTCCCCCTTGGGGAGCCAGGACAAGAGAGTGCCAGTCCCATGGGGACAAACTCAGAGAAGATATCCTGAAAATGCCACCAGCCACTGCTTGTGTGAAATGATAACATTTTTCCAAACCTCATTATCTGAAGAAACATTATAAAAACATTAGTTTGGCCAACTTTTAGGAAGGTCAAGTTACAGCATCTACTTTGCCTACTTATATTTGCTGCAGCCAAAGGGATAGAAAGACCATTAACAGCTCTACTGGTCTTTTAACACTGGGTCTAAACACCCCTAACCCCAGAGGGCTTCACAGCAGTAGGAAAAGCCCCACGCTTGTCGGGCCTCCAGCCCTTTATTACTTTTTTTCCATCATGATTACCTTGGCTCCGGAAAGTTTTAATACTGTTCAAAATTCAATCCACCTTTATTGATATCTAGTTTTGCCAAACAGTTAAACTGAAGCAGATGGCATGAATTTCAGTCAATCAATATTCATTTAAAACTGGACACCCATATGTAAGCATACTCTCTCCTTGGCAATGAGCAAGGAGGCTGAACAATCAGTCCACACTTGTATATAAACTTGGTGACTGTACTTTCAAAAACCCCCACATAAGGCAAAATGGAATGGTTGAATAAAGCAACGTGATTTCTGTTATGTTATTATTAATAATTAATAATTCACTTAATAACACAGCAGAAGCCTATTCCAAAGCCTGCTGATATCAATAGATTTCTCTCCAGTGTGCTCGATAGCACCAGAACAGACACAAAAGCCCAGTTTTTTTCACGTTTTTTAAGCACCTACCTCCTGTGCTGAATTCAAACACTTTTACAAAGCTGCCCTGCTGCTTTATGTCCCCTTAACTCAGAACAAGGCAACAAAGTGATTACCATATAATGTATGGTGAGTAACAGAGAGCAGGCCAAGAGTAACATCCATGTAAGAGGGTTCGGTGCCACAGATTTAAATTCTGGGCTTACAGCACTGATTGAATATGCCCACCTCTTCTATTATGGATATACACCCTGTATATGTAAGACATGTTTATTCCACCATGCTTCAACATGGCATGCTGAATGCATGAATTATTAATAGCTATCATATGGTATCTGCATCCCCATTGTAGGCTCTGTGTGCAACCAGGAGCTGACGTGTAAAAGACAACGAGATCCAAGAAACACCAAGCTGTTAAGTTTATTTAAAACTTTTCCTGGCTGCTGTTAACATCTTTAAGGCAACTTCTGAGAAGTCCTGTGGCAGCCAGACACCCAGGAACAGGACAGCTGGACTTTCAAGCACTATTATTACCATTTTGCCTTCCTAATTAAACAGTTGGGCACTTTGCCAGCTCTTTATATCTATATTTTAAGGGTTGTTTCCATTGGGTTTAAGCAGACAGTCTTACTTTAAGATCCCTATTGATCAGCTGCCATTCTCACATGGTTAAAGCACTCCTCTAGGGAGACTCTCTAGTGTTTTAAGTGCATACAGTTACTCTCATGACTGGCTTGTAAGCAGGTTTTAATGGGGCTATTAGTGTAAAAGGACAGGAAACTTTCAAAAATCAGCCTTTTAAATATTCATGAAGATGTTTAATCTGGTGCTTAATCACCACTGTTTGCATATCGCAAAAGGAGGGGGGGCAGCAGTGCTTCACTGTTGGCTATCAACAGGGCATTAGTAAACACTTTTAGAGCTGTGATTGATGTCCGAATGACAGGCAAACTTTTAACGAAGCACCCCTTGCTTTTTTTTGCAGAACAGCTCCCCAAAATGTCTGTCCAAGGAGAGCGTCACCTCCCAGGAGAGGAGGTTCAGGGCTGAGTTCTGCTGGAGAGAGTCCAGCAGTGGGCTACGAAGATGATGAGGGGTCTGGAACATCTTTCTTATGAGGAGAGACTGAGAGAGCTGGGGCTGTTCAGCCTGCAGAAGAGAAGTTGAGAGGGGATCTTATCAATGCTGATAAATATCTCAAGGATGGGTGTCAAGAGGATGGACCAACGACAGGATGAGGGGCAACAGGCACAGAATGAAACACAGGAAGTTCCATCTGAATATGAGGAGAAACTTCTTTACTTTGAGGGTGCCAGAGCCCTGGAACAGGCTGCCCAGAGAGGTTGTGGAGACTCCTCTGGAGACATTCAAACCCACCTGGATGTGATGCTGTGTGATCTGCTCTGGTGAACCTGCTTTAGCAGGTGGGTTGGACTAGATGATCTCCAGAGGTCACTTCCTGTTGGAACGATAAAGGACTCAGCATTCCGATTCAATGTGAATCACGCAAAGCCATTTATTACAGAAACAAGCCTCCTTATATATGCAACTATATTCTAATCACGCGTCCGTGCTCCAAGCATGGATTCGCTAAATGAGTATCATGGGCTGTCCATGCGCTGGAGTCTCACTGATGATACGTCCGATGATTCACACCATGCCAGGACCCCGCTGATTGAGGAATGCCCCTCTTTCTCACAGCAGATTCTGTTCTCAGCTTCTCGAAGTGGCCTTGAGATTCCTTTGAGCCAGACTAATTCAGCAACAAATCTTTATCTATCAAAACCCCTCCACAACTTCCAACTCCAACCATTCTGTGATTCTTGTCCACACCGATCATGACTGGATCTGTACCTTCTGCTCCATGGCACCAGCCATATGTCCCCCAGCCTGACTGACCTCATGTGGGCATCAGGGTGGACATCTCTGCCTGAGTGAGGAGTACATAGTCCCAGGGGGATCACCCAAAGGTAGCCATGCCCAGGTGGGATGTGCTGTGTCCTGTGGCTTTTCCCCACTGAGGCAGGATGGACCCTCCAAGAAATGCCAGTTTTCCCCCACTCCTAGTAATTTACTCATATTTTCTTTCCACCAAAGCTCTGGCTCAGACTGTCAACTGGTGTATGCTGGCTGAATTACTGCAAGAGCATGAAAGTCCCTTTAACCAGTTAAACCAGTCCTTTTGCCCCAAAGTCCCATTCTCTATAACCTCTCCTGGCCGTGCATGTGGTCATGCTCATTTGCTCTCTGCTCTGATGTGCCCCGGGAGCCTAAGGACTTGCGTAAAAGACAAGTGAGCTAAACACAGAATTTCAGTCCAGCATCATTGTTGATTTGGGGGTGGATTGTAGTCATTTCTTTGGTAATTTTTGTAATACATGCTTTATTTTCATTTATAAAGTAAAGGCAGAAAGGATAGCATTTGCCCAGTGGGAGAGACTTCATGCAATTTTTAAAATGTGCATTTAATCCAATAGGCATTAAGATGCCTTGAACTGTTAACACCTGTTGTGGAAATCCATAATACACAGGCTTAAAAAAAACAACAACCCTGAGAGACCCATAAAGGTTCCTGCAGAGCTGTCGTTGCCTCTTGTGTCAATGAGTACTTAAAAACCCTTAAATCTGGGACTGAACACTTACTGAGCACATGCTTTCTTTTTATTTAAAAAAAAAAAAAAAATTCCTTAGGATAATTTCATTGAAAAAAAGAATAATGAATATGGAACACCAGTGCATTTCTTACCCAAACCTCTCATGCATTTTTCATACATTTCCCCACCCAGACGCCTAAATGTATCAGCTTGTAGTCTGCATTACTACCCTATAAAACTCCATGTAATACTTCAGCCAACAATTTTTTTTTTATGCTTTGATACATTGTCATTTGACAGCATTTGTCAAACCCAGGCAGCCTGCCATCAGCTGGGGAGGTCACCTTTGTCTTCTCCAAAAGCAGATCCAAAACCAAGATTCCTGATAGGAAAAACAAGAGGAAAGTAAAATTCCCTGGGGAAGGTGTGGAAGAAACTTCATGTGATCTTACTTTAGCAAGACCTGTGCTCACTTTATCTTCACTATGAATAGAAACTAATTATGGTGTGAAGTCCTGTCTGGGCTGAAGCCAGTGGAGGTTTTGCCACTGATCTAATGATGGGACCCCTATAATGGGACCACCTGAAATTTAGATAGCTGCCTTCAACAAGAGGCTGTCTGGTGCCATTTCAACCCCTTCAGGTTGTGCTCCTTGGCCTGTCACCTACCCTGTTGACCCATGTCAGTTTGTCAACCCCACATGGATGCTTCTCCAGTCCTGGGATGTCTATCTAGCACTGTGTGTCCCTTCTAGACAGCTGAAGCAAGCCCAAGGAGTCTGGGCTACATCTGTGTTGAGTGTTGGAGTGTTATATTCGTAGAATCACAGAATGGTTGGGGTTGGAAGGGACCTCTGGAGATCATCTAGTCCAACCCACCTGCTAAAGCAGGTTCACCAGAGCAGATCGCACAGAAATGAGTCCAGGCGGGTTTTGAATGTCTCCAGAGAAGGAGACTCCACAACCTCTCTGGGCAGCCTGTTCCAGGGCTCTGGCACCCTCAAAGTAAAGAAGTTTCTCCTCATGTTTAGATGGAACCTCCTATGCTTCATTCTGTGCCCGTTGCCCCTCATGCTATTGTTGGGCACCACTGAAAGGAGTCTGGTCCATCCTCTTGACACCCACCATTCAAGGCAGGTAATGTGAGCCACAATTGAGGGACGTGTATCTTCATGGCCTATACACAACATTTATATAATGCGTATAGAATCATAGAATCATTTCAGTTGGAAGAGACCCTCAGGATCATCGAGTCCAACCATAACCTAACTCTAGCACTAAACCATGTCCCTAAGAACCTTGTCTAAATGCCTTTTAAACACCTCCAGGGATGGTGACACCACCACTTCCCTGGGAAGCCTATTCCAATGCCTGACAATCCTTTCTGTGAAGAATTTTTTCCTAATATCCACTCTAAACCTCTCCTGACGCAACTTGAGGCCATTTCCTCTTATCCTACCACTTGCTACTTGGGAGAAGAGACCAACATCCTCCAGGCTACAGCCTCCTTTCAGGTAGTTGTAGACAGAAATAAAGTCTCCCCTCAGCCTCCTTTACTTCAGGCTAAACAGCCCCAGCTCTGTCAACCGCTCCTCATCACACTTGTGCTTCAGGCCCCTTACCAGCTTTGTCGACCTCCTCTGCACTCTCTCTAGTACTTCAATGTCCTTCTTATGATGAGGGGCCCAAAAGTGAACACAGTGTTCAAGGTGCAGCCTCAACAGTGCTGAATACAGTGGCACAATCACTTCTCTGGTCCTGCTGGCCACACTTTTCCTGATATAAGCCAGGATGCTGTTGGCCTTTTTGGCCACCTGGGCACACTGCTGGCTCATATTCAGCCATCTGTCAATCAACACACAGATGGAGAGGTGTCTTAGTCTTGAGAATGGAGACACATAGGTGTCTGCATGTGCACTGGGGTCCCAGCTCCCAGCAGAGATGATGGAGATTGAGGTAGTACTAAGTGTCTACTGCCATGTGAGATGTCCAAGGCTGTCTGGGGTATCATGTATGAGAAGACTGAAAGGGGGCAGTGTCATTCTGGAAAAAGAGCTAAGGCCAGGTGAGATGGCCATGGTCCCCCCTCATGCAGCTGGACATTTGTGTTAAGGCAGCCAGATCGAGTTGATTCTGCCCAGACTGAGTTACATGAGATGGGTCCCACCTTGCTTGCAGGTTAAGACAAATCTGACAGTTTCAGGAGAGTTTTATCGTAGAAACTTTCCTACCTGCCTTTATTAACTAAATAATTTTATAATTAGTTTGTAGCACTCAAGCCTTTTCATCAGCAGATGTAGAAATCTCCAAGGAAGGCAGAGAATAACAAGATTGTTTATTCATGGATCCTAGGAACTTTTTCCCTATGACTGTCTCCTGTGGTAGACTCCTTGGGGACAAGTGAGAATTTCAGCAATTTAATGAGTTTGCTTTAGTCGATGTGACTGGGTTAGGGAGCAATTAAATAGTCTGGACATCCATAAATCCATGGGTCCAGATGGGATGCATCCACGGGTGCTGAGGGAGCTGGCTGAAGTCATTGCTGGACCGCTCTCCATCATCTTTGCCAAGTCTTGGGAAACGGGGGAGGTGCCCGAGGATTGGAGGAAAGCAAATGTCACTCCAGTCTTCAAAAAGGGCAAGAAGGAGGACCCGGGTAATTATAGACCGGTCAGCCTTACCTCTGTCCCTGGGAAAGTAATGGAACAGCTTATCCTTGGTGCCATCTCAAGGCATATCAAGGATAAGAGGGTTATTAGGGGCAGTCGGCTTTACCAAGGGTAAGTCATGCTTGACCAACCTCATAGCCTTTTATGAGAATGTAACAAGGTGGATGGATGATGGCAGAGCGGTGGATGTGGTCTACCTTGACTTCAGTAAAGCCTTTGACACAGTCTCCCACAGCATCCTCACAGCTAAGTTGAGGAGGTGTGGTCTAGACAATAGAGTAGTGAGGTGGGTTGCAAACTGGCTTAAGGAGAGAAGCCAGAGAGTGGTAGTCAATGGTGCGGAGTCTAGTTGGAGGCCAGTATCTAGTGGAGTGCCTCAGGGGTCAGTACTGGGGCCAATATTATTCAATATATTCATTAACGATTTAGACGAGGGAATTGAGTATACTATCAGCAAGTTTGCTGATGACACTAAGCTGGGAGGAGCGGCTGACACGCCAGAAGGCTGTGCTGCCATCCAGCGGGACCTGGACAGGCTGGAGAGTTGGGCGGGTAATAACCTAATGAAATTTAACAAGGGAAAGTGTAGAGTCCTGCATCTGGGCAGGAACAACCCCAGGTTCCAGTATAGGTTGGGAAATTACATATTAGAGAGCAGTGTAGGGGAAAGGGACCTGGGGGTCCTGGTGGACAACAGGATGACCATGAGCCAGCACTGTGCCCTTGTGGCCAGGAAGGCCAATGGCATCCTGGGGTGTATTAGAAGGGGGGTGGCTAGTAGATCGAGACAGGTCCTCCTTCCCCTCTACTCCGCCCTGGTGAGACCACACCTGGAATATTGTGTCCAGTTCTGGGCCCCTCAGTTCAAGAAGGACAGGGAACTGCTGGAGAGGGTCCAGCATAGGGCAACGAAGATGATTAAGGGAGTGGAGCACCTCCCTTATGAAGAAAGGCTGAGGGAGCTGGGTCTCTTTAGTTTAGAGAAGAGGAGACTAAGGGGGGACCTCATTAATGTTTATAAATACATAAAGGGTGAGTGCCATGAGGATGGAGCCAGGCTCTTCTCGGCGGCAAACAATGATAGGACAAGGGGTAATGGGATCAAGCTGGAACACAAGAGGTTCCGCTTAAATTTGAGAAAAAACTTCTTCTCTGTGAGGGTGACAGAGCACTGGAACAGGCTGCCCAGGGAGGTTGTGGAGTCTCCTTCTCTGGAGACATTCAAAACCCGCCTGGACATGTTCCTGTGCGACTTCACCTAGGTGGACTAGATGATCTTTTGAGGTCCCTTCCAATCCCAAACATACTGTGATACTGTGAACATACTGTGAAATTGTACTTAACAATCCACCAATGCTCAGATGAGGAGCACAAGAGGCAGGAAGACAAGGAGACACCATCCAGAAGAAAGTCAAAGGCAAAGCTGTTGCTGATATGAGGAGAACCACGGCTGGGCTCAGACTGGGAGCCTGTGCTGGTTCTAGTTCTATGCCTGGTGCACAATGTGGGGAGACTGCTCCAGTTAATGTTTTGATCTCAGAGATTTTTTACATCAGAACATAAATTAGATGTTCCACAACATTTGTATTGGTTTCTAGACAACTCTATCTCAGCAAGGCACAGTTTAAGTACAGTTTAGCTTTTACTTGAATTTTACAGCTTGGCACTTAGGTGATTACGTCTTTCTTGAAAAGAGCTCGTAGCATTTACAGAATAAGGCTTTTGGTTTGGCAACATAATTAGACAGGACCTTTCCTCTCAGACATATCTTCAAGTTGCTCAAAACTATTCAGACAGAAAGTTTGAGGTTGAAAACATAGCTGTTACTTCTGTTTTGTAAACCACATGTAACTACTATTTTTTAATCAACATTACTTGAGTTGAGAAGGGTATTATCAGTTTTCGTATAATAAAACCAGAACCTCTTTCTCCTTGATTTTGATAAATTTCAGTTAGTTGCTTTGGAAGATATTTCAGTAACAAATGTTAGAAAAATGCAAGGAGAATTGAATCTGTTTTAAAAACTTATGGAACTAAAGGAAGGTGAGTTTTTCATATTTTTAACATAATACCGCTTTTCTTCCAAGAATGTAAAGACAAATATTTTCCTGAGGACACATGGAATAATCCTACTCAACCAGAGTGGTGACTGTTCTTGCTCCCTTCTGAGATCCATCATGAAACTACACATTGTGTTGGAACAACAAAGGGATGAGAAATTTCAAAGCTGTGTTTCTAACATGATATCAAACCCCCAGAGATTTTCCTCTCAGTTAAGTGGTTTAGACCAGCATTATTTTATTTGCTTCTGTGGTCATTCCTGACTGGTAATCATGGGGTTGAGATTAAATATTGGTTGGCCAACCTTGTTTTCTCCATCCCATGCGCTTTGGGGTAAATCCATGGCTCACTGACCTAACTCTTCCTCATTAAATGAGGTCAGCAGTTCATCATGTAGGTTGCACAAGGAAGCGACAATACTTGGTATTTTTTTGGGGGAACAAAATAACCCAAGAGGACATCCTCATGACCATTGTTGCACCCGCCGTGGCAAAGGGCATAACTGGATGGAGAAAAACCTCAAAGGATAGAGCAGTTCTGGAAAGATCCCTAAATATATGTTTATTTTTAATGCTCACACCCAAGCCTGGATGATCCTGCTCTTTCTGTAGGAGTCATGCATTAGTGTTCCAGCTGAGGAACGTGCATTAACAACTTGTAGTCTCTTGTTCTGAGCATTATGTCTCATCTTTGAAGTCACATTAATGGAGATTAGTGGTACCACTTAAGAGTTTAAACATCATACTGACTCAAATTGGTTGTGCAGGCCCAATGTATAATGTTGCACATGCAGGGCTCTTAATGTACAGAAAATGATTTCACTAATTGTTTCAGAGAAGAAAGCTTGTGTTACTTTCCACTCTAATCCTGAGGTATTCCCCCTCCCCCCCTTTTCACATCCACTGTCAAACACATCTGGTTATCCGTCTACATAAGTATCCATTTAATAATCTAAGATCAATTTGTTTTAGCTTCAGTTGACCTGTCTGCTTGCCTTCCATGAGTGATTTCATTCATGCCTCTGATTTGTCACATGTCTGCTCCAGTTCCCACAGGGAGTGACATCGGACTTGGGGAAAATAAATAAAAAACCCCCAAACAAACAAAAACAAAAAAAACCACCAAAACCAGGCAAAGCACTGTTGAAACTACTGCACTGTATTAAAACAAATGGTTTTAATTATTTTAAACAAGATGTCTTGGCATAAGCCAGGAAGAAACTAAAAACTGAGGAAGCAAAAATATACTTGTTTAAGACTACAGAAATGGAATTAATCCTAATAATTCAAGTTTATTTTTGTGCAATAATTAAAGAAAACCTCTCGCATTTCTCTGGCTCTGTGACCAAAAGGGGGTTGGACATGCTTCAAGCAGGTGGTTTTGAGTGCACAGGAACAGGCTATACCAGTGTACCGAAAGGCTAGCTGGCGGGGAAAACAACCGGCTTGGCTAAACAGGGAGATTCTGAATGAAATCAGAAATAAAAAGAGACTTTACCGACTGTGGAAAAAAGGGTTGGCTACTTATGAAGAATTTATGGAAATAGCTAGATCATGCGGAAAAAAGATCAGGGAAACAAAAGTGCAATTTGAAGTTAACTTGGCCAATTCTGTCAGGGATAATAAAAAGTCCTTCTTCAAATATGTTAATAACAAAAGGAGGGGCAAGGAAAACCTCCATTCTCTGTTGGACTCTGAAGGAAATATAGTTAACAAAGATGAGGAGAAAGCTGAGGTACTTAATACCAACTTTGCCTCAGTTTTTAGCAGTAAGACAGGTGGCCCTCAGGACAACTCATCTCTGGAGGTGGTTGACAGAGATAGGAAGCCAAATAGGCCCCTTGTATTCCAGGAGGAAATAGTTGGTGATTTACTGAGCCATCTGGATCCTCACAAGTCTATGGGACCAGATGGGATCCATCCTAAGGTGATGAGGGAGCTAGCAGAAGAACTTGCCAAGCTGCTCTCCATCATCTTCCAATAGTCCTGGCTCACTGGGGAGGTCCCATATGATTGGAAATTGGCCAATGTTACCCCAGTCCACAAAAAGGGCTGCAGAGCTGACCCTGGCAACTACAGGCCTGTCAGCCTGACCTCGGTGCCTGGCAGGGTTATGGAGCAGATCATCCTGAATGGAATCACACAGCACCTTCAGGATGGACAAGGGATCAGACCCAGCCAGCATGGGTTTAGGAGGGGCAGGTCCTGTCTGACCAACCTGATCTCCTTTTATGATCAGGTGACCCAGCTGGTGGATGAGGGGAAAGCCGTGGATGTGGTCTATCTGGACTTCAGCAAGGCCTTTGACACTGTCTCCCATAATATACTCTCGCAAAAGCTGGTAGCCCATGGCCTGGACAAGTGTACTCTACACTGGGTTAAGAACTGGCTGGAGGGCCGGGCCCAGAGAGTGCTGGTGAATGGGGCTGCATCCAGCTGGTGGCCAGTCACTAGTGGTGTTCCCCAGGGGTCAGTGTTGGGTCCAGTCCTGTTTAACATCTTTATTGATGATTTAGATGAGGGGATTGAGACCATCATCAGCAAATTTGCTGATGACACCAAGTTGGGAGGGAGTGTCGACCTGCTGGAAGGCAGGAGGGCTCTGCAGAGGGATCTGGATAGACTGGAAAAAAGGGCTGATTCCAATGGGATGAAGTTCAATAAGGCCAAATGCCGGGTACTGCACTTTGGTCACAACAAACCTCTGCAGCGCTACAGGCTGGGCGCAGAGTGGCTGGAGAGCAGTCAGACAGAAAGGGACCTGGGGGTACTAATTGACAGGAAGCTCAACATGAGCCAACAGTGTGCCCAGGTGGCCAAGAAGGCCAACGGTATCCTGTCCTGTATCAAAAATAGCGTGGTCAGCAGGACAAGGGAAGTGATCCTTCCCCTGTACTCTGCATTGGTGAGGCCACACCTGGAGTATTGTGTTCAGTTCTGGGCCCCTCAGTTCAGGAAAGACATTGAAGTGCTGGAGCGGGTCCAGAGAAGAGCAACACGACTGGTGAAGGGACTTGAACATAAGACCTATGAGGAGAGGCTGAGGGAGCTGGGGTTGTTTAGTCTAGAGAAGAGGAGGCTTAGAGGTGACCTCATCACTCTCTAGAACTACCTGAAGGGAAGTTATAGCCAGGTGGGGATTGGTCTCTTCTCCCAGGCAGTTAGCAATAGGACAAGGGGGCATGGGCTTAAACTCTACCAGGGGAAATTTAGGCTGGATATTAGAAAGAAATTCTTTACAGAGAGAGTGGTCAGGCATTGGAATGACCTGCCCAGGGAGGTAGTGGACTCGCCGTCCCTGGAGGTTTTTAAACTGAGATTGGACATGGCACTTAGTGCCATGATCTAGTAAACGGACTAGAGTTGGACCAAGGGTTGGACTCGATGATCTCTGAGGTCTTTTCCAACCCAGTCGATTCTGTGATTCTGTGATTCTGTGAAATCAATTTGGAAATACACAGAACATTTCAAGAAATCATTCACTTAGTTGGATTTCATCCTGATGCCATAAAAATATGAAAGAATAAGAGAATAACACTTTCCCAGTGTTGCTTTTAGCAGTTCCCATGGGATGGTCTACTGATGCCAGCTGGTTTTGGATGGAGCACTAAGAACAAACTCTCATTTCCTTGTTTGTGGGCCTGGCAGCCCTTGGCTGGCTCATAGTTTTTGTTCTACCTCAAGGATCTGCAGAAGCATCTGATTTTTACCAGTGTTTCCATGAAGCAGTTGTCCTTACGTATGTGACCATCTTCTCCAGCCACTCAACAGAGGGACATAGATGTCTTTGCAGGAGATTGAGCACTTGAGTTAGGCAGACATGTTCTGCCTTGGTTGGCTTTCAAGAGCACCTGCCCTTCTTTACTAGGCAGAAGAGGAATTTATGTGCTTATTTTAAGAGGACTCCCCCTTCCCTAAATAATGAAGATGGAGGTATCTGAGTTAGGCAGACTAAATCACCCATGTGGCATGTGTTCTGGCTCTGCTGAAGAGCAGCAAGTGTCAGGGTGCTATGGTTTACTGTCTCCTCACGGTGACTGGCCAGATGTGTGCTCTACTTGAAATCAAATTAACCCAAGTCCAGGAGACAAATACCCACCTCTCTCAAGAACTGCTCAGGCAGCACTTTTAATAGCTTACGTCCATCTCTCCAGTAATGTTAGAGACACTATGCTTCCAACACAATCTCAGCAAGGAGAGTGCTACCTATTAACCATCACCCCTTCCTGCAGCACCTGGGTTTCTCCCTTGGGGTTTCTCATCAAAACACTGACCCATCCTGACCCTGTTCAGCTATTGAGATCTGACAAGATCATAGCCTGAGGTGGTTTGACTGAATTTACATGTGCTTAACAAATTGCCTGTTCACTCAATTACATTTTATTTAATCATCCATAATCATATAAATTATGCCTGATGGTAGTAAATGTTCATGTCAGCTCCTAATTACAGATTGATTAATTGACTGTGGTGATTTGTATTACTTATATAAGAATATATGAAGATGATGATAAATTATGATTAGTATGCAACATTTCATATGAAACAGAGCCAGAACTAGGGGAAATTCTTTTAAACTTATGTTCAGTGTATCAAAGATGTTTTGCACTATTCCATGACCCAAACAGGGACACTTTCACTATATTTTAAAAAAAGACAAAGAAAGGAGAAATATGGTGTGTGTTGTTTTGTGTCTCAGATGAAGCTTTAAGTAAATAAAAAGCTCTTGAAAGATTTACAGCTGTTAAGAATCTGCCTGTTGCTTTCTACTCGCTTTAGTATTGATGTGGGCTACTCACCAACTCAGGCTTTAGTATGGAAGTCAAGAAAGGGGGTAAAATGTTGTACTAATTTGATTTGAATGGGATAAGACCTCTTGCTTTATAGTTCACCTTGGTCACACTGCTGTCCTGACAGTTGCTTCAAATTTTGAGGTCTGCTGATATAAACCCAGACTTGTCATTAAGGAGGAATATCACTTGCTGAAGAACATCTAGTTTCACAGAGAAGTGCTGGGCAGATGAACAACTTGTTAAGAGCTTTGACCTTTAAGGAGATCCTGCATAATCTTAACTCTTCCAAGTTCATTTCTTAAACAGAAAGAAACCCAGACCACATATAGAATCTCACCAATGCCATATCTATTTTTCCCCAAATGACAACACATCTGAAGTCTAGGCCAGACGAAGACTTAGGTATTGCAAACATTCCCCATCTCCATGGTGCTTCTGAGCATATCCCATCCTGTGGCTGTTCGCAATCCTGGTTCAGAAAGTGTAGACTTGCCAACTGTTGATTTTTTTTTTTTAATTTCTTTTTTTTTTTTTTTTTTTTTTTATTAGATGGGAGCAATTCAAAGTTCTCTGAGTTTACAAAAAGCCAGGCTAGGGGCTGGGTTTGCCACATATTTGTGCATGTCTTAGTTCACTGTCAAGACAATACCATGAAAGCCTCCCAGTCACAGAATCTTTCCCTTTTCCCCACCACAGCCTTACGATTTGTATTCTCTCCTAAGAGAGCTGTTACCCTACTGACTGTCTCAGAGCACTCCTTTCTTGGTGTGTTGCTCATAGCATATGCCCTCTGTGGCCAAGAGAGCCTGGGCACCAAGCTTTGGGTCTGGCTTTGCCTGGGATGGAAGGCGGTGGAGTCTGGACATTGCAGAAATGTCCGCTATGAATGATTCTTGCAGGACTTTCTGGAAATCTCTTTCTGGAAATCTCTTACATTGTTGTCCTGGTTTTGTTAAAAACAAGTTTCTCTTTCAGTGAATTTTGCCTGTCAGCTAAAGCCTTCATATTAACTGCATTTTCCTGGAGAACCAGACACATGTTTTGGTAAACCTAGCAATGGAATGCAAACTTATTGATAAGCATGGATGGACATCTCGCAAGAGGGGCAACGAGAAACCAGTGACCAAGAAACTGACCAACTGCGTATAACATTCCATTCACGTGAATACTTCATATAAAAGTGGGAGATCACGAGGATCTCGTCTCTTTTCCCTTTTGCCTTTGCTTTTTCCCTTCTGCTTATGGCCAACATTAGGAGAGGACCTTGCTAGTCGTCCCTGCGAACTGATGCCTAGTGAGAGACTGAATCCAGCTCCAGTTGGCTGCAGAGTCTAATCCAGGACTTCGGGTGCCAGCTCTGCAGTTGCTGAGACTTTCAAGATTGGTTTTGTATCTTTTGTATTATTTTCTCTATTCTTATTAGTAGCATTAGTAAAACATTGTTAATTTTTCCAACTCTCTTCTCTCTGTCCTTCTTTTCCTCCCGATCACCTGTCCTGAGTGGGAAGGGGGGAGAGGGAGGGGCAAAAAGGGGGAAGTTGGGGGGAAGAGGGGGTTAACAATACATCTGCCAGGGTTTTATTGTCACCCCACAATCTTAACCCTCGACAGTTGTAGATCTCACTTGCATTTTTCATGACCACAACAGTCATGCCCCTCTGCTCTGGTGAGACCCCTCTGCAGTGCTCGGTCCAATTCTGGGGTCCTCAGCACAGGACAGATATGAACCTGTTGGAGAGGGGCCAGAGGAGCCACAGAAATAATCTGAGGCTGGAATAGCTCTGCTGGGAGGACAGGCTGAGAGAGTTGGGGATGTTCAGCCTGGAGAAGAGAAGGCTCCAGGGAGACCTTATTGCGACCTTTCTGGACTTAAAAGGGGCCGATAAGAAATATGGGGACAGACTTTTTAGCAGGGCCTGTTGTGACAGGACAAGGGGTGATGGTTTTAAATTAAAGGAGGGGAGATTCAGGTTGGACATGAGGAAGAAATTTTTGACACTGAAGGTGGTGAGACCCTGGCCCAGGTTGTCCAGAGAGGTGGTGGGTGCCCCATCCCTGGAGACATCCCAGGCCAGGCTGGATGGGGCTCTGAGCAACCTGATCTGGGTGAAGTTGTCCCTGCTCATGGAAGAGCATGAAAGAGTTGGACTAGATGAGCTTGGAAGGTCCCTTCCAACCAAAATTATTTTGTGATTCTATGATTCTATGATTCTATGATTGTACAAGATTCACACCCTACTTCTATGCTTCATTCCTAGAGACTCACTGTATGGATATTACAGTAGCTGCTGCCACCCCTCATCATGCTTTCCTGCCCCCCCCCCCCCCCCCCCCCCCTTTTTAATGATTAAATGACTGCATTTGGTAAAGGCACAATAGGAAAAAAAAATTACTAGAGGGTCCTTAGAGGGTCCTTCCTCCCCTCCTGAGTGAGGCAACTACACAGAGGCATCTGTGTGTGTGTGTTTAATGGGTTCACTTTCCTTTCCCTGCCATAGTTTGGTGGCTGACAAGGGAATGCAGCAAGATGGTGGTTACTGCTGTTTTATTGAGTGGGACCCTGCGAATGCTCACTTGGGGATAACATGAGCGGTGTCCAGGCTTCCCCCTCCTCAGCATCTGTGCCTGTGGCCAAGGGCAAGTGTTTTTTTGGGAAGGATGATCCCCCTTTTTCTCTCCTCTCCCCCTCGCCCCCTCCAAAGTAGTTCAAACTGGCACAAAGGATGCTGGTGAACTGGATGTGCTGGAAAAGCTGAGCTCCTAGAACGCTTCTTGGAGCACCATAAATGTGTGCCAAAGGAAATCAATTGGATACTGTGTATCAAAGGAAACAACAATAATAATAATACACATCCCTAGCAACTAGAGAGGGAGAAGATCTATGTGGTTCTTTCATCTCTTCTCTGCCAAGGAATGATTATTCGCTTCTCCAGTTAATCCCACAGTCGTCAAACAGAGATTTCAAAGAAGGGAGGTGTTTTTCCAGGGGCAGGTAGGTGCTAACGTCAGAAGAGCTGTGGCCCTTTGGCACATTTCAGTGGAGATGCTGGAGGTCTCACAGTGGTGCCCACCATCGGAGCCAGCAGTCCTGGTCCACAGTGGTCATGAGGACCGGGAAGGAGGACACAGAGCTCAGCCAGGGCACATGGGCAGCAGAGCAGATACTCTGCAAGGTTGGAGTGGCTCTACTGGCATGGACTGAGGTCTCATGCTGGCTCTCTGCTTGGGGTGCTTTTGAGGCCAACATGACCATTTTTCATAAATGAGCTTCAGATCCCACATACATGCAGATGTTCTCCTCTTGCATGACACCTTCTTCATACAAGACCCCAGACAAGCCCTGAGCTGAGACATCCATGACACCACACGTTCAGGAGCTGATGAGTGGTCCTTCTGCTGGGGTCTCCTCACGGAGGAGACTTGGAGGAAACCGATAGCCACTGTCACCACAAGTGACCATGGAACCTGCTTGGAAGAGCTGTGCAGACCGGTGATGGGATCTGATCTAAACAATGGTCTTCAAGCTATGGCTTATGGGATATAACTGAGGAATGGGAGGTGTCTGACTAAACAAGTGCCTATGACTTGGATGGACTAAATCCAGTTTTCCCTTGAAACCCTGCAGCTGCTTTGCCTCTCTGCACCCTCATTCCCCATTTATAAAGAGCTGATGAGAATATTCCTCTGCTCTATCACACTGAGGCTTCATTCATTAACACTTACAAAAGGTTTTGACATCCTCAGAGTGAAAAAGAAGTAATTATTTATTAACAGCCTCCATGAAGGTGTGGGCAGCCATATTACATCTCTCCTGGGTATTTAATTTAGGTACTGAGCATTTATTGTGGGTCTGAGAAGGTAATTGCTGATCTGGGCTGCTGGAGGTGGTAAGGGTTGTTTTTTTTTTCTTTTTTGTACCAGAATGAAATGCTTATAAATGCAGATAATATTTCTTACAACAGAGATAGAGTTGGTATCTAGGGATTTCGCCGACAGTCCCTGAGACCTTATCTGAGACTGAGATGTATCTCTGTTAAATTCCCTATCAGAAGGTGCTGGGGGATGGTTGGGGTGATGGAGGCAGGGATAGGGTGCTGCTCCCCCCCCCTCCATCATCCCTCGTCTGTCAGGGACCGTTTCCTCTGAGCCAAGCTGGTGCTGGCCAAGCACAGCGAGCATTTCGTCCCAAATTTCTCTTGGGCTGGCATCCACCTTCTCCTTCCCTCCCCCTGGGGCAGACACCCCCCTCCTAAAAGCACCCTGTCCCCTCCGTAGGTGTGTGGGGCCTCATCCCGCCTGGTCCCCATTGCGCTCACCAGGAAGATGTGGTATAGTGCTGGGCTTCTGCTATTAAGCATCTTCCATCTCCTTTTTCTTTTGTTAAAGCCAAATGGAACTAAGTAATTAGCTTGTTACAGTTAAAGTGACTCGACTGGATAAATTGTAATCACCTAGACTGAAGTTAGGCATCCCTGCAGGTCCCAGCCAGAGCAGCTGAGCTGCCTTATTTGCATAATTAAAATATACAAATGATAATGGATTTTGTACTCAATTTCCAGTGGCTGTAAATTCGAGAAACTATGAAATTAGAATAACTGAGATGGAGCCCACCTTGAGGTAATGAGTATGACGAGTTTTGACAGTAGGGGTGTTTATAACACTAGTTTCTCACTGCAAAATAAATAAGTACAAAAAAGATTAGACAGTGATATTAGTTAATAGTTCCACGGGCAGTGGGGAAGGGAGATAGACTGGTGATGACCTCTGCAAATTTACGCTGACTTTTTGACAAGCTCTCTACTAACCTTAGGGGACACCTTTCGCCTGATTATGAGAAACTGAAAATGAATTAAATGCATAAAAAGGGTTGTCACAGATAGACAAACTAAAGGAAAAGAAATTAAATTAGTCTTGCCATTTTAGCTTGCCACAGGAGGAGGGGGGAGAGGGAAGGGGAAAAGGCTGGGAGAGAGGTTTCAGCACTCCCATGAGGAGGAAATGAAGAGACTGAGTGGTCCTGAATCGAGGCTGATTTCACAAAAAATGGAAAGTCCTTGGGATCCCAGGTGAAAAAAGGATGTGGGACTACGGTGGGTCCATGGATTCCCTGACAGAGGGCATGGGAACAGAAATTAGCCTTGAAGATATTAAGGCCTGCCGCGATTGAGAGACGGGGACGCAGCTTGATGCAAGCAAGGTGTCCGCTTTATTGTATGGCAAACATACATTTATATAGTCTAAGGCACACATGTTTCATGCTGATTGGCTAATCACTTTAACAGACATTAAGCTAGCTAAGGCGGGAATCTTAGTCAGGCAGTGTTCGCATGGTAACAAGATCGTTATCTCGTAGTCACAAGCTGTCCCCAGGGCTCCAGGGCGCAGGCACCCCCACCAACCACAAGCTCCCCGACTTTCGCCTCACAACTACCGCAACACTTAACTTTATTCATACAGCAAACTAGCCTATTAACTCCAAATACAGAAAACTAACTCATCAACTCTAAATTCAGACAACCCACATCTCCCCCTTTTTGTTTTAATTAACTGACCCTCCCAAGGTTGGCAAACGACCAACTCGAGGACATCTTATTTCACTAACAGCTCCGTACTGGGGGTTTTCGTAATTTCTTTCTGATCTTGGTCCGCTCCTTGCTGCACGAGGAAAATCTTGTTCATTGAAGCAGTTATTGATTTTTGCAAGCATTGTAACACACATGGGATTACTATTAATAATGCACAAATCATTAAAAGAACAGAAACTCACAAGCCCCTTAGGTTGTCATTACGCCAGCTCCAGTATGAGCGGTTGAGATTGCTTTCCAATTCTGACTCATTTACGTACCCTACAAAATCCATCAAATCTACATACGGGTATCCAATTAAACATGTCCTAAACGGGTCACCTACTTGCGCTAAAGACAAACAAAAATCTGTAGTCCCGGTATGATTAGCCCAGGTAAGCCACACATTAGTACGAGGATCAACGTGGTGCAAATCAAAGCCCATACCAGCAGCTATAATCACAAGTAAAACAACTACTCTTTTGCCCATTTTCGTAATTGTTTGCTCTTCCTCCGTATACACTCTCTTTTTGTCTGTTCCCACTTTCCGGGGGTGACTACCCAAATCTGCGGTATTTGAATGTCTTTGGCGCATTCAATCTTAGAATATAAAATGTCCCCAGACCTTTGTGCTACAATTTTCCCCCAATCGTCAGAATAATAACCATACCGGGGAGAATATTCTGTCTCTCTACCTGTTATCAATAACACCTGAACTGTATTCCACTCAATTGTTAGGCAGTTATCACACCAGCGTCCTACTGTGTGGCGATTTAGCCACTGTGATTTCCCACAATTAGCACAAATTCTACAAATCCACGGATTACATTTTTCACATTGGAGACATTTAAGCTCCCATTTGTTAACCTCTGGAACAGAGTTCATTCAATTATTGATCGGTAGTGTCTTCTATATCAGTCGCAGGATCAGGACCAGGAATGTCTTCAGGAGGCTGCTGCAGTGTCTCTCGAAAAGGTCTCACGTTTTTAGCTGGGATCCAGCGGGGACCTCTTTCTGTGGAAACACAAGCATAGCCTCTTCCCCACGTGACAAGGGGATAGGGTCCCATTATCTTACCTGTTTCGGGGTCCCGGATCAATACTGGCGGCTTAATCTTGGGTTCAAAAAGGGTGTTTGTGCTAAAATGGCGAACTACTGGAGGATTGCTGTCTAATAGGGAACAATTCAAAAAGTTAAAAACATACAAGGCTTTCTGTATTCGCTCCTCTGGCGTAGCGGCTCCTATTCCCCCTTTTTGTTTTAATAACAGACGTTTTAAGGTTTGGTGGGAACGTTCTATTAAAGCTTGTCCCGTAGGAGAGTGAGGGATACCTGTAACATGTGATATACCCCAAGAGGCAAAAAAGGTTGTTAAGGTTTTAGATACATATGCGGGGCCATTGTCAGTTTTAATTTGAGAGGGTACCCCTAAAGTAGCAAAAGCGCGCATTAGATGTTTTTGCACATCACGTGCTTTTTCTCCTATATGACAGGAGGCAAATAACATTCCCGAAAATGTATCAACAGAGCAATGAACAAACCTTAAACGACCAAATTCAGCAAAATGAGTGACATCTGTTTGCCAGAGTTGAAGGCTCTGTAGCCCTCTGGGGTTGACTCCTTCTGCTATAGAAGGGAAAGAGTGCCTTTGACAATCAGGACACACCGCAGTGATATTATGGGCTTGTTGTATAGTGAGGTCAAATTGACGCTTAAGGCCTGCAGCGTTTTGATGAAAAAAGGAGTGGCTGAGTCTAGCTTGTGCTAATCGATCTGGTAACACCTGCACCGGTAGCGTAAGCAAATCAGCCTGTCGGTTCCCTTCTGCAATAAAACCAGGTAGAGAAGTGTGAGATCGAACATGCATAATAAAATAAGGGTGAAGACGGGAATTTAACAGAAAGATAAGTTCTTGTAACAAATTAAACAGTGCCGTATGAGAAACATCTCGTAGCACAGAAGCTTCTGCTCGGCTAACAATTCCTGCAACATAAGCAGAATCAGTGATTATATTGAGAGGAATAGACCATTTTCGAAACACTCGAACAACTGCAGACAATTCTACTATTTGAGGAGAGCCCTGTACAGTCTCTACATCTGAGTTCCACTGTTCCTGATGGTCATCCCACCAAAGGATAACAGACTTGTGAGATTTGCCAGACCCATCTGTGAATACAGTGAGGGCTTGTAAAGGCTGGTCACTTCGCTTTGGAATAGGTAAAAGGTGAAAATCAACGCTTAACAGTTTGTGAGAAGGCGGATGAGAAGTGAGTTGGCCTGCATAGCCAGTTAGAGCTATGCCTAGTGCATCTGATTGTTGTTGTAACCATTGTAGGTAAACACTTGTTACTGGCATACATATAAGGATAAAGTCCGTGCCCGCCAGGGTAAGTAATCGCTGTCTGGCCCTGATGATTAAAGATGCAAACATCTCATGTTGGGTAGAAATCGTCTTTGTGGCTTGGTTAGGTAAAAAAATCCATTCAATGATCAGTAAAGGGTCCGTTTTCTGGCAGTCCCATTGGAAAATAAGTGCATGAGGCTGTCTAGCAGGGTTAAGGATGATTAATTGAAAAGGCAATTCTGGTTCCCATCGATGCGCTTGTCTGGAGGTAATCGCTGCCGCAGCTTTATGCAAGGAAGCTATGGCTTCAGGACTGAGACTTCGCGGAGCGTTTAAGTCCGAGCTTCCTTTAAGCATTTCGAATAAGGGACGAAGATCTGGCACTGTACAAGGAGGAAACGGGGTCCAGGCCATAATTTTATTTTCTGAATTACTGTCAGGATCGATTACTCCGGGCAATACAAAAAGTCCTGACAGAGTGGTGGACGATCTTCCTAATAATAAAGCCTGCGTTCGAGGGGGCAAAGGACCTGCAATTTTGGTAGGCAGTAAGTGAACAGAGGAATCAAGTAGTGTTACTGTGTGGGCAGTTGCCAGATCCAGGCCGGCGCTCCCTGCTGTTGCTGGGCGGAGACTGGAAACATTCCTGTTTCCCCCCCCGGCGTTTGTGGGGGCGCAGGTCGCGGAACTTGTGTCTGTGAGCGCCGCGGTCCCGCGCTCTGCAATCGGTTTCCCTGTATGGGGCGCCCTTGAGAGTCGTATTTAGATCGACATTGGTTAGCATAGTGGCGCCCTTTTTGGCACTTAGGACAAACTCCAGGTATTTGGGGTCGTTTCCCAGCATTGGCACTAAAGCAATCTTTTTTAAGGTGTCCCGGTTTTCCACACCCATAGCAGTTTCGCTGTGGGTCGGCGCCCATCGGGCCGTGCATGGCCGCAAAAGCAGCAGCCATGGCCTCATATTTATGATCCATAGTGCCAATTCTATTACAGGCTTCCACCATTTCAATTAAGGTAGGGTTTTGATTTGGGAGAGACTTTAAGAGCTTTTTACAATCGGTGTTAGCGTTTTCCACAGCCAGTTTAAGGAGTAAAATCTCCCGAGCCTGTACATTGTCAACTTGCCGCTCTAAGGCTTGTTTTAATCTATCCATAAACTGCATATACGGCTCACGGGGTTCCTGAGTGATACTAGTGAATGCTTTTTGGGGTCTGCCAGAGTCAGGAACTCTCAACAAGGCCCTTTTCGCTTCTTCTCTGCCTGCTTCCAAAGCCTCCCGAGGAATGTCCCTAGCTTGGGCTGCCGGGTCCGAAAACTGCCCTGTTCCTGTGAGGTGCTCTATAGTCAATGCAGCTAAGGCGGCATTAGCATGTCCTGCATAACCCAGCAAAACTGTCTGCAATCCCGTTCTCCATTGAGACTCCCACATTGTATATTGTGTTGGGGTTAATAACAATCGCGCGAGAGATTTTAAATCATGTGGGGTCATGACATATGTATCGAATACAGAAGATAAAAGGCTTGCAAAATAAGGGGAAGACAACCCATGCTCGGTAACTGTACGGCGCAACTCCTTAATGACCGAAAAAGAAAGAGCTTCCCACTGAGCCTGAGGCCCGCCCCGTCCTTGGTATATAACGGGGGCTACTATAGTTCTGGCTATTTCCAACTCCCCCTCGTTTATCGCTTGGCGCTTAATCTTTCCCCAAACCTCATGAGGATCAGGGGGAAAAAGATCAGGTTCCTTTTCAGGGTCAATCGGACCCGGGTCAAAGGGATCACCCTCCGGGGGATATCCAGCAGCACAAGCTAAGGGTGGCGCAGAGGGTTCCGCCCCACCAGCGATTTTAGAAGGGCAGGAGGGAGGTGACTGAGCTCCCTCCTCGGAGCCTCGCTGATTTTGCTCTTGTGCCTTTATGGTTTCAAAGATTTTTCTCCAACTGGGGAGCATATACTGCGCTTCCTCATCTCCTGAGGTGGCTGCGTCCCATAACTTTACCCCCACATCGTCCCAAAGTTCACGCGTAAAAATAGAAGAAGCAGTCACTGCGGGGATCTTAACCTGCACCCATTTAAGGATTAACTTAAGATCTTGTTCCGAAAGAGTCTTTTTCCCATGCTTCTTAAGTAGAGCTTTCATAGGCTCATAAACGTCTCTCTCAGGGGAAGACTCTTGATTCCCCATTTTGCTAGTTTCCTGCAGCTCACCTCTCGTTCCAGACGGAGGGATTGTTTGGCCGGCCGGCTTATCCTGCTTCCTTTCAGCAGCTCATTCCACGTTCTGCGGGACTCGCGACATGCCACCAGGTAGGCGGTTTTTCAATCCTCGGCGGTTTCGTCGCTGACGATCACGTCGGAGGTCACCAATTTGCCGCGATTGAGAGACGGGGACGCAGCTTGATGCAAGCAAGGTGTCCGCTTTATTGTATGGCAAACATACATTTATATAGTCTAAGGCACACAAGTTTCATGCTGATTGGCTAATCACTTTAACAGACATTAAGCTAGCTAAGGCGGGAATCTTAGTCAGGCAGTGTTCGCATGGTAACAAGATCATTATCTCGTAGTCACAAGCTGTCCCCCGCTCCAGGGCGCAGGCACCCCCACCAACCACAAGCTCCCCGACTTTCACCTCACAACTACCGCAACACTTAACTTTATTCATACAGCAAACTAGCCTATTAACTCCAAATACAGAAAACTAACTCATCAACTCTAAATTGAGACAACCCACAAGGCCTACCCGTGAGGAAGATGGGAGTAAAGGAGTATCCGGAGATGTTAAGGATGTACCTGTGAGAGAGAAGGGAGTAAAAGAGTAACATGGATGATAGCAAAAATAGCCAATGAGATGTTACTACTGTAACTTGTAACCAATAATGAAGAGACACATGAATTGGTAAAACTGTATAAAAATGCACTTATGGCAATAAATGGCATCTACTACTTTCATCCTGGAAGAACTTGGGGAACTGTTTTTGTGTTGTTTTTTTTTTTTGTTTTGTTTTTTTTTTAACAAAAAGGGGGGAGAAGTAGGGAAAACACCACAAAACCAATTGTCAAAAGCATTGTATGTGATGAATCACTTCTATCTAAGTGGTGCAGCCCAAATTTGCCCAGTGATGAAACACTTTGCAAGTATGACCCCGAAACATGCTAAATCAGAAAGAACCTGCATTAGTTATGGTCAAATCACTAGTTAATGGTCAATGGAAAAGGCCACATCAGTTGATAACCTGGGGGAGAGGCTATGCTTGTGTCTTCACAGATCAAGGGCAGCAATGGTTGCTGGCACAAAATGTGAAACCTGTGTTATCTTCCTGACAATGATTGCTGCAGCTGCTGCATTTTGGATGCCTGCACAAACAAAGACTAACATGTGGAGTACTTTAGCCAACATGACTGACCAGGACTCCATATGCCTAGCTATGGCATCTCTGGAAAACCCGTTCCACACATGCTTGGTTGGCATCCTCCTTGATGACTACAGCAGCATCACACAATTGTTTCAAGATAGTGGTTGGTGCAAAGGCATTGCAACGAACTGTAATAATTCCAACATGGCACTTTGGATTAATTACCTCCCAGAAGCAGATATTGAACCACAGGAACTGGAATTACTGGCATCTATGCCCATGGACGCTTGTATCCAGCTGGTTTGTGAAAAGTGTCAGAACAATATACGAGAACATGAATGGATAAAACTGCAAAATGTTAATGCTACCCTTGGTGACTATAGAAATGAAACTTGATGGTGTAATGCCTCGCAGAAGAATCCAAGGGGTGTCATTGATAGTATGGGACAGCAACCCCAAAACATCCTGTATGGTGTATTCTTGATCTGTGGAGATAGAGCCTGGCCAGGAATTCCTTCTAATACTGTTGGGGGACTGTGTATTTTGGGACTATTAACTCTCTCCGGAGTATCTGGAGATGTTAAGGATGTACCTGTGATAGAGAAGGGAGTAAAAGAGTAACACTGATGATAGCAAAAATAGCCAATGAGATGTTACTGCTGTAACTTGTAACCAATAGTGAAGAGACACATGAATTGGTAAAACTGTATAAAAATGCACTTATGGCAATAAATGGCATCTACTACTTTCATCCTGGAAGAACTTGGTCTATGTAGTTTGTCCATCTCAACCACGACAAAAGGAGGAAAAAAAGTTGAGATAGGTGATAACGTCTTGGCCAGGTCAGCTCCAGGTTTGCTCTGGGAACAAATTGTGCTTTCCTATGAATGACTTTAAAAAAAAAACCAAAAAACTACCAGCAAATATTTTCTGCTTCATTTTTAATCTTCTAGATCTCCTGAGAACCCCTCGGAGATGGAAATCTGGACTGAGCTGCGAGTAGTAAGTCTCTTCAACTCCTCTTTGCATACACCTCTGTAATCACAACTGTTTTACAAATATACATGCAAACTTAAACTTGTTCACAAATATTTTACAAAGCCAAACTAAAAATGGGTGTTTCCATTCTCATCAACTTTTCCCCTTGTCCAAAAGAGTTAGTTAACAATTAATATGGTTACTAATGATTTTTTGCAACTTTTCTCTCTCGGAAGGACATAAAGAATTCTGTATCTGGGAAGACCAAAGTGATAAGCAGCAGATGCCCCTGAAAGAGTATGAAAGGGGGAAAAAGAGCGCTGGAACCAGGACTGTTTGTATCACAGTATCACAGTATGTTTGGGATTGGAAGGGACCTCAAAAGATCATCTAGTCCAATCCCCCTGCTGGAGCAGGAACACCTAGGTGAGGTCGCACAGGAACATGTCCAGGCGGGTTTTGAATGTCTCCAGAGAAGGAGACTCCACAACCTCCCTGGGCAGCCTGTTCCAGTGCTCTGTCACCCTCACTGAGAAGAAGTTTTTTCTCAAATTTAAGCGGAACCTCTTGTGTTCCAGCTTGATCCCATTACCCCTTGTCCTATCATTGTTTGCCACCGAGAAGAGCTTGGCTCCATCCTCATGGCACTCACCCTTTATATATTTATAAACATTAATGAGGTCCCCCCTTAGTCTCCTCTTCTCTAAACTAGAGACCCAGCTCCCTCAGCCTTTCTTCATAAGGGAGGTGCTCCACTCCCTTAATCATCTTCGTTGCCCTACGCTGGACCCTCTCCAGCAGTTCCCTGTCCTTCTTGAACTGAGGGGCCCAGAACTGGACACAATATTCCAGGTGTGGTCTCACCAGGGCGGAGTAGAGGGGAAGGAGGACCTGTCTCGATCTACTAGCCACCCCCCTTCTAATACACCCCAGGATGCCATTGGCCTTCCTGGCCACAAGGGCACAGTGCTGGCTCATGGTCATCCTGTTGTCCACCAGGACCCCCAGGTCCCTTTCCTCTACACTGCTCTCTAATATGTAATTTCCCAACCTATACTGGAACCTGGGGTTGTTCCTGCCCAGATGCAGGACTCTACACTTTCCCTTGTTAAATTTCATTAGGGAATTCCCGCCCAACTCTCCAGCCTGTCCAGGTTCCGCTGGATGGCAGCACAGCCTTCTGGCGTGTCAGCCACACCTCCCAGCTTAGTGTCATCAGCAAACTTGCTGATAGTACACTCTATTCCCTCGTCTAAATCGTTAATGAATATATTGAATAATATTGGCCCCAGTACTGACCCCTGAGGCACTCCACTAGATACTGGCCTCCAACTAGACTCCGCACCATTGACTACCACTCTCTGGCTTCTCTCCTTAAGCCAGTTTGCAACCCACCTCACTGCTCTATTGTCTACACCACACCTCCTCAACTTAGCTGTGAGGATGCTGTGGGAGACTGTGTCAAAGGCTTTACTGAAGTCAAGGTAGACCACATCCACCGCTCTGCCATCATCCATCCACCTTGTTACATTCTCATAAAAGGCTATGAGGTTGGTCAAGCATGACTTACCCTTGGTAAAGCCGACTGCCCCTAATAACCCTCTTATCCTTGATATGCCTTGAGATGGCACCAAGGATAAGCTGTTCCATTACTTTCCCAGGGACAGAGGTGAGGCTGACTGGTCTATAATTACCCAGGTCCTCCTTCTTGCCCTTTTTGAAGACTGGAGTGACATTTGCTTTCCTCCAATCCTCGGGCACCTCCCCCGTTTCCCAAGACTTGGCAAAGATGATGGAGAGCGGTCCAGCAATGACTTCAGCCAGCTCCCTCAGCACCTGCGGATGCATCCCATCTGGACCCATGGATTTATGGATGTCCAGACTATTTAATTGCTCCCTAACCCAGTCACATCGACTAAAGCAAACTCCTCCATTGACCTGGCTTCATCTGGGGTCTCAGGGGTACAGGGCTCCCCAGGACAGCCTCCGGCAGAGTAGACAGAGACAAAGAAGGCATTCAGTAATTCTGCCTTCTCTCTATCTTCTGCCACCAGGGCACCCACCCCGTTCATCAGTGGGCCTACATTGCCTCTGGTATTAGTTTTATCTGCTATGTATTTGAAAAAGTTCTTTTTGCTGTCCTTGACCCCTCTCGCCAGCTGTAATTCTAAGGAGGCCTTGGCTATCCTAGCTGCCTTCCTACATCCTCTAACAGCAGCCTTATATTCTTCCCAGGTGGCCAGCCCCTGCTTCCACGACCTGTAAACTCTCCTCTTCTGCTTGAGCATACCCAACAGATCCCTATTCAACCACGCAGGCCTCCTGGTTCCCTTCCTTGACTTTCTTCGTGTGGGGATGCTCTGATCCTGAGCGTGGAAGAAGCAATCTCTGAATGCAATCCAGCTATCTTGGGCCCCTTTTCCTTCAAGCAGTCTTGCCCATGGGATTTCCCCCAGCAATTGCTTGAAAAGGCCAAAGTTAGCCCTACTAAAGTCCAGGGTTGCAATTCTACTTGCTATTCTGTTCCTGCCACCCAAGATGCTGAACTCCACTATCTCGTGGTCACTGCAACCCAGGCAGCCCTCAACCTTTACCACTTCGACCAGACCCTCCTTGTTAGTGAGGATGAGGTCCAGCAGTGCACCTCTCCTAGTCGGCTCCTCCACCATCTGCATGAGGAAGTTATCATCAATGCACTGGAGGAACCTCCTGGACTGTGGCTGGCTGGCTGAATGGTCCTTCCAGCAAACATCAGGAAAGTTAAAATCCCCCACAACAACCAGGGCCTGTGACTGTGAGGCCACTCTCAACTGCCCATAGAAGGCCTCATCAACTTCCTCAGCCTGATCTGGTGGCCTGTAACAGATGCCCACCTGTAGTGGACAGGACTTCCCTACTTCCAGCTCCTGTGCACTGTGTTTAAAAGGCATTTAGATGAGGTTCTTAGGGACATGGTTTAGTGCTAGAGTTAGGTTAGGTTATGGTTGAACTCGATCCTGAGGGTCTCTTCCAACTGAAATGATTCTATGATTCTATGACCCTTGGATATGCTGATTTTGCTTTTTTCTCCCTTTTTGCTCTCATGGGAACTGTGGTGGTCAGCTCAGATGGAAATTCTAATCTGATAGGCAGCTGCATTTTCCTAGGACTAAAAACCAGACATTTCCTTGTTTCACAATGACATAAATGAAGAATTCACTGAAGGAAAGCTGGCACAGTGCTGGTGGTGTTTTCCTTGGTTCTGTGCAGAGGTGTGGAGAGGACTACTGATGCACAGGAGCACTGAGGACCAAACCTGGTTTAGAAAGGGCAATGATACCTCTGCTGTCCATCCTCCTTCACTAGGATCCCTGGGAGATGAGGGCATGGATCTCATGTTCAAAAGCATTTAAATCCTCAATACTCCCAATGATATTTTAATGATATCATTGACAACCTGTAAAGAAGATGGAAAAAGGTGCAGAAAGGCAAGAGAGAGGGAAAAGAGAGAGAAATGAGGAAGATAAGAAGGAGGGGGGCAGAGAGAAGAGGGAAGAATGGAAGGCAAAGGGGTACCTGGATCATAGAATCATAGAATCGTTTTGGTTGGAAGAGACCCTCAAGATCATTGAGTCCAACCATTAACCCAATCCTGGCACTAAACCGTGTCCCTAAGAACCTCATCTCTGCATCTGTTCAACCCCTGCAGGGATGGTGACTCCACCACTGCCCTGGTCAGACTCTTCCAATGCCCGACAACCCTTTCCAGGAAGAAATTGTTCCCAAGATTCAACTTCAACCTCCCCTTGCGCAACTTGAGGCTGTTTCCTCTCATCCTGTCACTTGTTCCTTGGGAGCAGAGCCCGACCCCCCCTGGCTCCAACCTCCTTTCAGGCAGTTGCAGAGAGCAGGAAGGTCTCCCCTCAGCCTCCTGTTCTCCAGGCTGAACCCCCCAGGTCCCTCAGCTGCTCCCTATCACACTTGTACTCCAGCCCCTTCACCACACTGGTGATGTATCCACACTAATCATAATTAAGTCTGGCAAAAAGATATTAATGTCTGGCAGAGGTGTTTGCCAGATGTTTGCTGCTCCAGTAGGCAACCTAGGACAGGAGCATGGGCAGGGAGCTATGAAGAGTGCTCCAGAGCACCATCTCCCCATTTCCACTGGGTACACAGGCAACCCAGGAGTGCTGGTCTCCATCTGGTGTCCTCCATCAGCACCTGCGTGAAGAGAAGTGAACACCCACCTGTCTGCTCTGGTCTCAAACACTAAGGAAAACTTTGTGCAACCATCCACCATGCAATGTCCAGTGGTGGTGTAAATAATTCAGCTGCTGCCCACAATCCTACAGACTGTGCACAAACTGAGTTTATAAATGTACAAATTAATTAAGCTTATTATACATTAAATAAGCTTATAAATTGCCTGAATTTGGGTGGCTTTTTCCACAGAAAAGGCCCCTGCCTGTCACCAGATCTTGCACCAATGGGTGTTTTTAAGCCCTCTCTAGCTAGAATCAAAATGGATTTGCAATATGGAGAACAATTAATGTATTTACCCTGGGGCTGCAGGTCTATCAGCTGCACCAGATCCAAACTGGAAATACCAAAAAATACAGATTCATTTGTATGGAAACAGAACTAGGATTGACTACATTTCCACATTTCTCAGGGCTAATATAAAATTTTAGGCAGGAGGGGAAAAGCTAGTGAGGTGAACTAACCGTTGCTCTCTTGCAAAACCACCTTGGGCTTCTTTCCTTGCTACAGACACCAACTCAGATGCATCTTCAGAGTCTCTCTCCCTTTTTTTACCCCACATCCCCACCTGCCATTGATATTTCATGAAAAAAAAATTACTCAGCCCAGAGTTCAAGGCCAAAAGGACTTTGCAAAAATGTTTTCTTCCCACCAGTTCTTCTCAATTCTTCCCATCACAGCCCTCCTGAACTTTTCAGTAACCAGCACAGAAACTCTTTCTAGGTAACTAGCATGGATGTGCTACAACAATTTTAATGATGGCCTCATCTGGAATTGCTTTATTAATATTTATTAAGTGATCACTAGCTGCAGGTACATTCTTTAATAACTTATTTATAAAGCATGCTATGAAACACATTAAAAATACATTATTTAACAGATAACACCACAAGATGCTGTAAAGCAAACTATAAAACTTAAATGATGGCTGCACCTGAACTGAAAACACACTGGAGGCTAGGAAAAAGTGGGGGAAGAGGAAGGGAAGCTGTACCAAACATGTCTGAAAACTAGCAGTACCTTTTAGTGGAGCAGAGGATTCATTTGCGTGACATTTAAAAGAATAAATACAGAGCACTGGACTGTTTTGACCCATGGCTATGAGTGAGCAGAGGGGAACATGAAGTTTCTGCAAAAATATTCCCAGGCAGGGTGGGAAAGGGCTCCTGCTGCTCCTTGCGAGTGGAGATAGGTCCCCTCTAGATCCCTGCAGCCCCCCAGGCACAGTCCATCACTCCCTGCATCTCTGATCCCTTTGCTTTTCAGGGAAAAGTGACCATCCTCCTGTACTGTGCACTGGTGAGGTCTCACCTTGAATCCTGGGTCAGTTTTGGGCCCCCCATGCCAAGAAAGCCCTTGAGGTGCTGGAGTGAGTTCAGAGAAGGGAATGGAGCTGGGGAAGGGGCTGGAAGCACAAGTGTGATGGGAGCAGCTGAGAAGGGTTCAAAAGGTCTGTCCTCTCTCTGCGGCTCCTGTAATTGTCTTTGACACAGTTTATCATCTGTGATAATACAGCTGTGTCCCGTTACCTCCAGTTGCCCTAATTTGTGTGATCAGTCTGGCAGCAGGGAGAGGGAAGTGAGAGGTAGGGAGGAGAGGTGAAACCTTTACGGAGCTGACAGGGCAGCTAGAACAGAGTGTGGTGATGGACTAGCCATCACTTGACCTGAATGCAAACATACATCCTATTGGATTGACCTTTCCCGGAGAGTAATGGATCTCCTTGTGCATCATTTTTGCTACATTACTGGCCATTCTGAGGAGATAGTTTCTGGTAAATAAGATAGATCCTTTGTGTAATCCACCCACAGCAACAATCAATAGGTGCTTCCAGGTGGATATTTCCAGATTATTGTGATGTCAGCACAACTTTTGCAAGCTTTGTAGATCTTATAATGAGAGGTACAGTCAGGAAAGAAACACGGGTGATTTCTGGGGAGGCAGGGTATTTTTGGGAGCCATGTGTGTGTTTGAAAGTATATATATGACTGTGCCCTCTCTTGTTTGGGATGAGAAATACATAAGAATAATAAACCCTAATACTTCTGTAATTAAATGTCATAGCAGAAACTCTGCAGTCCTACATGATCACAAGCCTATTATGGCAGCAAAACAGATTTGAGACTCCTATTTTGAGAATGGGATTAGTGCAGCTAAATCAAACTCCTCCCACTTTTCTCAGTGCACAAGGTACTTTCTTACTCTTCTTGATCTTTTTTTGTTGCGTTTTATAGTAGCTATAAGGCAGGAAACAAAGATCTCCAGCACTACATACAAATCCCAGGCTGTACTTGCAAAGGTGTAACTGGGAGAAAAAGTTTTGTCTTCATTTGCAAATTGAGCATGTTTAATGGAGGTGTTCCCCCAGGAGCGTGAAGCAGAGGATACAAGGGCCTCTTGCTACTCTTTATTCAGTCACTTTTCCAGCTGTTAACCAACACTAAAATCCAACACTCCAAAATCCAAGTCTGGATCTGCGAATGAAACACCTTAATGTTACAGCTGTACAAAGTAATAAGTTACCCAGCTTGTGCTGCTCTCTTTAGTGGTGCAAATTCTGTCAGTGAAATGAGGAAATTCACAATTTGAAGTGGGGTTCAATTCCCTGGCATTTGAACCAGCTAAGTGAGGACACTTCGAGTTCAAGTATATTCCAAAAATTTAAGGGAAGACCTGAGAGCTATAGAATCTGCTTTGCATCTTTGCATCTTCCACCAGTTCCTGACATTCTTAAGAACATCCCTTAGCTTCTCTTTGACTCATTTTTCAGCAGGTTGGGCTATATAATGTGTGTTCATATCCCACCATGGAGTCTGGAAGAGAAATATGAAGTCTAAAGAAACACTCTGAGACCCTGAAGTACCAGGAAATACAGCATATTTTATGACCTCCCAGCCTGTTTCTTCTTTGCTATAGTCAACTAGAATAAAAGTTGTGCTTTGAAATGTCTGGGGCTGCCCTAGCACATGTTTGGGGAGTTCAGTAACTCATCTAATTGGTGGGACACATCGGTAGCATTCATGTTTTGAAGTTCCAGAGTGGAGGGTTTCCTTTGCAGCTCTTGAATTGAGTGGTAAAATATGTGCTGATGTCAAGAGGCTCTGAAATTTGTTCCTTTAGTCATATTGATCTAATAAATGCAGCCAAACATGAGTTGGGATATGCGCTTTAAAAATTTCAAGAGGAAATTATTTCAAGCTCTGAATAGATATGAAGTTAATAATTTGGCCCTTCCCATTTCCCTTTTTAGCTTTTACTCTGGATTGGTGACCTGATTTTCCAGAAAGGGATATTTGGTGGGTCAGTGGTGGAGAGGGATGTGAATGATTCCCTGTAAGGTTCAGACACTATTTCTGCAAACAGAGCCTGGTCTTCTTGCACAGTCCTCTGAGGGCTTCTGGTCTGAGAGAAAACCCCCGGAGTATGACACTTGTTTTCTAAGTGGGCATTTCTCATTTACCTGACATATATTTTTCATCGGAGTCATCTTCTAATCTGTCTTTGCTCTGGAAATGGCATCTTTGGATGTTCTGGTAAAAAGGAAATGTAAACAAACCCTCTTGCAAGGGAAAATTTCTTATGGAGGTCCCTGACCTTTGAATTATATTTCAAACACTGAGACACAGAGTTACTCTCTTTTGTCTTCAGATTTTGTTGTAATGTTTCCATGAGTTTGTGGAACATTTCTGCTCTGTGTCCCTCCTAATCTTTTAAATCAGCTTTACATATCTTCTATGACCTCTCTGATCTTCATGGCTTTTCATTTTTTTTTTCATTATTAGCTTCGCATTTCATGTTAGCGCATAAAGAAAAATACATTTTATTGGAATAGCTATGTCACAGCAAAGATTATTCTCTCTGTGGATGAAACCAGATAGTGTTGTGCCATGTGGCTCATGTCATAACAATCTCACTCTAGCTCTGTGACCAAAACCTAATTGTAGCATTTTGAGAGGAAATTCTCATTATTTAAACACAGTTTCACCTGCTATATGTTTTGGAGCCATAAAAGAACATTAACTGGTTCTTATTTTATTTGTTTCATAATACTAAGGATTTATATGAATTGATCAAGGTCTTAAAAAGTCAATTATACTTGCTACTGCATGTAAAATTAGTAAACAAAAAATAAAGAGAGATCTGTCCACCACTATGCCAATGTAATATCCTTATGAAAATGTATGGGTTGCTTTTCTTACTGGTTTTTAAAAAATCATGTGATAGATGATTTCTGTTAGCCCAAATCAGCACTGTCCCTTTGGGTGTACGAAGGCAAACCCTGCCAGAGTGAAGGGGCAAGGTATTAAAACATAGATAACACTTGATTTTCTATTTGGGTGAAGATATGCAATACCAAAACAGATAGCTGCTTTGCAGAAAGTATGTGACTGAAGTTTTTACTGAATAACACAAGAGTTTATAAGAGTTTCTAAGTTTCCTAATGATGTTCTTCCCCCTTAATAACTCAGTAAGAGTGCTGCGAGAAACTTCTGCTAGCTCACCTGAGTATAGGATTAGTAGGTCCCCACTGATTCACAGTTCAGTGTATATTACAAAGTCAGTGATGCTATTGCCAG
Organism: Columba livia; assembly: GCF_036013475.1. Classification (NCBI taxonomy): domain Eukaryota; kingdom Metazoa; phylum Chordata; class Aves; order Columbiformes; family Columbidae; genus Columba; species Columba livia. The sequence continues at coordinate 10,494,561 of NC_088641.1, read as the reverse complement.
AAGTTACAAGTCCAACAGATCAACCGTTGGCTGGACATAAGAAAAAAAAATCCCCAAACTCTTCCGTGACTCACTCATTTAATCTGATCTTGAAAATAATTCCTAGCAAATAAAAGAATGTTAATATCTTCTGATCTTGAGAAACAATCCTTTTTTTGTCCTTGTGTGTGTGTGATTGTGGATTAATATCATTCTGAGCTCCAGTGAAAGGGGCCATTATAAAAATGAGGTTGGCTAAGATGATGAAATGTTATTTACATAAAGGACATGGGTCTGATTAAATCCCAAGGAGGGATTTGGTAATGACGGGAAAAAATACACATCATTCAACAGAGATGCTTGCTTCATTTCAGTAATTAGGGACTAAAGTAACTTGGACAGTCTGTCAATACTATCACCAAGCACACATGTCCAAGAGTAATTAATTATAGGGCTATATTTTTTAAAAATCCTTTAATAATTTCCCTCTAGAACCCAGATAAATGACCAAATTTTGGGAGGATCTGGCTAGATGCCTCCATGAAGAGACCTGACATTAGTAGGGCTCAGCATCTGAAGTCCCTATTAGCTGTTCTTTTCAAAATCAGACCCTAAAAACTTCTACTGTAAACATTTTTTACCTAGTCTTGCATCCAAGTTTATTTTATTAGTGTGGGCAAGAGAGAAAGAGATTTCAGTGCTTTTCCAATAAACTGCCTGGCATGACAGAGGTATAAAATGCAGCCATCCCATCCCCTACATCTCCTGCCCAAGGTTTGGGCTTCACTTGGATTGAGCTGAAATGCAGAACGGAATAAGGGGGACTGGAAAACCTTGGCAAGTACATTACTGAAAGGTAAATATTGCCAAATTACAAGAGCTGTAGAGAGGAGAGGAACATTTAAATTGTCAAGCATTATTAAACATCTGCATCTTCTGCTCCAAGGGTAAGTTATTCCTGGGCGACACCTGACTTTTTGGGGATGCCTCAGGTCTAAATCATCATTGATCTACAGTGAGATACAAGCAATCTGTTTCATCTGAGATGAGAGGAAATGGCCTCAAGTTGCACCAGGAGAGGTTTGTATTGGACATGAGGAAAAATTTACTCCTGGAAAGGGTTGTCAGGCATTGGAACAGGCTGCCCAGGACAGTGGTGGAGTCACCATCCCTGGAGGCATTTAAAAGACACAGAGATGAGGTTCTTAGGGACATGGGTTAGTGCCGGGATTGGGTTAATGGCTGGACCCAATGATCTTGAGGGTCTTTTCCAACCTAAGTGATTCTATGATCCTTGCATAGATGCCAAGAGCAAGCAGGATAAATTATACCCAATAGAACCAATTATACCAAATAGAACCCATTTCTCCTACCCATGGTTGAGAAGCTCACTCCATCTCCAGGTGTATGGATAGAATATTGCCTGGTAAAGTTGATATTCTGTAACAGCACATTTTCTGAAACTCACTAGGTCTCTCCCAGTGACAGTCATGATTTTGCCACCCATGTCACTTTTCCACTCTAGGCAACTACAAATTTTGTCTGTGTTTGAAACAAGTACCAGCCCAGGACTGATGCCTTTCTAGAGAGAAACCAAGTTCTTGCAGTTGACACAGCCTGAGGTTTGCAGGATGCAGCTGCATGATCTTCCAGGCCTTTCTGACTCTTGGAAAGGATTGAAAAACCAACCTGATGGTTGGTATCTCTTTCTTTGGGAGGTCTGTTGGGATGTTGCCTCTGACTGTTTCCAAAGTGACAAAATCATTTCCAAAGCTTTTCCAGTGGTTTAATGTTTACACTCCCCAGATCAAAACAGCTGCCTGGTTGCACTTCATTTTGGACATGTTCTTAATGTCTGTTTAATCAATACTTGAAGCATCGTATTTGTCTGGATTCTGCCTCCAAAGAGAACATGGGTATTGGCAACAGGGAGATGCAAGGCAGGTGTGTGCCTGTCTATCAGTAGGGAGTTCACACCAGTTACTTTTTATGTTGTTTTTATCCTTTTGTGGCGCATAAAAGAATTTTGAGTAAGTTGATAAAGTTTAGTAGTCTCCTGTGATACAATGAGGTACTTTTTCAGACCCATAAAAAACAACAGGATTAAAACCAGCATTTGAGCAATGCCGTTTCTGGCAATGGCACAAGTTCATTGCTTTCCAAGACTCTTTTGTGTGGAGGGGTTTTGATAGATAAAGATTTGTTGCTGAATTAGTCAGGCTCAAAGGAATCTCAAGGCCTCTTAGAGAAGCTGAGAACAGAATCTGCTGTGAGAGAGAGGGGCGTTCCTCAATCACCGGGGTCCTGGCGTGGCGTGAATCATCGGACGTATCATCAGTGAGACTCCAGCGCATGGACAGCCCACGATACTCATTTAGCGAATCCATGCTTGGAGCGTGGACGCGTGATTAGAATATAGTTACGTATATAAGGAGACTTGTTTCTGTAATAAATGGCTTTAGCGTGATTCACATTGAATTGACTTGTTTTGCTGAGTCCTTATCTCGTTCCTACACTTTTGTAATTTTTGTTTATTATGTACACTGTAGTTGCATCTAATAGTGCCATTTGGAGACCATTGCACAAAAGTGCTGTGAATGAATACACATCTAAATAACCATTTTTGGCAAATAAGCCTTAAAGAGTTTTTCCACTTCTAAATTTCATTGCTGTTTCCACCACGCTTTCCATGGAATTTTCATGGATATGGCATTGACTCAGAATGCCTTTTGTTATATGCAAATTGCCATTTTTATTCCTTGTTCACACGAAGAGACTGCTCCTGCCCTCCTGTCTCTCTGAGGTTGAGAAGTCACAGATGCTGTAAAACCAGGGCAGCTCTCTTGAGCAAGAAGGGAAAGCTCATGTTGCCCTGAAGGAATCGCAAACTTGCGGGCACTCATCATGCATCCATCCTCAGCGCATCCCCCGGAGAGGAGATGGTGGTGAGATCCATCTGACCTTCCTCCCTGAGGCTGTTGTTGACAGTGAGTATAAGATATGAGAAGAGGAAGGTTTTTGTCAATTTTTACCCCCAGTAGAGAGATCCAAGGACCAGGCTAGGCTAGACTGATACAGTAAGATGTCAAAAACCAGCAAGAGTTTGGAGAGAATAAAGATGACAGCTACGGAACTGGATATAGCTACCTCAAATGTACCCATTAATTATATACTAATTATACTAATTCTTCCTCCTTCCAGCACATCCAATATTTAGGACTCTGACACCTTTGCTTTATTGTACCTGACTCATTATGAGAAAACCATGTGAGGATGACAAACATCCTCAGAAGAAGTCAAGAAAAGTTCTCCCTGTTTTCATACCAATGCCAGGTTATCTGCAAATGTTCAGAGCCCTCATTACCTCTGGGAAAATTGTTTTCTGGTGCCCCCGCAATTTTTTTTCCTATAAAAATGAAGACCAAGGGAAATTTTTAGAGCGACAAACTTGTTTTGCGTACCCTCCTGTTTGAGTCTGACCCAACCAGTGCTTCCAAAGCTCTGTAGTTAAGTGCTGTGATTGTGTTTATACACTTCCCTAAACTAAATAGCCCAACTGCAGAGCTGTGTATTCCCTTCGTCACACCAGTAGGTCAATGTCTGTGCAAAGGAACTTACATTTCTTCTTTCAGCTCTGGCCCTGGCTCCCATGGGCTTGCTGTAGCTATCTACTTCACCTTAAAATTGCCACTTAATTTCTGTGCCATTGTTTCTCCACTGGTGAGATGAGAATAGAACTGACGATCTGTTAATGCAAGGGAAGAAAGTGCTGAGTGTAATTTTAATAATGGCAGCATGAAAGTTTTCTCTGCTCCACTGCTTTCTCTCGTAGACAATATAAACCTCACAAACTATCTCTTCTCCTTCTAACACTCCCTTCACACTGGTGGAGTTAATTTGATTTAATGCATTTACCATCCTGACAGTTACATTTTAAGCAGAGCAATCTCAATTGCAAAAGGTAACCTTTTAATGACATTTCCCCCAGCTTGCAGGTGGATGCAGCTCCTTTGACAAACCCCTCTCTCCTTTGGGGAGAGCCCAGACCCTGCACTTTTGCATCTTTGAGCCCTGTGGCTCTACCCAGCCTTAATGACAGAAGATGCACATCCCACCAGACTATGCTTTTCCTACCATAGAGACTATAAATATGATTCCCATGACCAGATTTGCAGCCCAGGGTCTGGGAAAGGGGTTACTGCCCTTCGTTGCTGTCTGCCAGAGGATGTTTTGCTATGTTAGCACTCTCTGTACTGTGCACGTTGGGTTTTTCTCCTGCTGCTGCTGTTACAGTTGGCACCATTAAACTCTCGGTGTTCACTGACTGGGGATGTGCAATTATTGTGGAGCCTTCTTCTAGTTACAGTAGGAGACACTGTGTTACTGCAGTCACTACGGAGTGACAAATGAGATTTTAATGACACCTACTCTACCTGGAATTATCTGTAAACTCCAATTAAGGAAGTAGTTACTCAAAAAATTAAAGATCAGAGAAAAATGACAGCCTTTTATGGTGACTTATGGGGAGATCTGCAAATTCATGATAGTTTTCTGTGGAACAGGTTGGAAGATGCAACAGAATAGAATATCATCTAAACAATCTTTTCTCCGCTATCATTGCAGTATGCCAGCGCTGCAGTAGTGCTTATCGGCCAGTTCTTCAGCTGGTGTAAATCTGTAGAGTCTCCACTGGAGTCAATGGTGTAAAGTTTATTGGCCCGTACACGTAGTGGATTTTGAAAGGCTGGTGTGAATTTTGGTGGAGAGGCTAATTTAGATGGCTTACTCTGCCATCATAGGGTCTGAATTTTCAGCCTGGAGAAAATAAGGCTCCAGGAACACCTTATTGTGGCCTTTCAGTGCTTAAAAGGGGCCTGTAAGAAAGATGGGGACAGACTTTTTAGCCAGACCTGTTGCTATAGGACAAGGAGTAATGGTTTTAAACTAGAAGAGGGGAGATTCAGGCCAGACATGAGGAAGAAATGTTTTACACTGAGGGTGGTGAGACCCTGGCCCAGGTTGCCCAGAGAGATGGTGGATGCCCCATCCCTGGAGACATCCCAGGCCAGGCTGGACGGGGCTCTGAGCAACCTGATCTGGGTGAAGATGTCCCTGCTCATGGCAGGGGTTGGACTAGATGAGCTTTGAAGGTCCCTTCCAACCCAAACCATTCTATGATTCTATGAATCTGTAGAGCTACCAGCCATTTGCAAGGGACCCTGAAAGGAACCATGGTCGTTCTGCAGGAGCAAGACTAAATTAGCCAGTCAATTATCTGGAGATCCAAAAGGGCTGGGACAACCTGTTCATTGTTTTAGGGGTCCCAAAACTGGGAGGTCCCCAATGCATCTTGCAGTGTGGCCCTGGAGCAGGTATTCAGCCTGCCCTTGTGATGATGGTGTCCACAGAGAGGACCTTTGTGGTCTTCCCTTGCAAATATGTCCTCATGGAGGAGTGGTCCCACTGTTTTGCAAGAGGATGAAGGTACAAAAGAAGAGCAAATCAAAACTAAAAAAAAATCATCAAGTCTGTCTTCAGTCAAATCTTTTACTGGAGTCACAGCTGAGGCTAGACAAACTCCCTAGGACTTCACCCTACAAAACCATCAAGCTGTTGATGCACATTCAAAAATATTGACTCTCTCTAGGATTATTTTATCATGGAAATTGCACTGATAGCAAATCTTCAGAGCATTGCCCAGGCAAAACTTGCCAGGTATTAGAAACAGAATCACACTAAGCAATGCCTTTTTGCTTCATCATCTTTCCTTTTCTGTGGTATTTTATTATTGCTATTCCAATGTGCTGGTTATTGAGTATATAATTATTCTTTCAAATAAGTTTGGACAGCGTCTATAGCTTTGTAGCAATTAAGAGGCAACAAACTTTAGCAGCTCAGGAGAAATGGAGTAGGTTTTAATAGCTTTATTTATCTTTAGCTTCTGTAGAGCTGTTTGGACTTCCTCAGTGGTGGTCAGTTTTGTATCAATAAAAGGATGCTGTAACTTATTTCTTGTAAATGCAAGTAGGTCATTATCAAAGGCACGAGGAGCCTTGCACAGCACTTGAGAGAGATGCTTTCTCTCTTAGTTCTGTCATCAATTACAAGACTGACAATGAATCTTGGAAAATGTGAACAAAAGCATTTTACGACCTGCCTCAATAAAAGTCTGGCAGGATGCAGTGCTTGCTTACTGCTGCTAATTGTCTTCCTCACAGTGCCTGCTGCCAGCTTTTCATGTCCAACACCTACATTTACCTGAGGGCAATAGAGTGAAATCTTGCCAGGTACGTCAGGTAGCTCATACTGTAAAATTAACTCTTCTTGCTTTTTCAGTTTTTAACAGATATTTTACATGTAACGCAAGTTACATGTGAAGAGTCCTTCATGTGTGCTAATTACAGGTGCAAGTTTGGGAAGGGATGAGGGGTCAGCACTGGTCTCAGCATCCCAGCTTGTCTTGCTCTTCTGAATGATAAGAAATCAGCCCCTTGGCACAATCATACAGTCCATCATCCGCATCATCTTGCTGCTGTCAGTAGATTTTGTGCCTGAGTCTGGTGTCTGTTTGAAAGATTGGTTGCAATCTGATGGACAACCAGAAAACAAAGCCTCTTTTTATTTTGAGGAACATATGCTATTGACCAAAGCCCAAACATTGTGATTAACTTGTCACTAAACACTGAAATTGTATAGGAAGAGTGGCAATTGGTAAAGTCCGTTAGGGGAACTTTGTACCCAGCTCTGTTTCATTAGCTCCTGTCCTTGTCGGGTGATTAAGAATCTTATTTTCCTGGTCACCTCTGATCTATGATATTCTCAGCACTGTACACATAAGTTTGTGTCCTGAGTTCTTGCTCAGTGTTTGCTCGGTGTTTACTTATGGCAGTTCCCACTGGAGCTATCAAGCAACTTTACTCCAACAGCCCATAGAAATCGAAGCTAAGCTGAGCAGCATTTGAGTAAGAAACTTAAAACACCATCGGAGAATTTTCTTGTACAACTTTTACCATATTATAATTAACGAGTCAAAGAAATTTCAGCATCCTCAAGTGTTTTCTGACTCAAGACAGAACGCCAAAGAGATCAGATGATCAGAATAGGATTGAATAATGGTGCATGATGAGGGAAATTTTTCCAGTCCAGCCAACTGACTCATTGCCCAACTCCTAACAAGTCTCTTAACCAGTGATTTTCCTTGCATTAAATGAGGACACCACTGTCTCATGTTTTACATGCAAGAGATGTTAAGAAACTTCTTCCTTGGTACCATCCTGAAGACTTTAGCTCATGCTGAAACTAAGTCCTCCAATGCTTGTGGTTCAACTGACACTAGTAAATCTGTGCATTAATGATAAATACTTGAGTCACTGCAGGTGCAAATGATGTTTAGGGATCTACTCAAAGTGTCATTTTCCTTTACTTAGCTGTTATTTTTCAATTGCCCCTTCTCTCTCTTCCTTTTTTTTTATTTTGTTGTTGTTTTCTTTAATGGATTTCTCACTGCTCTCAAATTCTTACTGACTAGATGTCCATATTTCAGTGCAAAACCAAGGCTTCTTCATTACTAGATGTAAATACACACACAGGTATTTATAAATCGATTATATATATTTATATACATTTGGGAAGTAAAAATTCTATATTTTGAGGGAAAAAAATATTTTCTTAGGCATTTTGTTTAAATTAAGCACACTCCTGTGTTGCAAGGACAGAGATGGGGAGCTAAAGTTCAGCGCGAAGTTGTCAAGCCCATCTCGCAAGATGCAAACCCAAATTTATCACCTGATTGCTCTTCACTGCCTATGGGGTAAATGTTCCAAATGATGCACAGGAAGTGTATGGATGAAACCTATTAATAAATAATTGGTTTTGCACCCATGCCTCCTGCACTCTTTTTTTGAAAATTCCCTTCTCTGCCTTGCCTCCAAGTGTCGTTCACTGGAATCTATAAAATATAAGACTGAAGAGTAAATGCAGGGTTGGAAGCAGTGCTTAAGCTAACAACTTTCGGCTGTATTTGTCTCCACCTGAGGTTATGAAGGCAGATAGGATATTTCCTCACATTGAAGGACATTTTTGTTGAATGCATTTTCCACATCATGTAGTGTTTTTCTTACCATCGCACAGTAACAATCCCTAGAAAGAGGAATATGGCCCTCGGGCATCATAATATCATCCTTTATTAGAAATAAGAACAAGGGATGAAATTAAAATACAAATATTTCACATCCCAGAGGTCTAGATACTGCTTGGCAGTTCCCTGGTGATCCTCTCTTTGAAGAAACATCACAGATGAGGATGCTTGGGAGGAGTAGCACTGCTGTGATGGGAAAGGGAATGTGGCTAAAGAGGCGCAGATATGCTGCTGGGGAAAAAAAGAGGAAACTTTTTAAGGAAATTTTCTCTAGATGGTTAGAACATCTCCTGAAGGCAATGCCTGAAGCCCCAAGTGTTGGGGTCTTTTAGGTTTTGTATTGATCTGGGCAGGCAAGGGATAGATTTTCTTGCAGGTCACAACCTGCTCTGTGCAGCCTCTGGATAAACACAGTCCTGGACTGTGATTTTAGAGTACTAACTCCCCTTTGATTTGAAAACCCCTTCAGGTATAACATCAACATAAAGATTTCCTACAGTATTTGCTTTTTAAAAAATTCATTTTTAAGTTAACAAGAAAAAAAAACCCATAGAATCATTTTGGTTGGAAGAGACCCTCAAGATCATTGAGTCCAACTGTTAACCAAACATTGGCACTAACCCATGTCCCTAAGAACTTCATCTCTATGTCTGTTCAACCTCTCCAGGGATGATGGCTCCACCACTGCCCTGGGCAGACTCTTCCAATGCCCAACAACCCTTTCCAGGAAGAAATTGTCCCCAAGATCCAACCTAAATCTCCCCTCCTCTCATCCTATTGCTTGTTCCTTGGGAGCAGAGCCTGATCCCCCCTGGCTCCAACCTCCTTTCAGGCAGTTGCAGAGAGTGGAAAGGTCTCCCTTCAGCCTCCTCCAGGCTGAACCCCCCAGGTCCCTCAGCCGCTCCCCATCACACTTGTGCTCCAGCCCCTTCCCTAGCTCCGTTCCCTTCTCTGGACTCTCTCCAGCACCTCAAGGGCTTTCTTGGCATGAGGGGCCCAAAATTGACCCCAGGATTTGAGGTTTGGCCTCCCCAGTGCCCAGTACAGGGGACGGTCACTGCCCTGGTCATTCTGGCCACACTATTTTTGATGTATGACAGGATTATTTTGGCCAAAAATAATCACAGAACCAATTGATTTCTAGTGTTTGTAACTCCAAGAAAAATCAGTGATACCATTGTCTAGAACAATGTCGGTAGATCACATTACCTAGTAATATTGCATGTATTATTTTATTAAAAGTTCATCCAGGTTGGCTGTCTTCTGCCCCTCAGGAGCTGGTGTTCACTGCCAGGTGAACAGTGCTTTTTCACTCTGAATCTCTGTAAAGTGTTGGTTAAAAAAGCTCCAGTGCCTAAAGAAATCGGGTGCATTTCTGGAGGTTGCTATCCCAACAGATCCCCAAATATTTCTGTCCCAGTCAGTCCATGCTGGAGAAAGATTCAGCCTGGACCTCTCTTCTGCTTTCCTCTACAATAGCTAGACACTCTGATTTTGCCTGTCATGTGTAACAAACTTCACCCAAGCTGCACTCAAGAGGGAGAAAAAGTCCTAGATTTTGGGAGGACTTCCTCTGGGGAAAGAAAGGGAGGATTTAGGTACTTTAACTCTGCAAAGGCAGCTCTCTGGGCAAGGGTCCTTGGTGCTGGCAGCATGTCCTGCCCCAGGAGTTCCCTGCGCGAGCGTCCATCACTGCAAACCTGGGATTGCTCCTGCCTGTGGCTTCGTCTTCCAATAAAATTCAATATTTATCATCCCTTGACAATTGATTGGCTATTCCTAGATCAATACCTACCACTTGGGTCAATTAATCTTGATATTCACCTTAAGAGTAGTCAGTATGTACTTATCGATTTTAAGAATAATGAAAAGTAAGTACATGGGACCCAATCCTCTGGCTCCCGATTGGGGAGGCTTTGCATTGGAGCAGATTCCCCAAAGGATCACAATTCCTGTTTGGCTTTTAAATTCTTGACCATCTCTTTGTCCCTTCCTGAAGGTGTCATGTCACTCATAGATATGAGGAGCTCATGCGACATTTCCAAAGTTGAACAGTTGAACAGTGTTGGACTGAGACAGCTTCTTTGGTGCTCATGTGAGCTTTCTTTGATAGGCAACTGACACCTGTTACAGGAGATATTCTTGATATAGAAGATTAAAGAATGTCATTGTCAAACTGGGTTTTGGTGCTTTATGGTTCAGACCTCCCACCATTTCTGCTTAGCATGTTCAAAGAGGCACTATGAACTCACAGGTGGTACCTAACCAGCAAAATTAAATCAAACAACTCATAAAAATAATTGTATTTAAACTTTTTTTAGGCAGTTTTTGATCACCTATGGGAATTTTGCCTGGAAAAAGCTCAAAGAACCACAACATTTTGGCCTTCTTTTTTTAATTGATGTGTTTGCTGTACACCAATACATACAATTTTACGCATGAAATGTAGAAGTATATTTCTTTGACTTGAAAACAAAACAATGATGTATCTGTAAATTCTTCCATGACTACAAATTTATATCCTGGAAAGTGTTCATGAAACGTGTAGCCATCTGTATTCTCCATAGTATTATTTGTGTATCTTTAGAAAGCTCTGAGAATAACAAACAAGCTGCCAGTTTAGAGTGACAATATGTTCAATAAGATGGAAACGGGCTATCTAATATTTGCAAAAATTAAATAAAAAATTACTCCCTGGAAGTAATTTTTAATTTTGGAGTTCCCTGCAAAATAATACAGCGGACCAAACCATAATTGTAACCAAAATTCATCTCTCCTCAATTAGTTGTCAAAATAAGATTTTTGTTCTGCTACAGTGAAAAACTTCCTCTCTTTCTCTTTTTCCTTTTCCCTTCCTCTTCCCTTTCCCTTTCCCTTCCCCTTCCCCTCCCCTTCCCCTTCCCCTTCTGTTTCCCCTCCCCTTCCTTTTTTTACTCCCTGCCTTGCTACCGCAAAACCCCCTGCTCCCCAGTTCCGATTACCAAGGAAAAAAATATAATAATCTCCACATAAACAAAAAATGCCCATTAAAAGGGGGTGGCAATCAACAACAAAAAATTAGACATCCATACGTTAACTAGTAGAAAAAGAAGCTGAGCACAATCCAACCACGGTTTATTTAGTCTAAGGGATTAATTATTCAAGAGTTGTAGGCATGATGAGAGTGTGCATACCAGGCTAAAACTGGCACAGAGGTTAATTGGTATCTAAGGGCTGTCTCTAGTAATCTGATATCGTTAAGTAGCATGGTTGCTATTTTAGTACATTTTTGGACTTTAAAAAGAACCCACAAAAGAACCTTAAGTTACACGTGAGGAGGTGGAGACACAATTCCCTGGCATGAGGTGTTTGGGAAATGGGTACCCAGCATTATCTTACCCAGGGAGAAGAGAAAGAGAAAGCTTTGCGTGCTTGCTACGATTGAAAAATGGATTCCCCATCACTGCTGGTTTAAGCTTTATGGGTGCTATTTAAACTTGGCATGTCATAAATCCAGTATCTACCATAGCATTTGCTCTCCATCCCATTTTATTTGTGTGCATGTGCAGAGAATTGCAGTGGCACAAACAAAGATGTGTCATTGCAGACAAAATCAAGTAAGCCCCAAACTTTGCAAGGGACCTCCTTCAGTAGAAATGTTTATTTTGAAGACTTGTTCACCCAAATCCTTATTTATTTCAGAGACTCCTGTGCCAAATGAACTGCTCTAAAGCTCTCACATCTGAGACACGCTAGGAAAGACTGGGAGAAGAAGCAGAGATGTGGATCAGAGGCAGGTTGGGACTGGACCTGTGTTTCTACCTTGGGATGAGCTCCATCTAGTTGGCCATATAGTCTCCCGTAAATGAACCTACAGACACACACACTCATATTCATGATGTGTGCATCCAACATGTGCACTCTTCATCTTGTGTTCAGTTTTGAGCCCCTCATGCCAAGAAAGCCCTTGAGGTGCTGGAGTGAGTTCAGAGAAGGGAAAGGAGCTGGGGAAGGGGCTGGAGCACGTGTGATGGGGAGCGGCTGAGGGACCTGGGGGGTTCAGCCTGGAGAAAAGGAGGCTGAGGGGAGACCTCCTCACTCTCTGCAACTTCTTGAAAGGAGGTTGGAGCCAGGGGGGTCAGGCTCTGCTCCCAAGGAACAAGCAACAGGACAAGAGGAAACAGCCTCAAGTCACACCAAGGGAAGGTTAGATTGGGTCTTGGGAACAATTTCTTCCTGGAAAGGGTTGTTGGGCATTGGAAGAGTCTGCCCAGGGCAGTGGTGGAGTCACCAACCCTGGAGGGATTGAACAGACATGGAGATTAGGTTCTTAGGGACATGGTTTAGCGATAGTGCTGACCTGATGAACCATCAGTAATTATTAGAGCAGCAGAGCAAGCCAGCACTTCCTGCTGTGCTTGGAAATGACCCCAGCTTTATATTCCTGGTTGTCTGTTAGGAGATTTTGGTTCTAGTTCAGAAGACTTTCCTGATCTATGATGCCCCACAAGTGGCCTCTCCTTTTCTTGTCTCCCTGCTTTATAAACTGCAATATTACCTGCTTTGGCTGTAGTTTTCTGCTACATATCTGCAAGTATCTGTGAAGCCCCTGGTAGAGAAGAAGGTGATGGTCCCAAGCTGGATTGCAAACCAAGAGTAAACATCTGGCTGTGCCACAGCCACCACTGCCATAACATCTGAGTGTGTGTACGGCAAATCTTTGGCAATCCAGAAATGCCCAGTGGACTTGGAGACTTTGATTATTTTCAGGGCTAGGAGCTGGAGTTATTTCGAGTGTCTTATGATACAAAGACCTTTGGAAAAGGAAACTAGTACTCATAGACTAACTGTGGCTTCCCTGAATAACACAGAAGAAGAAGAGATTGGGAGTTGTGCAGGAGAAGATAGATGGAACAAGCTGGAGGAGGGACATAGGTAATTTCTTTCGGACAGAGAGAGCGAGTCCTAGTCTGGTAAAGGAGATTAACAATATGTGCTGGAGACACCAGAACAATAAATTGCAAAAGCAGCAACTTTGACTTAAGCAGCAGTTTCGAGATGGGAGTATCATCAAAGACACGAAGAAGCCGTCTCACTGTCTCGTCACCTGGTGAGATCTGACAGGAGCATCTCCCTACCCGAGTGAGTGCCAGGAGGTGCCCAGTGGCCACTCATAACACTTCCCATAGGGTTTATAAATCAAAACCTGGCTCCTGGCTGACACCTGACGTTCAAGGTCTCAACCTGAGAGCATTTGCTGACTTTATTTTCCTCCCCACATAAGTAGGCTCTTCTTTCCCATGCCAGACCACAGCAGCATTGCTGTTTGGGATGAAACGGCAGCAGCACTGCGTGAATTTGGGATGTAAGAGGCTGGAGAGACAAACCAGGGTGTTCAGGAATTTAGAGAGATGCTGTCTGCTGTTTTCTAAGTTCTGGTGATGGAGAAATGATCACGTCCTCTGTCAGGGAAATGGGGAAGTAAAACAATGAGTGTCAAGCAAGAAGAAGAAATTATATTTAATGAAATTGGATTTGGAAATGCTTTTGTTCCAGTTACTTTAAAATACTACTGGCATCATAACTGAGGAACTGGCAAGATGATAATATTTTCCTCTTCCGTGGTTGCTTTTTTCCCCTCTCCCCTGTTTTTTTTCTCAAGCACATTTTGGCAAGTGATAAATCATGCAGTGGAACAGCGCATGTCTCTTCTATTTGTCTTTAACATTGACCTCAGCCCTAGGGAGCTGCAAACAACAAAGTTTTTCTTGGTCCAGATTTTCTTCTGGGTTACCTCAGAGTTTCTGCACAGGGAGGGGAGGGACACTTCTATTTTGCATGAACTCAGAGGTCCTAATCTTGGGAACCACACAGACATCTTAAATCCAAATAGTGGGACTGAAGCATGCGCTCAACAGAAATCTGAGCTTTAAGTGTGTTGCTGAATCAACTAAAAGAGACAAAGTTGGCCAGTGTGGCAGTTACACTTCCCCCCGCCTCTGAGAACTGCTATTGCAGTTGCACTTCCCCCCTCTGAGAACTGCTGTGGCAGTTGTACATCCCCTTCTCCTTCAATGGGGCAGTTAATGGCTCTTTTGTGGGACCCTGAGTCGGTTAGCCAGGGTCGTTAGCAGAGGAGGAGTGGCCCAGAGAAGCCAAGCAGCTTCTGGAATGCCTACAGCCAGATCTGATCAGACTATAAAACTGTATTCCCTCCGAAGATTTCCTTTGTGTGGTCTTCTCGGAGCAGCGGGTCTGTGCTGAAGCTCCTTGGACTGGGACGCCGTCTAAGGAAACTTCCCGGGACTGGAAGCACCTCACCACCTCGTTTGGGTGAGTGATAATCTACTTTAAGTCCTTGCCGAACAGGCAAGTGTAGTGTGAAAAATGCAGTTGTGATTCGTGCTAAGATGTTTAATGTTTACAGATATAACCAAATGAGGCACGGGCTCTGAACTTGGAAAAAGGTGGTTAAGTTCTATGTAAAAAGTTATGAAACTTGCTTATGAAGTTATATTGACAGAGGGAACTAACATTTTAAGGGTTAACTAAACTTATAATGGGTGCCTGCTAACAAGCTAACACTTTAAGGCTTAGTCACACAATAAATGCTTAGTTTAGAGCTTTATGTTAAGAAGAACAGAACCCCATCGAATGCCAAGATAAGAAGTTTTACTGCACCTAGCTGTAAACTTGAGGAGACAAGATAATGAAGATTTACAGCAAAAGGGGGCGCCAGTCTGGTTTCATTCAACTTGGCAGCTTGGGTCCCAGTCAATTCAACATAATGAGCCAAAGGTAAAAAGTTCACTGTGACGAAGCTGAAGGAGCCTTCATCCAAAGACCCCCAAAGACCCCTCCTCAAATTCACCAAGTGGCACTGCGCAGGCGCAACAGGGGAGGGTCTATGGAAATGGTTATCTGAGACTTATTTTAATCAGAAGCGGGGAAAGGTTATGAATATGTATAGGCGTTCCTGGAGTCATTATGAATATGTAATACCTTACTGTATTTAAGCACACTTCTTATTGTTTAAAGGTGTGCGTGTTGGGCGGAGTGAATCCCCCGCGCACCCAGCGCTGTTTTGCTTATGCTCTAATGAACACGTGTTTAAGGAATACAAGGAATTGGATTAAATGGTTTTTTTTTATCCATAGAAAAAGCGTAAGTTATTTATTTCAATTGGTGACCCCGACGTGATAACCTTGGATAGCTCTGTGTTACCTCAGGTTCAAGGGAGGCACCCCACTTTAATAGTGGCCCTTGGACTCGGGTGTGCGGAGAGCTACCAACGTTATTCAAAATTAAAGCATAAGCAAAAGAATTGAGAAGAATTGAGCTCACTCCCCCTGAATGCTGCAGTTTACCTGTAATCCAGAGTGCACGAAGGTCCCGACGGGAAAAGTGGACTGTAAGTACCGCCGGGTCGGGTAGGTCCTGATGGGAAAAATGGACTGCAAGTACCATCAGGTCGGGTAATGTGATTGTGTGACTGGTGTTGTTTGAGACGCAATCTGGTTGCGAAGTGAGTGTGGAGTCCTTCTAAATGCAGTTCCAACACCCCGCGAGGGGCTTGGCTACTGAAGGGACAAAGTGAGTGAAGCACTCTCTCTGTGTTGTGGGTTTGAGCCCCACGTTGTAAGCTAGTTGTAGTGGGTTTGATCCCCATGTTGTGAGCCAGGTTTCGTGGGTTTGAGGTTCCCACAAGAGGTCGAAGGGGAGCGACCTGCCGGAGATACCCCCCCTCGACAGTCCCTTGGTGGGGGGGGTCATGTTAGAGTTTTGGACCCCCAACAGTCCCTTGTGGGGGGATCATGCTAGAATTCTGGGATGAAGAGAAGTTCACTCAAGGAAAAAGCAAAGGATAAATGGACTCAAGGAGTGAACCCCCCTGTTTATAACAAAATCCTGGGGAGATATAAGAAAGAAACCAGAAAAACTCAAAGAGATAAGGAGAAACAAAGAGTTAACTCATCCCTCATCCCATCTGTTGGGACGGGGCAGTTTATTTGGTGTCAGAACTGGGATATTCTGTGAGAAGCGGTTTGGGGGGGGGATAGGAGCCAGAGGCTCTAAAGGAGGACAGATCGGTCTGTGCTGTGTTCTCCGGCAGTAGGTCATGGCATCCTGGGTCAAGCCAGGCCTGGACTGCTCCCTGATATTGAGTTTGCTGAAAGATTATAAGGTTTGCCAGAGTCCTGAGGGTCTTAGGTGGGCTTCTGGACATTGGTCGTCTCCAGATATTGTAACTGAGGAAATAAGGGACTTGGCAAAAGAAAGCAGATTTGAGATTTCTGCTGTTTTGGAAGCAGCATTGATAGCAGCCCCGAAAGACAAGCAAACTGAGCAAGAGATCATTAAATCACTGTAGACAGATTTACAAGCAGAATGGTTTGAACTTCAGCAAGTGGAAAGAGAATTAGCTGATAACAAATGAATCACAGAAAAACTTGCAGAACAGTCTGCAAGATGCCTTTTAGTACTAGCTTTTTTTCTTTGTAGGTATCTTTTTGAATGTGTTGCAGTTTCGTAAGTCTTTGCCTGTTGTATGGTATAGTAAGATCACAGATTGATCCAAAATGTACATTTTGTGATGATGAGCAATTTGGCTCTTGACTGTGTGAATGTGGTGATGGGGTTTTGTGTGTGATAGCCATTACTTTTCTTTCTGGCATGCTGGCTTTGTTCTGGCATCTGGACTTGCACGGCTCTGTGATAGGCTGTGTCTCATCTCGGTGTGCTGGATTTGGCTCTTTTGTATGCGCACTGGATGGGGGGGTCCTGGTTTGGGGATGGCGGTTGTGGCGCCCCAGATGAGACACTGATAAAAGCCTTGCCCGGTCCAGCTTGCTGCTGCGGGGGTGGTGCGTGCCCATGGGCTCCAGCGCGCACTGACCTGTTTTGTCAGGGAGACCCAGCGGTGCCTCCACCTGGCTGAGCAGTGAGTGGTTCAAAGGTGCAATGCTAAAATTGAGATATTGTCTTGAAGAAGTGTAATTGTGATCTGTTCGCATATTTGAACTTGGTATTTGGTTTGCGTGTCTGAGCTCAGTATTTTAGTTAGTATATTTAGATTTGGTACCAATAGAATTTGTTTGGGGAGATAATTACAACATGAGAACCGGTTCCATTATTAAAGTACCACCTTGCTCCCCCTTAAGATGCATCTGTACACATGAGAGAAAATTAGTGGGGGAAGTGCTTTGAATGTGAAATTCTGAGTTAGCTGTATTGCAGTTAGTGTTGTTCTGTGGATAGACTGATTTGGATCTAAAATTAATGTAAGGGATTGATGCTTAATACGCTGCTTATTGACATCTGTAAGAAATTACAAAAGGTAGGAGCTGAGGGATGTAACTATTGCTCAGCTAATTGAAATTGCATATAAAGTTTATAGACGCAGGAATTAAATGAGGAGAGAAAAAGGGCAAGAGGAGCCCAAGCCTGTGCCTGGCAGCTTCCCCTTGATAAGCTGCGGCGAGAAGAAAAAAAAAAAAAAAAAAAAAAAAAAAAGGTGGGGGGGGAGAGCGGCGGCTGCTGGAGCTGGAGCTGCAGCTCCTCTCCTCCGGGCTCCCCGCCCGCGGGGGATGAAGCGGGGGGGCAGTCGCCGCCTGGCCCGTTCCTGCTGGGCTGCTTTGTTGTGTGTAACGCGTACAGAGCACGCGGATTTCCCCTTAGATATCCACCTTCTGACCCAGGTTCAGAAGTAGGAATTCGGCCAGTAACAGAGAAATTCCTGCAAATAGGGTTATTAGAGGAGTGTGAGTCCAATTACAACACCCCTATGTTGCCTGTCCGCAAGCTAGATAGGTCATATTGGGTGGTTCAGGACTTATGAGATATAAACAAAATAGCTGAGGACCTCTACCCAGTGGTAGCAGACCCATACACCCTTCTGAGAGTACACCTAATTTGACTTGGTTTATCATTTTAGATTTAAAAGATGCTTTCTTTTGCCTCCCTCTCCATGAAGCTAGCCAGACAATATTTGCATTTGAATGAGAGAACCCTAAAAATAAAGGTAAAACCCAGCTCACTTGGACGGTGTTGCCACAAAGATTCACGAATAGCCTGACAATATTTGGAAATCAGCTTGCTAAAGATTTTGAATCCTGGGAAGCCTCGTCTGATGAGAGACAGATGCTACAATATCTGGATGACATTTTAATCGCTACTAGAACCAAGGAGACATGCGTGACCTGGACCATATGGACCAGAAACACCTGCAATGGAATAAGGAAGCCACACGAGCCTTTAAGGAACTTAAAAAGGCTTTGATGTCAGCCCCTGCTCTAGGACTCCAATACGTGAGTAAACCATTTTTCCTATTCTTTCACGAGAAACAGGGAATAGCCTTGGGTATATTGGCACAAGATCTTGGCCCATATCGACGAGCAGTGGCCTATTTCTCTGAACAGTTAGACGCAACTGCAAAGGGGTGGCCTGGATGCCTGCAGGCAGTTGCTGCAGAGGTACTGAATATACAGGAGGCCTGGAGATTTACCATGGGTCAGAAAATGACTGTGCTAGTATCCCATACAGTGTCTAACAAGATGGTGTAGAAATTATCGTCACTAACGTTGTCAACCCAGCTTCTTTCCTCAGTGGTAACTTTGGAGAACCAGTTCATCATGACTGCCTGGAGACCATCAAAGCAACATCATCCAATTGACCAGATATAAAAGACATTCATATTGAAAACTCTGACAACTGTTTTATGGATGGAGGGTTGTGCATATGCACAGAGCAATTTGGAAAGAAAAGGGACTTTCGAACTCTCAAAGCAAACATATCAAACGTGCAGAGGAGATGTTGAAACTATCGGAAGTAGTTAAACTTCCTAAGAAAATGGCAATCATGCATAATAGGGCACACCAGAAAGTGAGCTCGGAATCAGAAAAGGCTGGTGGACAGAGAGGCAAAACAAACGGCTAAGCAAAAGGTAAAAACAGAAAGTGCTCTAGTCCTTGGGGGACAGGTCTCTTTAAAAGGTAAGCCAGAATATACTAAAGAGAATCGAAACTCATCATAGATTTAGAGGAATAATATAATAAGGAAGGGTGGGTTCACACCCCTCAGGGAAAACTTATTGTCCCCTTTCATGTAGTTTGGCCTTTAGTAAGGGAAGAACATAAGAAAGGATTTTGGGGAATAGAACCACTATGCAAATATTTGATTAGGGAAACAGGAGCTAGAAATTTGTCTATCACTGTAGAACAGGTGACAGCAGTGTGATCTTTGCCTCCAGACTAATCCCAAAATATGCCCAAGCTAGAAATGGGTCAAATGGGGAAGGGGAATGGGCCTGGAACACAATGGCAAATTGAGTTTTCAGAACTCCCAGGAAAAGGGGGGTACCGATGTTTGTTGGTATTAACTGATACTTTTTCAGGCTGGCCAGAAGCATTCCCTACCAGGACAGCAAAAGCTTAGGAGTCTTTTGCAGAAAACTTTGGGAAACTACAGAAACAGCGGTTCGGGCTGCAGAGAAAGGATGGACACATGCATCTCGAGTTAAAGGACCCCTGACGGAAGAAAGAACCTGGAAAGTAACTCAAGGATAGGGGGAACTGAAATTAACATGGGATCGGTGATGTAACTACTATCAGTATTGTTCATATGAATGTCCAGTATAAATGAAAATCAGAATGTTTTAATAGTTAAGCATGTTGGACTAAGTTGTATATGTAATTCTTTTATCTGTATTTGATGTTTAGGTTATAATGAACTGTGGTATAAGCATATCCACAATGGGAAATTGCCAACAGGATTGTGTAATAAGCATTTAAGAATAGAAGATAAGGAAACCAAAGCTAGGTTGAGAATTCTAACAGTCACTGGAAGAATACAAAAAGAATAGTGAAGAATGATGGGAGGTATTTACTAAAGGGGTGTATGGGAATTTAGAGAGTCCACCAGTGATAGGAAGAATAGAGTGTAAGAAGAGAAATCAAATTTCATGTTGTCCTGTTGCTCCTGGGAAGTGAAGGCCAAGAGTTTGGAATACAATAAAAAGTCATCACCTAACAGCAAAAATAGGAAAGGCGGGGACACTACCCTTGCTGCCGAGAAGATTATGAACTCGGCTGCCAGCTGCAACCTGGTAGGCCAGAGAGGCAGAGGGTGTAGAAACCTGGACCTGATCCTCTTGCTAGGAGTGGTGACTTATTGTTCCCAACTTAGCCTTGCCAATCCCTGTACCAAGCGCTATGAGCACGTGAGAATAGGACGACTGACACAATATGTTCTCAATTATCACACTCATTAATTCTGGATGTTATGATAGAACAAAACTGGAAAATGTGAAATCCAAGGGCAGAAGTTATGGGTAGCAACTAATCTAGGGAAAGGTGAATTCGGTGTAGGCTCTGTCTCCTGCCCTAGGGGAGAACAGAGTATCTGTTTTTCACAAACTGGCGTGTGGGGCTATTCAGATGGAGGGGGAGTGCAAGATCAGTATAAGGAGGAGTTAGTTAAGAGTGCTACTCATGAATTGAAAAGAAGGCAAGAGAAACAGAAAGTGGTACAGAAAAGCAGTGATTGGTATGAAGAAATAAGGCAAAAAGACAAGGGATTACAATTAACAACAGTAGGGAAAAACCTGTTTATAGATCTTATGGAAAAGATAGCCCGGGAATTAAATGTCACATCATGCTGGATATGTGGGCAGTCTCAAATGGTAGAACAGTGGCCTTGGAGAGGAGAGAGTGTAAGCCCAGAAGGATTACTGGTATGGAACAGAACTCATGTAACTCGGGGAAAAAGACCGGAAGGACGGGTATTAAGTCACTTAATAATAGGGCAGATATGCATATCAAGGGATGATGGTAAACTGGATTTTACTGAATACATTGGGCAAACCCCTTGTAAGTTAGTGTTACGAGTAAATTCATCAAATACTTCTATTCCTCCCACTTGGTGGCCAGGTCCACCTAATGGATATTGGTCTCGAAATTGTAGCCTGGGAAACGAAACTATATGCTGGAAGAATTGAAGCAAAGCAAATAATTTTGAGGAAACTGGGGATTTAAGGAGATATTGGCAGAATCCTGGCTCTACCGATGTAAACGAACCATGGAAAGCTCCTGATGGATTATTTTGGATATGTGGGAATAGAGCTTATAAGGAGTTAATGCCTAAATGGAGAGGGTCTTGTACAACAGGGATAATTCAACCAGCATTTTTCCTTTTACCAAAGGAAAAAGGGAGTCATCTGGGGAAACCTCTGTAAGAAACTTTAAGCAGAGAGAAGAGGGGTTTAATAAATGTCCCCATAGGAGGAACGCAAACTTGGAAAGATGATGAATGGCCTGCGAAAAGGATAATTGAATACTATGATCCAGCCACCTGGGCCCAAGATGGAAGCTGGGGATACCGTACCCCAATATATATGCTAAACCGAATTATCCAGTTGCAAGCAGTGGTTGAAATAATAAGCAACCGGACAGCTGAGGCACTGAATCTTATAGCAAGACAATTGTCTCTGACCAGGGCTGCAGTGTACCAAAATCGGGTAGCCTTAGATTATCTTTTAGCTGAAGAAGGGGGTGTCTGTGGGAAATGGAATACTTCTGAGTGTTGTTTGGAAATAGATGATAATGGGGAAGCTATAATGAAAATAGCAGAGGAGATAAAACGAGTTGCACATGTACCAGTACAGAAATGGAATTCTATACTTACTAGCCATTGGTGGGATAACTTATTTGGGGGAGCCTTCTGGAAGAAAATAGGGTTCATGATAGTATGTGCATTTCTGGGTTTACTGTTTGTACCATGTATGATCCCGTGCTTTATTCGGTTAATACATTCAGTAGTCCAAGGCATGCAAATCTCAGCTATGCCTATAGATCCTGAAATGGCAACAAAAGGAATAGGGTATTAATTGATGATTTTAAAAGATAACACCAAACTGGACCTAGCCGCCACTAGGCAAGTACTACCTAACTTTGAGGCCAAAGCACGAATCAATAGGATAAAAAGAAAACGGGGGAATTGTGAAAAATGCAGTTGTGATTCGTGCTAAGATGTTTAATGTTTACAGATATAACCAAATGAGGCACGGGCTCTGAACTTGGAAAAAGGTGGTTAAGTTCTATGTAAAAAGTTATGAAACTTGCTTATGAAGTTATATTGACAGAGGGAACTAACATTTTAAGGGTTAACTAAACTTATAATGGGTGCCTGCTAACAAGCTAACACTTTAAGGCTTAGTCACACAATAAATGCTTAGTTTAGAGCTTTATGTTAAGAAGAACAGAACCCCATCGAATGCCAAGATAAGAAGTTTTACTGCACCTAGCTGTAAACTTGAGGAGACAAGATAATGAAGATTTACAGCAAAAGGGGGCGCCAGTCTGGTTTCATTCAACTTGGCAGCTTGGGTCCCAGTCAATTCAACATAATGAGCCAAAGGTAAAAAGTTCACTGTGACGAAGCTGAAGGAGCCTTCATCCAAAGACCCCCAAAGACCCCTCCTCAAATTCACCAAGTGGCACTGCGCAGGCGCAACAGGGGAGGGTCTATGGAAATGGTTATCTGAGACTTATTTTAATCAGAAGCGGGGAAAGGTTATGAATATGTATAGGCGTTCCTGGAGTCATTATGAATATGTAATACCTTACTGTATTTAAGCACACTTCTTATTGTTTAAAGGTGTGCGTGTTGGGCGGAGTGAATCCCCCGCGCACCCAGCGCTGTTTTGCTTATGCTCTAATGAACACGTGTTTAAGGAATACAAGGAATTGGATTAAATGTTTTTTTTTTATCCATAGAAAAAGCGTAAGTTATTTATTTCAGTAGTATCCTGGAGTCAGAGGGCTCTGGCTTTGTTTCTTGTGAGTGAGCGCATGCACGCTGTGGATCATCATTATTCTCATTTGCTGCACCCCAATAATTTCCTCAACTGATATCTGAACCTTTATCTTATGTTATCAGAGGGCTAACTAATTGTATAAACCCTGTTTTGGTCTGTTCATTGGCTGTACTTTTCCGGCCAGAATAAAGTCTGTTTTGGAACTCGTTTTGCCACCTAAAACTGACTTTGGGGTGCCTTCATGACATTTAAATTGGCGTCACAGACAGGATATCAGAAATTGAGGAATTATTTCGGGTTTACAGTTATAATAATCTTTCCACGGCAACCTAGGGTCTTGGAGTGACTGTAACCACGCGTATTGTCTGTGCTACTGTTTTCTCTGTCTGTGCTGTTCTCAGTGTTTTTCTGTGCACCTGCTTAAAGCAAGCACAGGACCAGCGAAAACCCTATAGCCAGTCAGAGACGCGCGACTTTGAAAAAGAGCTGGAAATAAATTGTTTGAAAGAGGAGTTATGGCAAGAGAGAGGGGAGTTATGGCGAGAGAGTGGGTGTGCTTGTTAGAACAAAGGATTGAGCAGAGCAAGATCCCCCTCTAGTGTTCCCCAAGTTTGGGTGGGGGAAGAGAACCGGGATAGAGATTCTGAAAACAGTGGTGATGAAGAGGAAGTGGAGAAAAAGGATGCCGACCTCTTATTAAAAGTGAGACACGTACAGGACCACGGGGTGGACACCCCCGTACTGCTGTTTGTACTAGCCCGTGGACGGGACCTGAGCTCGGCGACTTGCAAGCTAAATTCTCACGCAAGCTGGGCGAAACAGAAACTGAATATCTTTGGCGTGTATCACTTACCGGGGGTGATCAGGTATTATTGAGTAATGAAGAAGCTACGAGTTTTTGGGGACCTGGTGTGTTTTTAAGTGATGTCCCGGACGGACACCGGGCACCAGCACCTGCCCAGAGCGGCTCCGGAGCCGCGTCCCTGGTGCTGGATCCCGGCAGCGGCAGCAGCCTGTCCCTGTCCCCGTCCGTGCCGCTGCGCCTGGCGGCTGGAGAACCCTCCCCTGCGGCGGTGGATCCGACCCACCTTCGGCCGCTTATCAAAGGGTTGCCAGACGTCTTAAAGATACATGTCCAGTCCCTCAGGGAGAGGATTCAGGAGGCTATTGACCGTAACAAGCAGAACCCCCGAAATCCTCCTGTACATGTATTAACCTGGGCTGAAATCCTGCACAATTTAGTCACCTACGGGCGTGAAATTGGATGGGTGGACTCGGGCGGCAGCACAAACGGAGAGTTTGGAAAACAAGCCGCAAACCTCTCCCCGAGCGGCTCTCCCCACACTGGGAAGTTGAGCCTTTCCGTGACCGGCGGTGTGAAACAGAGCAGCCTGTGGTGGCAACTGCCTCCCCCACTGAGGTGAAGTACAGAAAAAAAATAGAAGCTGCTGCTTGGGACCTGGACCGCCCACCCGCTTAGTACTTTCCTGTGAATGGTCCGCTGATAAGCTGATAAGGAGGTTTAGAGTTTGAGAGAAACGGGGCAGAGGCAGCCCGCATTAGGATCTTGCAATTTACCTCTGCACTGCTGCAGCTTAAGGGAGTAGCTGACATTAAGATTTTACAACTTGCTCCTGCTTTACCGCTATCTAAAATAACCCGCACTCCACAATACCCCTGCCGAATGTAGCAAAACGGGGCATTATGGAGGTCATTAATGATCTTGAAAAAAGACAAATAATCAGCCACACCCATTCCCCATATAATTCCCCAGTTTGGCCCATTCGCGAGCCTGATGGGCAGTGACGCCTAACTATTGATTATCGAAAACTGAATAGCAACACCGCACCCCTAACAGCTGCCATCCCAAATATATCCTCGGTGGTGACTGCAATACAAGCAGCAGCCCATCCGTGGATGGCTGCCTTAGATGTCAAAGATATGTTCTTCATGATTCCCCTAAGGGAGGAAGACAAGGCACAATTCGCTTTTACCTGGGAAGGGAAACAATACACCTTTAATTGGCTTCCTCAGGGGTACAAGCACTCTCCTACCATTGCCCACAATGCCCTTGCTGCACTCATTGACACTGTGAAGGTGCCCTTGGGCACATGTATCAATATATAGATGACATCTTAGTGGGCGGAGACAATAAGGAACAGGTTGGGCAAGTAGCAGAGACTATTTGGAACCTATTGACACAGAATGGATTCGATATTCCACCTTCCAAGTGCCAAGGTCCTGGGTAGGAAGTTAAATTCCTAGGGGCTTGGTGGATAGTGGGAGCTATAGCAGTGCCTGATGATGCCCTAGCTACTATAGAAAAGGGGCAAACCCCAAACAGCAAAGCAGATTTGCAATGCCTATTGGGTACATTAGGGTACTGGAGAAAGCATATCCCAGGATTTTCAGTGATTGCCCGCCCCCTATATGACCTACTCCGGAAGAACGGGAGATGGGATTGGACCTTACAGTATACAGAGGCCCTTAATGTTCTAAAAGATGAACTTAAAACCTATCAGAAATTGGGTCCACTGCATCCACAAAACCCGCTAAGTGTGGAATGGGGGTTTGCAGAACACGCTTCCTATTGTTAGCAAACGAGACACATAACCACGGACGTAGTTATATGCGGTGCTTTTATTTCAGCGCTGGGAAACCAGGGATTCGCACCCAAAGCTGGCTTCGACCACTGATTCGAACTCCACTACATTTATACAATTTGGTTACATACATATTCATTAGGGTTACAACGTATGTATTGCATATTCATCAGATTTCACAACTATTTCACAATATCAGTTGCAACACCTTGGAACTACTCTAAGCATTCACAGTGTCCTCTGGTGGTCGTTCAGGGGGTCTTCAGGATGAAGTAAGGAGTCTTCTTCACTCGTGTACTTTTCACCTTTTGTCACTGCACATGTGCACTATTCCTATATTCATTATGAAATCATGTAAAATACTCAAATTTCTTAGATGTGCATCCTCAGCACATCCTATCCGTTCAAGATAAGATAAGGACTCACTGAGAACTAACAGAACTAACTTTCAGTTCTCTATTCTCAAACTAAGAGATAAAACTTGTATACAACCTGTGAAATTTCAAGATAAGGTGAGAATCTTGGATACAGTTTACAAAAGCAAAATACAGCTCCCAAGACTAGTTACAACTATAACACTATTGCGGTATGTTCCAAAGGGGGCCAAAAGGGCCAGCCAGACCCCTTTGTTGTTCTTTTCTACTGCATTCAAGGAAACTGAACAATGATATTTGGAGTGGGAAAAGGGACTCCTCTCACTCACCCGAGCAGTTAAGGAGGTAGAGAGGCTGTGTATGTCACAGGACATTATTGTGCAAGGCCCTTTTCCTCTGCTAAATTCAATCCTCAAAGGATCACCCCCCCCCCAGGGAGTGGCACAGAAAGCAACAGTATGGAAGTGGTATGCCTACTTGGAGGGAGTTAGTCAGTTGTTGCCATTGAAAGAGGGTTCTGTCAAAATTTCATAACTCCAACAACCTGTGAACACTGATCCAGTCCTGCTGAACCTGCCTTATAAGCCCTCCCCAATTAAAGAAGCACCTGAGTTAACCCAGGACTCAGACACACAAGGGGTCTGGTTTACTGATGCATCAACCCATTGGGTAGGGACAAAGTGGCAGTATAAAGCAGCAGCACTGGAGATTGCCACCGGAAAAACAATAACAGAGGAGGGAGAAGGTAGTGCTCAAGCAGGAGAGTTGCATGCTCTCTTATTAGCAGCAGAAGAAGGAGCTTCCATGGTTCATACTGATTCCTATGCAACTTATAAGGTGCCACTGAATGGATATGCCAATGGAAATCCAGTCAGTGGGAAGTAGGTCTCACTAGAGTGTGGAGAGCCAAAGATTGGCAAAGACTATTAGAGATAGGCAGGTCACAGTCCTTGAGTGTGGGCCGGGTAAAAGGACATACAAAAGATGGAACCCCAGCTGCCAAATGGAACCAACGGGCTGACCATCTAGCCCAAATAAGAGGTGGTTAAAGGCTTACCAGAGGAGTGGGCACGGTTAGCTGAATGGCTACACATTAAGCGAGGCCACTCTGGGAAAGCAGATCTGTATTATGAATGCCAGTCTCAGGGATGGCCAGTGTCCATGGGAACATGTGAAGCAGTTCTTACAGCCTCTCCACAGTGCTGGATAAGACTTAAAGCTGATCACCCAAATCAGGCCTCGGCCCAGCATATCAGACAGGGCAAGGCCCTCTGGAGTACGTGGCAAGTTGACTACGTCGGGCCATTGTCACGGTCCATTCGGCGATGGACTCGTGATGGTTCTTTTACCTGGATCTCAGAGCGCAAAATTAAGGTGACCAAAATGCCAAGGGGTTATAATTCAATCAAGCAGTATTACTTTATTAATTTGCCCGTAAAGCGGCACGTGATAGAGAGAGAGAGTAAGAAAAAGAAAAGGGAAAAGAAATGGGGGAAAAAGTAAAAGTAAAGATGAGAAATGAGGTTGCGTTTATCACTAGTCGAGTTCCAAAGGCATCCCTCTGGTCTCCGGTCTCGTGGAGTTCTGCTGGTCCTCCGTCGTTGTTCGGGATCCTCTGGTGGGAAGATCTTAACAGTGTCCGTTCTGGAGTCATCTTTTATGCTTCTTCACCCCCCCTTGCTCCCATTGTTTGAGGCCAGTCTCTCTGCCTTGATTTTGCAACCCAGGCTCATACTGTGCAGGCTTGAAAGATCCACGCTTTCTTTTGCCAACGCTTACGTGTCCAGCATTCGGGGTCTTTCTCTGGTCCATTGGGTGACCTCAGGACCCTTGGCGAGCTTCTGGGCATGCTCCTTTTCGTTGGCCGTTGTTTGAGGGAGTAGGTGAGGGACACGTGTAACTGAGGCTGCAGGTAAGAACACATTCTTCTGGATGTCAGCTATTGTTCCTGGGTCAATGAGACCCTCATAACAATAGTTTTCAGGAGGCGGGGGCTGGTTTGGCTGAAGAAGCAGGCAAAGTCCGCACAACAGCTATTGTTAGCAGGAGCCCCCCCCCTCCATATCGGAGAAAACAGTTCAACACAATGTTTCTCCTTGGGCCTCTCTCCAAGTCATTGTCCATCTGTTCTTTTGGTCAGGGCCTCAGTTCTCTAAGTTCTTGATGGCGATGTTCAGGCAAATACTGCTCCATCTTCGGACCAACTCTCACAGCCATTAAAACCCCCTCATGGAAAGAAATACAACCTAGTGGGAGTAGAGGTGGTATCAGGACTATCAATGGCTACTGCTGTCAGTGCTGCCACTGGAGATCAAACAGTGCGAGCACTGTGTGGGTGGTTTAGTGTTCTACACACCCCTGAGAATATCCAAAGTGATAATGGCATACATTTTTCAGCTGCCGTGGTTCAGGATTGGGCTGGGGGGAAGGTATTAAGTGGGTGTTTCATACACCATATTACCACCAAGCCAATGGGATCGTGGAACGAACCAATGGTTTGATTAAAAAACATGCAGAAGTCTCACAACATAGATGGGACACACGGTTGGGACAAGCTGTCTTCATTGTCAATAACCTCTGGGGGAGCTATGGAAGCCCCAAAATCAGGGCATTTTACCCTGAGAGACCACTGACAGACAGTGACTTTATAACAGACAAAGGAAAAGACCAGGCCCCAAGAACATAAGTGGGCCAGCCTGTCATGGTGAAACTACCTTCCATTGGTATTGTGCCCATGACTTTAGCAAAACCTAGAGGCTTATATGCTTGGGAGGCCCTTGATGAAAATGGGAAAACCCACCACATTAGTGTCTGGTGGATAGTCCCGGACTTCTAACTATAAAAGCCCGGTTCCAAAGGGACCGAGGCCTGTCTTTGTGTTCTCTTGCAGGACAAAAGGAAGATGAACAATCCTGACTGTTCCTACCAAGGCATGGGGTGGAAGAAGTTCCAGCTGAAACTGTTCATTGGATGTACTTTTCTAGCCAGAATAAAGTCTGTTTTGGAACTTGTTTTGCCACCTAAAACTGACTTTGGGGTCCCTTTGTGACAGCCAGCTAATATTTTCAGCTATTGGCATCAAATATTATCATGATTTAAGAGCAAACCAACAAAGTACTTTAAAATACACTTCTTGCACCCACTCTGCACTGCTCCAGAGTTATTAAAAAAAAGTAACGGGCTGTCCTAAAGAAAAGATACAGAACCCCTCAGGGTAAAAAAGGAGGCTATTTTCAGCATCTCTGGCATCAGTAAAATCAGGGTAGTACACACACAAATCCTGAAAGACTTTGCAAAGGAAATAGCTGTTGCTTCTGTGCACTCGTCTCTGACCATTGACGAAGCACCATGTCACCTCCTGTGGTGAATGTCACATCAATGTCCCATTTCCCACATCTGTTTGGTGTGTCATTGGGCTGGATCCTGAGCTGTTTGGATGTTTGCAGCTCCCCTGACGATCCAGGGATGCAGATCCACTATCAGGCCCAGGATGAAGCTCTCCTAGCATCATGTCATTGAATCACTCGGTGAAGCTGTGGGGGATGAATCCTCTTCTGTAGCGCTTGCGAAAAATAACATATTTAGCAGCACCGTTGTTGAGGAAGAAATTGAAAAATCTTTTGTTGAACAAAGTACCTTGCACTTAAAAAATTCAGGCAAGATAAAATGACATGTGTGCTAATGATGTATTTATGAACCACCATCTGTCCCAGGAAAGGTCAGAGAAAAATGGCAACCACTGCTCAGGTGATTGGTGGTGGAAGGGGGAAAATGGCCTCATCTGAACGTGACAAGAAGCTTCAGTGACATCATATAAATGCGATAATTGGGAAGTGGTAAATTGAACAGGTCTGGTCTGCCTTTGGAATTTGATGTGTCAATAAACAAGTTCAAGGTGACACGTTGGATCAATACAGCATGACAAGAATCATCCGACAAATTTACTGCAAAGTAATTTGGTGCAAAATGACTCAACCATCACACTGCAGAAAATCAAACAAACAGGCAACCGACAGGCAACAGTTTGAATATGTCAGATACTGCTTAAGGTAGCTTGCGCAGTACTGATAGAGTTGTTTTAAAGGGAGATGGGGGAAAAAAGAAAAAAAGTGAGGTTCCCATTATTATGAGTGTGACCTGAGGCATTGCTATAACCCTTTATGCACCTTGAGGGTGTATAAATAGAAAAACAAAACACACAATTGCTAAAGGTATTCTTAAATATTAATATTTTTCTTCCTGTCTGTTTAGATGACAAAATAAACTGGGAAAACCTTTTTTTTTTCTTTAGCACAAACAAAAGCCTTTTCATCTAATAGGTTTCTTACCTCTCACTCCCCTTATTTTTTGATAAAGGAAGGTGTAATAAGTCACTTCTATTAAAAAACTGTACTTGCACACATTACACAGGGCTATTGAATGCAAATTGTTGGCTACTATTAGAATTAACCATCCCCACTTACTGCTAAACCCAAAAAGAGTCACTCAGAGAAGTCTCTTCAGTGCATTAATTTGTTGACAACAAATTTGATGCTTGATTTGTCCCCAGTCAATAACCTTTAATCTTGAGTTTCTCCGAGGGAAAGTCAAGAACTTATTTTCCCAAGAAATCTGGGCTCTCACTAAGGCTAAAAGAGAAGCCAGTACACTGACTGCACACTTTAGAAATGTCATGGAGATAGTTTGTGTTTTAATTGTACATTCCTTCTGGAGTGAGAAAAGAAAGAGAAGATGAGTGGAAAACCACAGCCAAGGAGAAAGATGCTGTTCACGTTTGCAACCTCTCGGCTGGGCTGAGCTTTAGCAGATACCACTTTTTTTTTTTTTTTTTTTTTTTTTTTTTGCCAGTGATGGCTTTGTTGGTCCCTGGAAATGATGGGAAAGTCTCACTCCTGCCCCATTCCTGATGCTCCTGGACCACAGGGAGACCATGGATCCTGGTGCTGGTACATCGGCATCGCACATTCCAGCATCCACTTAACTGATGGTAATCCAAAAATGCTGGAAAGCAGACAAACTCAGCAGCTGAGCTTTATTGATGGACTGACACCACTGGATAAAGCAGTGTGCTGTATTGGTAAGCTTTGGGCACAATGAGAATTTAATGGATGTCAAGATTTGGACAGGGAAAAATAGTAAGATTGATATAGAAGATTTGTGTCAGGAATGGGATTAGTGTGAAGAATTATGTGTGCAGTATTTATGTTAAAAATACTCCTATATTATATAGTGATTTGCCCTTGGCTGCCATGTTGGGGCTCTCATGCTCCCTCAGGAAGGGACATCCCTGGAAGTGCTGCCCGGGACAGGGGATGTGCAACCTCTTCAAACACAGGAGGGTCTTGAAATTGGTAATTACTGCCAAGATAACTAGGTTGTGTCCCATGCAAGAGATGAAACCCAACTGAACAAAAGCCGATTGGCCCATCCTTTTTTGGGGAAAAATATTTTTGGATCTGGTAAGTGACCTAAGGCTGAGATGTGGAGTCAAGTGTGTAATGTCAGAAGGGCCAGACCTCCCCCTTTGCCTGCCAACCATCTCGAGTTTCTCCCACTATGTAACAGAAAGGGAAAAATACCCCTTTTTTACCCATCAGGGCTCTGGGATGCCCTTAGAGCCCAGTACACTGAAGATACAGGATTTGCAAAAAGACAGCTGGCCCCAGACTCAGGGACAAGGCTATTCACTTATCAGAAGATTTCTTTGTTTTTCAATAATGACTTAAAACATCAGTCTGAAAGTGGGAACCATCTTATGTAAGATTAGGCAGATCTTTCCATAAACTTGGCATTTCTAGTGGGATATTTTTCTCCCCTCGCTCTGGCTGAATCACAGAGGAGTCACAGCAAAACATCACTGGGCAGCCTTGGCTGGAGGAAGAGATGTGATGAAAACAAGGTGCTGGGGGGCTAAAATGAGTTTAAAAGTTTCAAAATGGATCTTGTGTCAATTATTCAAAACATATCTTGAGGTGGCTTTACTGTTTGAGGTGTTTTTTATGCTAGTTTAGCACTTTTTTTTTTTTTTTTTTTAATAGGAGGTATTTACATCAAAGCCAACTCTGTCAGTGGAGAGAATCCCAAGGGATAGTTAAAAAGCTAGGAAAGTAAAAATGCAAGGATTTTTTATTTCACATTTTTTGGGAATCTTTGGATTATGAAATTGTTGTTAACATAACTCCAGTGCTTTCTGTACTCTCGACAGAAAGTTCTTCTTGGTAAAGCTGAAAAATGTGTTGCTCTGTTGTAACACATCTCTCAGAAATATCACGAGACAACATGGTATTTCCAAAGCACAAAGGAAAGAAATAAGTTCCACCAGTGTTGCCAGACATTTTAGATTTTTACAGCTATATCCATGTATATATATATGCCTCCATATCCTTCTCTCCTTTGAAGCACCATGAACACCTGAAAAAGCACTTCTACACCTGAGAGATGCGTTTGGGATGTTCATTTCCCATTAATTAATGTGGGAATCAGATATCCAGTCTCAGGTTGCTGTGCAAACAACACCGCGAGGGAGTCACACTTTGCAGGGCTCAAATGGAGAGTTGACAGACTGGGGGTCCCCATGTCCATCAAGGACACATCTCTGCAGCATGTTACCATCTGAAAATCCCAAACCATCAGTTTTTTGCATTAGTTTTGCTGAATTTCTTATCCTCAAACTGAACTCAACTGATTTTCTGCCTTTGAATGATACTGATTTGCAGTGTCACTCTAATTTAGTCCTTATTGTCTTTGTTTACTTGCAATGATTATTACATCATTAATTGATATTTCTGTTGTGTTCCTTAAAAGGCTGATTGAAAACCGATTCAAATCAATGGTAAAACTGTCACTGATTTCACTGCATTTTCAGGTTATAATTGTTATTTTTCCTCTCTTTTACTATAACAAAAGGGGAAAAAAAAACCCAACCCAAATAAAACAGTCCTTTAAGCTGTGTAGCTCTTGCTGAAAATATTCTGTATGTATTCCCTAAATCCTAAATGCTTTGATTGCCTTTGGGTTATCAATCGCACATGGTTATTTTCTGTTCTGACCTAAGAGGATTATTTGGACTGGATTTTGTACTTTGTCAGTATTACCGAGTGACACCTTCAAACTCGGGGCTGGTTTGCAGCCTGGCAATGAACCTGCCCATCTCCCCTCTCACCAGAGTCATCTGGAGATGCTGCCGAGCTTGTGAAATCTGTGCTAGTGACAGCGTCTAGAAAAACCTGTCCACCCCAAGCAGAAAATTAAAATTAAAGCCCCTGGGAGGCAGGGAGAAGGTGAGAGGGACAGATTTCAGCCTGAGGAGCAAGTGATAATGCATGGTTTTTCTTTTTGGGATCTTGGCAGAAACCAGATGCCTACAGCACAGCAGCTTTGATATCACCCTAACTCATGCGATTAGGATGAAAGCAAAAAGGTATTTCATTGTGTGTTGAACCAAGGAGTGAATTTGACTCCATTACTCCTCTTTAAAGGAGCTTTGTGGGCTGTTTTTCAAATAAATATATTTTGTTAAAGATTTCTCTTTTTCTTAGGTAAGCCCACATTTCCCTTTCATAGAATCATAGAATGTCCTGAGTTGGAAGGGACCCAGAAGGATCAGAGAGTCCAACTCCTGTCCCTGCATATGACAACTCCACAGTTCACACCATGTGTCTGAGGGTTGTGTCCCATCTTTTATTTACCTGTAGACATGTACCATGTTTTTCTGCAGTCTTTGGACCAAACCTTGCCTGAGGGAGAGGCATCGAGTGGTCCTTGGCTGTTGTGTTGCCCTCTTAAGTAAACAGGAACAGAAGAGGGATGGATGTGGCTGTCTGGGGCTCTGGGAATATCTTCATGGGGCACCTTGCAGCCCCCTAAATGTTCAGGCTAGACACGAGGAAGAAATTTTTTACAATGACGGTGTTGAAACGCTGGCCCAGGTTGCCCAGAGAGGTGGTGGATGCCCCATCCCTGGAGTCATCCCAGGCCAGGCTGGATGGGGCTCTGAGCAACCTGATCTGGGTGAAGATGTCCCTGCTCATGGCAGGGGTTGGACTGGATGAGGTTTGAAGGTTCCTTCCAACCCAAACCATTCTGTGATTCTATGATTGTCTTTCTCCTTCCAAGTGAATAAGAGCTAAGCTGCTTCTGAGCCCTTGTAAAGCTCTGTGTTGTTCAGCTGCTTTCACAAAGAAACGATGGTGCCAAGCACATCTGCAGGTCTGGTCCATCAACCCTGGAGCTCCACTTACCTGAAACATATATTGTAGCTTTTGCTATTTGAAAACATTCTGCCATGGCTGGAACTGCTGTGTTGAGATGAAATTTACAGGCCCTGAGGGGCAGCAGGATATGGATACATTTTGTTAAGGGCTGCTATTAGTTTTTCTGGGTTGCAGAGAAGCCTCGCATGGAAATGGAGCCCATTATGTATTTGGGTCTTGCTTAATGAGATGCAGTGCAAAAGGCAGTCCATTACTTTGGAACTAGAGGCTTTGCCTACTTTCCAAGATTGATTTTTATTTCACACATTATTATTGCATGGATTAATGATCTCTCTGCATGCAAATACTCTCGGCTGCTACCCAGGTGCATTAACCTTTAATAGAACAAAGAATTCCTCCTCCTTGATGCCGCTTTGGCCAAAGCATTTCCCTCCTGAATGCCAAATATTAAATACATGGGCATCACTACCTTGCTGTTACCAACAGGAGAGGAGCTGGATTTGGAAATCATAGGCCTGTGTGTGAACCTGTGATCTCCTCCAGGTGTTTTCTTCTCCACTGGACCACCACAAGCTCCTAATGCTCCAAAGCAGACTTGTAGCCCCAAATTCATAAAAAAATACTGTTTACAAAACGTTTTTGGTGCTTGAGTGCAGCAAGCAGGCATCCCAAAAGAGGGAAAGGCTACTATTACCAGTTTATGGGCAAGTAAAATGGGACTTAGAGGTTGTCCTGGTTTTGTTAAAAACAAGTTTCTCTTTCAGTGAATTTTGCCTGTCAGCTAAAGCCTTCATATTAACTGCATTTTCCTGGAGAACCAGACACATGTTTTGGTAAACCTAGCAATGGAATGCAAACTTATTGATAAGCATGGATGGACATCTCGCGAGAGGGGCAACGAGAAACCGGTGACCAAGAAACTGACCAACTGCATATAACATTCCATTCACGTGAATACTTCATATAAAAGTGGGAGATCACGAGGATCTCGTCTCTTTTCCCTTTTGCCTTTGCTTTTTCCCTTCTGCTTATGGCCAACATTAGGAGAGGACCTTGCTAGTCGTCCCTGCGAACTGATGCCTAGTGAGAGACTGAATCCAGCTCCAGTTGGCTGCAGAGTCTAATCCAGGACTTCGGGTGCCAGCTCTGCAGTTGCTGAGACTTTCAAGATTGGTTTTGTATATTTTGTATTATTTTCTCTATTCTTATTAGTAGCATTAGTAAAACATTGTTAATTTTTCCAACTCTCTTCTCTCTGTCCTTCTTTCCCTCCCGATCGCCTGTCCTGAGTGGGAAGGGGGGAGAGGGAGGGGCAAAAAGGGGGAAGTGGAGGGGAGAGGGGGTTAACAATACATCTGCCAGGGTTTTATTGTCACCCCGCAATCTTAACCCTCGACAGAGGTGGAACAAAATGTGGCCATGAAGGTCCCAGCATAAAGACTCCAGACTCTTGAAGCTCGTATCCACTCTTGCAAGATAAAGCAGCATAGTTTTGTTCACACAAACTGCTCCACTGAAACTCAGCATCTTAAGACCTGTGCAAGGATCTGCACAATGTGTAAATTCATAATAATAAAGGGGTCAACCTTGCAACAGCTTCTGAAATGAGGATGATCATATGTACCAAGAGTGAGTTTGAACTGCTGCAGGACTGGGACCTCTTTTGTAATTTAAGTTAAATCCAGTCCCCTCCTGGTCATACTTTCCTGGCAACATGCTCATTTAGATGTGTGAAGTTTGCTCTGCAGGCAGACTGCTGCCTATACACAGTAAATATAATCCAAGCTCAAGATCAGAGCATCCTGACACACAGAAAGTCAAGGAAGGGAGCCAGGAGACCTGCATGATTAAACAGGGAAATGCTGGGCAAACTCAAGTGGAAGAGGAGAGTTTACAGATCATGGAAGGGGGTGTTGGACACCAGGGGTTGGAAGAATATAAGACTGTTGTCAGAGGATGTAGGGAGGCCACTAGGAAAGCTAAGGCTTCCTTAGAATTAAAACTTACAAGACAGGTCAAGGACAACAGAAAGAGCTTCTTCAAATACATGGCAGATAAAACTAATACCAGAGGCAATGTAGGCCCACTGATGAATGGAGTGGGTGCCCTGGTGACAGAAGATACAGAGAAGGCAGAGTTACTGAATGCCTTCTTTGTCTCTGTCTACTCTGCTGGAGGCTGTCCTGAGGAGCCCTGTACCACTGAGGCCCCAGAGGAAGGCAGGACAATGGAGGAGTTTGCCTTGGTTGATGAGGACTGGGTTAGGGAGCAATTAAGCAATCTGGACATCCATAAATCCGTGGGTCCTGATGGGATGCACCCGTGGGTGCTGAGGGAGCTGGCTGAGGTCATTGCTAGGCCACTCTCTATCATCTTTGCCAAGTCTTGTGAAATGGGAGAGGTGCCTGAGGACTGGAGGAAAGCAAATGTCACTCCAGTCTTCAAAAAGGGCAAGAAGGAGGATCCAGGTAACTATAAGCGGGTCAGACTCACCTCCATCCCTGGAAAGGTGATAGAACAACTTATCCTTGGTGCCATCTCAAGGCATATCAGGGATAAGAGGGTCATTAGGTGCAGTCGGCATGGCTTCACCAAGGGGAAGTCGTCCTTAACCAACTTCATAGCCTTTTATGAGGACAGAACGAGGTGGATAGATGATGGCAAAGCAGTGGATGTGGTCTACCTTGACTTCATTACAGCATTTGATACAGTCTCCCACAGCATCCTTGCTGCTAAACTGAGGAATTGTGGTCTGGATGATCAGGTAGTGAGGTGGACTGTGAACTGGCTGAAGGAAAGAAGCCAGAGAGTCGTGGTCAATGGGGCAGAGTCTAGTTGGAGGCCTGTATCTAGTGGAGTGCCTCAAGGGTCAGTACTGGGACCAGTATTATTCAATATATTCATCAATGACTTGAATGAGGGAATAGAGTGCACTATCAGCAAGTTTGCTGATAACACCAAACTGGGAGGAGTGGCTGACATGCCAGAAGGCTGTGCTGCCATCCAGTGAGACCTAGAGAGGCTGGAGGGTTGGGCGGGGAAAATTTTAATGAAATATAACAAGGGCAAGTGTAGAGTCTTGCATCTGGGCAGGAACAACCCCAGGTTCCAGTATAAGTTGGGGAATGACCTATTAGAGAGCAGCGTAGGGGAAAGGGACCTGGGGGTCCTGGTGGACAACAGGATGACCATGAGCCAGCACTGTGCCCTTTTGGCCAGGAAGGCCAATGGCATCCTGGGGTGTATTAGAAGGGGGGTGGTTAGTAGGTCGAGAGAGGTTCTCCTTCCCCTCTACTCTGCCCTGGTGAGACCACACCTGGAATATTGTGTCCAGTTCTGGGCCCCTCACTTCAAGAAGGATAGGGAACTGCTTGAAAGAGTCCAGCGCAGAGCCACAAAGATGATTAAGGGAGTGGAGCATCTCCCTCATGAGGAAAGGCTGAGGGAGCTGGGTCTCTTTAGCATGGAGGAGACTGAGGTGTGACTCATTAATGTTTATAACTATGTAAAGGGTGAGTGTCATGAGGATGGAGCCAGGCTCTTCTCAGTGACAACCAATGATAGGACAAGGGGCAATGAGTTCAAACTGGAACACATGAGTTTCCACTTAAATATGTGAAGAAACTTCTTCTCAGTGAGGGCAACTGAACATTGGAACAGGCTTCTCAGGGTGTTCATGGATTCTCCGTCTCTGGAGACATTCAGTACTTGCCTGGACGCCTTCCTGTGTAACCTCATCTAGGTGTTCCTGCTCTGGCGGGTGGATTGGACTAGAAGATCTTTCAAGGTCCCTTCCAGTCTCTAACATTCTGTGATTCTGTGCATGAAGACAGAAAAGATAGAGTAAAGGCAAGATACCAAAGGATGCCCAGAGTAGAACTTCCTAAAATTGTCAGAGCACAAGCAAGGTTATTATATGTATTTAAAAGGTAAGTGATCTGTAAGGTGGCCAGAGACCATATTTGCCGTCCCTTTAGAAACTTGTGCAAAGCCCCCGTAGACTCAAACCATTAAACGGTGCTTCCCCAGGACCAGCAATAACCTTACTAATCATAGAAACCTTCGTTCTTGCTGAATCCAATGCCATCATGACCATACCTCAATATCTTTTGTTTCTTTTTTTTTTTTAATTCTGCAAAGCAATGGGCAGGGAAAAGACACCTTTCAGTCACCACAAACGCTATTCAAACTTGAATGATTACAGCAAAAATGTGGTCGTGGTTTGTTTTGTTTTGTTTTGTTTTGTTTTTTTCCCTAGCCATCAGGGAATTTATTAACCCAAAACTGCAGCCCAGCTTAGGATATGTTTTAAAAGTCTTCAGAGCAGAATTGCACTCTTATTCAGTGGCTCAGCTTTTGTTTCAGGCCAGGTTTTATTTGTGTCTTCCTCCTTCTTATTTTTTTTCTTTTTGTAAATGGTACCACCAAGTAGTAAAAGCACCATCCATGTTTCAGATGCGTATAAAATAAACTGTTGAAGGAAAGTGGCAGATAAATTTAACAAGCATTAAAGTTATATATAATTTAAATATGTATAAAATTATTTGGTATATCGATTAGAAAATGGGCTGTTGACCATTTAAAGGCAACAATCAATTTCGTAGTTCACAGGTCAGGTCAAGTTTCATTCTAATGATCTAAAAAAGCCAATAGCATTAGAAGATAATGAACTCCACAGGATTACAGATGTGATCTATAGCTCTGTTGTTGCACAAGACTCAGCAAATTGGAGAGGGCATAATCTGAAGTGCCCTTGCCTCCACAGACTAAAACCATGGTTTTTTATCTTGGAAAAGTGTCAATTTATGATGTAATAAAAGGCAGCCAATGGAATTACTTTGCTCCTAAAACACCACATGGTTAGGCTCAATGCCATCAATGAGCAAGAGAGGTAGATCCCCATTAATGTGGTCTACAAAGTTATCTGGCCTGTTCTGGTAAGTGAATGTCAAGCATACCCACCCTGTTAATCAAAGGGAGTTGATAGTTCTCTCTGCTCCCACCGAGAGGTTGGGTTACATGAGGAAAATACTACAGGGCTAATATCGGGTTGTTTTCTGGTGCACTGTTGTACAGCAGAGAAGAGGCTTCTCTAAGTTTTAGTAGGGAAAAGAAGAAAAATATATAAGTGCATATAGAGAGGGTATTAACTTGTCACCATATCCATGTAAATATATGTAGATTTGTGTGTATATGTGTATGGGTAAGCATATTTTCATTGGGATATAGAACAGAGTTAGGCCTTTTGAAATTTCATAAGAGAAGGAAGGGGCAGTGACTTTTGAAAGGCCTGATACACATTTTGATGATATTTAGCTGCTATTTTGTGATAACTGATGAAACGTGTTTTCTGAAGAACCATCAATTTTTAGCCTGGGTCTTAAACATTGAAATCTTCAGACCATAAGATCAACATTTTTGAGTCTCTACTTCTTGCTTTGCCTCAAGACTTGAATTGAATATCAAATCCATCTAAATTTGGGGTTGGGATGGGCTGGATTTAAATCCAGGCATCATCCTACAATATTTATGCAATGCTAATTTCCCATTTCCAGCTCTGGTTTGAATGCAGAAGAAATTTGTCAGTTTCTGAGTAAGTGTCTGAAATGTGGGAGAAACTTGCAGAAAGACCAGGCAAGATTCCTCCGAGCATCTGTTAGAGGAGAGCAAGGAAAGAAACTCTGCCTTTGCCAAAAGGGACATTAGAAAGGTTTTTCACCTCTCACTTTTACTCATGAAAGTGCTTTGAACTCACCTGACCATCTTGAACAGTAGCAAGTGCCCAGGTGGCCAAAAAGGCCACCTGCATCCTGGCTTGTACCAGCACTAGTGTGGCCAGCAGGACCAGGGCAGTGACTGTGCCCCTGGACTGGGCACTGGTGAGGCCAAACCTCGAATCCTAGGGTCAGTTTTGGGCCCCTCATGCCAAGAGAGCCCTTGAGGTACTGGAGCAAGTTTGGAGAAGGGAATGGAGCTGGTGAAGGATCTGGAGAACAAGTGTGATGGGGAGCGGCTGAGGGACCTGGGGTGTTCAGCCTGGAGAACAGGAGGCTGAGGGGAGACCTTCTCACTCTCTGCAACTGCCTGAAAGGAGGTTGGAGTCGGGGGTGGTCAGGCTCTGCTCCCAAGGAACAAGTGACAGGACAAGAGGAAATGGCTTCAGGTCTCACCAGGGGAGGTTTAGACTGGATATTAGATTTTATTTTTTTTTTCACAGAAATGGTTGTCAGGCCTTGGAATAGGCTGCCCAGGGCAGTGGTGGAGTCACCATCCTTGAAGGGGTTGAACAGACATGGAGATGAGGTTCTTAGGGACATAGGTTAGTGTTGTGTTGGGTTAATGGTTGGACTCAATAATCTTGATGGTCTCTTCCAACCAAAATGATTCTATGATTTTATGATTCTAAGTGCCTGCATTTTGACAGCTAAGTCCTCATCTAAGTGTTTTTGCAGATCCCACTGACTGGGCGCATGACTTTTCCGTCTTTGTTCAGCATACCAGCCTCTGTTACTGCTTTGAGCTTCTTGAAACAGCATTCACTTCCACACTGCTGTGTCTTCTTGGCTCTTTCGGTGTTAATGGACTTACTTGGATTATTAATTGGGCTCATT
This sequence comes from Columba livia, assembly GCF_036013475.1. Classification (NCBI taxonomy): domain Eukaryota; kingdom Metazoa; phylum Chordata; class Aves; order Columbiformes; family Columbidae; genus Columba; species Columba livia. The sequence continues at coordinate 10,453,853 of NC_088641.1, read as the reverse complement.
AGACTTATTTTCTTCTTTAATATAATGAGTGTGTAATCCCTAAACTAAGGGGCATAAAACTTTGATAAATGAGAAAATTAGATAATTGCACAGCATCAGGCCTGTGCTCATAGGAGCCTTTTTAAAAAAAATGGAAGAGGAAGAAAGATTGAGAACAGGTAAAACAGAGAAAGAAAAGTCATCTAGACTGGGGATTGAACATCATTATATGCTCTTTTTGCACATCAGGATGAATCAGTTTGGCTGGGATTCAGGCCTCAAAAGCGACACCCCCATGCATTTCAACCCAGTTTCTACCTCTCTTTGATGTCAGTGGCAACAACATGTAGTCTATGATTGCAGATTTAGACTCTAGTTCAGCATGTGACATAAGCATATATTGAATAAGCAAGCGTGGACATACATTGAGTACCCCATCACTGAACTGAATATGGTCCAATTCAGCATGTCTTGAACATCCAAAATTCCCATAGACTCTCAGATAAGCAAAGGAATAAATGAAGAATCAGGCCCAAAGCTTTATGCTTTCAAAATTCAGCAATACAAAGGCAACAGTAATCCCAAAAGCAGAGAAAAAGCAAGAAAACTGAAGGTGGTAAACCTACAAGAATAGATGTTTTTCAGAAATTATCTCTCTGTGAATGATCCTACGAAAAATCTTACATATGCAGCTATATTTTAGCTTATTACAGCACAATGACAAAAAAACAGTCCTGTGAATCTGTGCTGTTCATTGCAGTCCTGGATCATTGCTTACCTATTTTAATAGGCAAGAAATATAACAGCTAAAATATAATTATATACTGCACACAGCAGTGTTAACAAAATAACATGATGTTTGGTACATTTCCCATCATCTTCTTCAGAGGCACAGCAAGCTGCAGCTTTGTAACAATCTCTTCACCTCATTAATCTCCCAAAGCAGGGAGAGAGCAATACAAGCAGAGGGAGCCCAGAAATGTATGTACATTACTGAACTAACCAGGCATGTAATTAGTGCTCAGGTGCTTAGTCAAGGAAGAAACATGCAGGATTATTTAGATTTGGATTTAATACCCCAAAGTTCGAATATCGGCAGTACATTGTATGAGCTTTTTGATCAAGCACTCCAGCTGCTTGGAAATAGAGATTTGTGCCCCCATTTCTGCCTGTGGAATGGTGTTCTTTTCTAAGCTTGCTATTATTTATGGGAATATATGAAAGTGTAAGTGTTCAATATGTCATGGTCCATCCTAGGAATGGGGAGACAGAGCTGATGCAGTTCCAGGAGCACTTCTGTCCAACAAGGAACATGGACAACGCTGCTCATCCTAATACAGGAGCCTGGCACAACCCACAATACCTGTAATACCTGTGTCCGTCTTTCCTGACTTGCAATGAGAAATGCACCATAGGTGAGGATGGGGTTTGCTTTCTCATGCTGTTGAGGGCTGATGCTTTGCCAGAGCAAAGTCAGCTGATCGGAGCCAGCCCAGCGAGAGCCAGAGCCGGCGGGGTTCAGCCGACCACGAGGTTCAGCCGAGATTAGGAAGCTCAGAGGGAAACGTACAGGGACAGAGTGATTCCCGTCGAGTCCCGATCCTTGCAGCCCCGGCAGCCATTGCGATAGAGCGGCTGACGTGGCGGGGGGCGTTCCCACGGTGACGGCGACCACACCCCCTCCCCTTGCCTTGAAAAATCCTTTGGGAGGGCAGCCACTAGTCGCTGCCCACCAGGTGCAGAGAGGAGCAACCAGCTTGTGTAGCGGGTGAGTCCCACCCACACTGTGCTGCAGCAGCGGGGGTGGTAGCTTGTGCAGCAGGGTGCAGAGAGCGCTTGTCAGCCCCTCTAACTTATTGCCAGCATCCCAGAGTGCTGACGACCATGGTCGCCTCCAGGAGGAGAGCTTGTCTCAAACAGACTGTGGCTACGCAGACTGAGGAGGTTCTGTCCCGAATGGTGGCTGTTCAGGTCTCGGGCTGCAGGGAGTACCAGAGCCTGCTGCTGCTGGGGGAGGGAGGCCAGCTCTCCACCTGTGTGAGGTGTGAGCAGGTGCAAGATCTGCTTGACATGGTTGTGAAACTTAAGGAGGAGGTTGAGACGCTGAGGACCATCAGGGAGTGCAAAAGGGAGATCAACTGGTGGAGTAACACCCTGACGTGCCAGTCAGAAAGGTCCCAGGGAGGTACCCCCCAAAAGGAGATGGACCTCCTGCCCTCTCGGACGGAGGCGGAAGTCCTGAGACAGCCCCACCCCCCTCGTTGCTGTCGGGCAGAGGTAGGGGACCTAAAAGACGATGAGGGTTGGAAGTGTATTCCGGTTCGGCGTCACGGGCAGCCCCCCTCCCTGCCTGCTTTGTCTCCCCAGGTGCCCCTCCGTAATAGGTTTGAGGCCCTGGATCTTGAAGAAGAGGTAGGTGAGGAGGTGGTGCCAAGCCTGCCTACAAGATCACATAGGAAGAGGCGGTTGACTTCACAACTTAAGACTGCCTCTGATAAGAAAGAAGGGTGATTGTAATAGGAAATTCCCTTCTGAAAGGAACAGAGGGCCCAATATGCAGGGTTGACCCTCATCTTAGGGAAGTTTGTAGTCTACCTGGAGCCCGGATCAAGGATATTGTTAGAGAGCTCCCCAAACTGGTGCACCTGACAGACTACTACCCGCTGCTGGTCTTCCAGACAGATGGGGAGGAAGCTGCTTCTTGTAGTCTGAGGGGAATAAAGAATGATTTCAAGGTCTTGGGAAGGATGGTGAAAGACTTCGGGGCTCAAGTGATCTTCTCTTCACTCCTTCCATCTTCAAGGGACGATGTGGGATGGAATAGGAAAATTCAGTCTCTAAATGGTTGGCTCCAAGACTGGTGCTACAGACAGGGCTTTGGATTTTTTGATAATGGTTGGTTTTATAAGTCACCAGTCCAGACAGTGTCAAGTGGGAAAGGTTTATCTCACAGGGGCAAAAGGATGCTGGGGCAGGAATTAGCTGGGCTCATTTGGAGAGCTTTAAACTAGGCTCGAAGGGGGATGGGGTTGTAGCTGGGCTTGTCCCAGTGGGGCAGCATTCTAAAACTGATGAGGACCGGGTGGCCTCCTATGCCCCTAGGGAGAAATTGGTGTGCTCTGCTCGCTCCCTGAAATGCCTGTACACCAATGCGCGCAGCATGGGGAATAAGCAGGAAGAGTTAGAATCCTGTGTTCGGTCGGGAGATTATGATCTGGTGACAATTACGGAAACATGGTGGGACAGTTCACATGACTGGAATGTGGTCTTGGATGGCTATGCCCTTTTCAGGAAAGACAGGCCAGCCAGGAGTGGTGGTGGAGTTGCTCTCTATGTGAGAGAGCAACTACAGTGTACTAAATTCTGCCCAGGAGTGGATGACGAGCGAGTTGAGAGTGTATGGATCAGGATCAAGGGACAGGCTGGCAGGGGTGACACTGTTGTGGGCGTCTGTTACAGGCCACCAGATCAGGCTGAGGAAGTTGATGAGGCCTTCTATGGGCAGTTGAGAGTGGCCTCACAGTCACAGGCCCTGGTTGTTGTGGGGGATTTTAACTTTCCTGATGTTTGCTGGAAGGACCATTCAGCCAGCCAGCCACAGTCCAGGAGGTTCCTCCAGTGCATTGATGATAACTTCCTCATGCAGATGGTGGAGGAGCCGACTAGGAGAGGTGCACTGCTGGATCTCATCCTCACTAACAAGGAGGGTCTGGTCGAAGTGGTAAAGGTTGAGGGCTGCCTGGGTTGCAGTGACCACGAGATGGTGGAGTTCAGCATCTTGGGTGGCAGGAACAGAATAGCAAGTAGAATTGCAACCCTGGACTTTAGCAGGGCTAACTTTGGCCTTTTCAAGCAATTGCTGGGGGAAATCCCATGGGCAAGACTGCTTGAAGGAAAGGGGCCCAAGATAGCTGGATTGCATTCAGAGATAGCTTCTTCCACGCTCAGGATCAGAGCATCCCCACATGAAGAAAGTCAAGGAAGGGAGCCAGGAGGCCTGCGTGGTTGAATAGGGATCTGTTGGGTATGCTCAAGCAGAAGAGGAGAGTTTACAGGTCGTGGAAGCAGGGGCTGGCCACTTGGGAAGAATATAAGGCTGCTGTTAGAGGATGTAGGAAGGCAGCTAGGATAGCCAAGGCCTCCTTAGAATTACAGCTGGTGAGAGGGGTCAAGGACAGCAAAAAGAACTTTTTCAAATACATAGCAGATAAAACTAATACCAGAGGCAATGTAGGCCCACTGATGAACGGGGTGGGTGCCCTGGTGGCAGAAGATAGAGAGAAGGCAGAATTACTGAATGCCTTCTTTGTCTCTGTCTACTCTGCCGGAGGCTGTCCTGGGGAGCCCTGTACCCCTGAGACCCCGGATGAAGCCAGGTCAATGGAGGAGTTTGCTTTAGTTGATGAGGACTGGGTTAGGGAGCAATTAAATAGTCTGAACATCCATAAATCCATGGGTCCAAATGGGATGTGACTGTGGGTGCTGAGGGAGCTGGCTGAAGTAATTGCTGGACCGCTCTCCATCATCTTTGGCAAGTCTTGGGAAACGGGGGAGGTGCCCGAGGATTGGAGGAAAGCAAATGTCACTCCAGTCTTCAAAAAGGGCAAGAAGGAGGACCTGGGTAATTATAGACCAGTCAGCCTCACCTCTGTCCCTGGGAAAGTAATGGAACAGCTTATCCTTGGTGCCATCTCAAGGCATATCAAGGATAAGAGGGTTATTAGGGGCAGTCAGCATGGCTTTACCAAGGGTAAGTCATGCTTGACCAACCTCATAGCCTTTTATGAGAATGTAACAAGGTGGATGGATGATGGCAGAGCGGTGGATGTGGTCTACCTTGACTTCAGTAAAGCCTTTGACACAGTCTCCCACAGCATCCTCACAGCTAAGTTGAGGAGGTGTGGTGTAGACAATAGAGCAGTGAGGTGGGTTGCAAACTGGCTTAAGGAGAGAAGCCAGAGAGTGGTAGTCAATGGTGCGGAGTCTAGTTGGAGGCCAGTATCTAGTGGAGTGCCTCAGGGGTCAGTACTGGGGCCAATATTATTCAATATATTCATTAACGATTTAGACAAGGGAATAGAGTGTACTATCAGCAAGTTTGCTGATGACACTAAGCTGGGAGGTGTGGCTGACACGCCAGAAGGCTGTGCTGCCATCCAGCGGGACCTGGACAGGCTGGAGAGTTGGGCGGGGAATAACCTAATGAAATTTAACAAGGGAAAGTGTAGAGTCCTGCATCTGGGCAGGAACAACCCCAGGTTCCAGTATAGGTTGGGAAATTACATATTAGAGAGCAGTGTAGAGGAAAGGGACCTGGGGGTCCTGGTGGACAACAGGATGACCATGAGCCAGCACTGTGCCCTTGTGGCCAGGAAGGCCAATGGCATCCTGGGGTGTATTAGAAGGGGGGTGGCTAGTAGATCGAGAGAGGTCCTCCTTCCCCTCTACTCCGCCCTGGTGAGACCACATCTGGAATATTGTGTCCAGTTCTGGGCCCCTCAGTTCAAGAAGGACAGGGAACTGCTGGAGAGGGTCCAGCATAGGGCAACGAAGATGATTAAGGGAGTGGAGCACCTCCCTTATGAAGAAAGGCTGAGGGAGCTGGGTCTCTTTAGTTTAGAGAAGAGGAGACTAAGGGGGGACCTCATTAATGTTTATAAATATATAAAGGGTGAGTGCCATGAGGATGGAGCCAGGCTCTTCTCGGTGGCAAACAATGATAGGACAAGGGGTAATGGGATCAAGCTGGAACACAAGAGGTTCCGCTTAAATTTGAGAAAAAACTTCTTCTCTGTGAGGGTGACAGAGCACTGGAACAGGCTGCCCAGGGAGGTTGTGGAGTCTCCTTCTCTGGAGACATTCAAAACCCGCCTGGACATGTTTCTGTGCGACCTCACCTAGGCGTTCCTGCTCCAGCAGGGGGATTGGACTAGATGATCTTTTGAGGTCCCTTCCAATCCCAAACATACTGTGATACTGTGATCTCCATTGTGGTTCCTTCTGATTGACAGTGCTGGAACCTCTCCTCTTTAAAGTGCATTTAGTGTCCACAGGGTCCTGGAGACAGATGAGTTCTACTTATCCCGCAGGGCACCCACAGCATTTCCAGGATGTCCCCTGGAACGCTGAGTGTGTGATCCAGCTTGACTCTGGGCTTGCTCTGCTGTGAAGTGCATTTTGGGCTCTGCAGCACCCTCTATTTCTGTCTCGCATTTGTTGAACCTTCTGCCATCCTAATCCAAACCACATGAGTAGAGCTGCCCAAAGTGCACATCCCCAGAGACATCCCAGGCCAGGCTGTTTAGGGCTCTGAGCAACCTGATCTGGGTGAATATGTCCCTGCTCATGGCAGGTGTTGGACTAGATGAGCTTTGAAGATCCCTTCCAACCCAAACTTATTCTATGATTTTATGATCCAAATCAACAGAAGCCACCAAAAGCAGGGAATGAACAACCTTGCCCCATAACTAATCTCCAACCCTTTTCAAGCCCAACTTTCACTACATCCAAACCACCTCCTCAACCCATATATCTACACCATCCCGTTGCAGGCACGGGGCTCTGCATGAATTTTCATGCTGACCTGGATAAGCACAAAGAGATGCTGGATTGCAAATGGTAGCCTTGAGTTACATTTATCTAGCACCACCAAGAAGCAGAGATAAGAGAATGAGGCACGTTCACGTACGTTGGCTTGCCGGGGTTATTTGCTGCTCATAGCTGGTGAATGAGAGAGGGCTCCCTGGAAGACCAGAACAATGATAAAATTGTGATGAAAATATTTTTTCTGTATTGCTTTTCATTGAAATATTGCCCCTTGGAGGGAAGCGGATTGGTAACATCAGTGAGCAGAAGTAGAGAGTGGGTCTTAATATCCCATAATCTCATCATGGCAAGCTCAGGCCTTGACGTGTTAAGCAAATAGCCCTCGTGTGCTTAATTTTGAAAGCTCAGAGGGTGGTTTGGTTAGAATAGTATAGGAAATGTACATGTGTGAAATGCAGAATTTGTGGGAGCAAACTTTTCTTATGCAGAAGACCTCCAAGATTGTAAAGAAAATAAGGTAGAATCCATTAAAATAAAGATTAAATATTTCTCCCACAAAATTACCATTTTCCTACATGCATGCATAGAAAACTTCAGGGGACTGTTCTCACACCACAGATGGGAATTCAGTTACATATTTGGGGAAAAGTTCTGTTAATGCTAATTCTCAAAGTAAACTTTAATCCATGCAAACTTTCTCTGGTGCAGGATTTGTTATAGGGTTGTGACTTCCACAAGCATCAGATGATCTGCGCACACACACACAAGCATGTACGCATATGCATTGTCCATAATGACCTGATAAAAATCCTTTAAAGCAGCTAGATTAAATAAGGACTAAAGAAAATAATATTTTTTGTGAATATGGCTAAACTTCCACAATCTATAGCTTTGTTTACAATCACAGAAAAGCTAATTTCCTTTACCCATCTCATGTTAAAAATAAGATTTCAGTTGAAAGTAAGGTCTAATTTTTTTTGGTTTTTGTTTTTTCTTATGCAGACATGAGGAAGTGGGGGGCTTGAAGGGTGCAATTCCAGGGCAAAACCCCTGCTTCATGCTTATGCTCTCAAATCTTGTCTCCTCTGCTGGTAAAACAAGCAGGATTAGCACACACTAAGACCAGTGGAGATAGTAATTACACTCGCTGAGTGGACTGCAGAACCACATACTAAATCCCCGAACAATTATTAAAATGGCTCAATGCATTACACTAATTGGAAAACACCGGGACATTTTGGGATGGGCGAAGGGAGGTAAGACACATTATTTAAGTGTTCTTGTAAGCCTTCTAAGATATTAATGTTGCAAAGCTTCTTATGAATATTTAAGAACATCAAATGGAGATACACTTCAGCCCAGCATTACCGCAGAAACCTGTAATACAGTTGAGTCCACTTAAGAAGGCAATATCTGACATCCATGACAGATTTAAACATAATAAGGCAAGGGTGATGTTTATAGCTGAAAAGTCCATGCAGACTAGTCAAACATTGCTGCAGTTAGACCTGTTATAGTTATTTTCATGTATTGATATATGCATTTATATAGTTTCCTTAAAGATGCAAATTTGCCTCCAGGTGCCTGTACTTTTGGAAATACTTTTAAAAAATATTTATCACTGAATTATTTGATGTTTTCTGGAGAAAGGACTGATACCTTAGTGCTAAGAAGGAAATGAGCTTTATTTCTTGCTCTTTAAGCGGATTCCCTGAAGTTGGTACCTGACACAAATCAGTTTTCACTAGGACCGCTTTCAACAAAACTTTTCATGGGAGATGTTTTTACTTGGGTAAAAGGGATGGGTGTAGAGATGTTCTCTTCAAAAGTGCTATAAAGTTCATAATATGTAAACCAAAATCTTTTCACCTCAGAGATAAATTTTTTCCTCCGTTGTTAATGAAAATATTTTAATTAATCAAGTTTAATCTTTGGCTAATTTTCTTTTGCTTTAGTTAGTATCTTCCCTGAGAGAAAAAAACTTTTTTCTAACTGTTATATAATTTTGTCTTTTCAAAGTGTCTAAATCACTGTGTCTATTAAAAATAGCCCATCAGGATATTCCTGTTCTTAGAGACTGATGAAAACTTTTTTAATTATGGAGATTTTTATATTCCTTCCAGCAAAAGTGATTCTAACTGCCCGTGGAAAATTGAATGCTTTTAATGCAAAAAAACCCTCAAAACAAAAGTAAAGGATCAAAATCAGAAGTGGCCTCTGAAAAAGAGCAAAAAGACCAATAAAGATGTTGTATTTTACGGGAAACTTGACTGTAAGAGAGCTTTATAAACAGCAGATGACTCCCATATAGAAAAGTCTGAACAATCTGAACAAACAATAATCAATGTGAAAAAGCAAAGCTGGGCTTGATACACATGGAAATTTAAGACACTGAAATTAAAAGATATATTGAAACATACTGTAAAGAAAGAAAGAAATGTCTCTGTTTCAGTTGTCTGAGTCTTGGTAGGTTGTCAGGTTGACATGAATATCTAAGTGGTAAAAATCTTCTTGATGATGGACCATATACGATACCTGTACAGGTTGGGGATCTCAGGGTCCTGCTTTTAATTTTTTGTCACCTGTGCATATACAGAAGAGAGGTGATTACTAAGGAGTCATGTTTTAGGACAACCCTGGTGCTCTTGTTGGGATATGGATGTGTTGTCACCAGAGACCATCTCTCCAGTCATGGACACTTCTGTCTCTATGAGGTATAAATTTCTTCTTGTAGAATGGTATAGATAACAGAAGTAGTTTTCTTCAGTACTGGATATCTTAGCGAGAATGGAATATTGAAGTGGGTAGTTTGGTTCAGGTTTTGGCCTTAAAGAAGAATGGAAATTACAGAAAACTTCATTTTGTTTTTATCTCAGTGGTTCTCTCCTGTAGGGACCCATTCAGCTACTGAATAGAAATATCTTAATGGCTTCTATTTGTTGAAATTTTCCAGTATTTTTCTAAGGATCCAAGCAAATTCCAGGTGCCAGCAGGAAGATCATACGCCCAATTATTGTATGCACAAAGCAAGAAAAGACCAAGCTGGTGTCACAGTGCTCTGGTTCTCACATATTAATTGCAAGATTTCTAGCATGGGGATTTTTATGGCACTTATCAAAATGACACATAGACAATGAAATAAAAAAATAATTAAGGAAGGTATAGATGAGTGACCTGCTCCTCAGGTGACCACTTTGGAGCTGGACTGACTGTCTCCTGTGACTTGGTCTCTTCCAGCTTTATTATCTGACCAAAAGCTGGAAATGATAGTGACAGTACCAGATGTGTGAGAATTGTTCCCTTCTTTTAAGCTCTGGTTCAGTTCAGTAGGAGCAAAGTTAATTTTGTAGGACTGAAATAAATGAGATGGAAGGTCACGGAGCTAAATGTTTTCCACAGCCTCCTACCCTGCATTGCTCCATTTCACTGTGTGTCTAGGATATTTGTTTCCCATTTTAGCTCCTATTTTGACTTCTTAAGTTTATGCCAGTGGGGAGCAATAAGAACCTGTATTTTGTAACTATCTTCAAGAAATAGTATGATTTCCCTCAACCACAGACTACAGAGATAGCTCAACAGAATTAAAATTCTTGTGTCCATTCTTTTCTTTATTAAGACATTCTGTGATGTTGAAAAAGTCCATATTTGACATTTCTCCTTAAGGCTGCCAGAAATTATCAGATCTTTTTAGCCTTGATTCCAGTGTTTTGAGTACCTTGTGTGAATACCAGGGTAACAACGCATGAAAATTATTTTACTTTATTTCTTGAGCCAGTTACAGAGACATAAGTCTTGGAGATGATACTGAGAAAACCAAATTAAGCCATCGTATAAAACTACATTTATTAAAAATGGACATTTCTTCATGTTTCTACAGGAGAGGTACCCCTTGTTCAGGTCCTTGGCTGCAGTTGGAACATCGGAGGGGTTTGCTCTCCACATCACTTCATGGGCTATAATGGGAGCCTGGATACCCAGCTGAGATGGAGACACCCAGTTACCTAAATCTGGGTGCTTTGATCTCAAGTTGACTCTGGCTTCATGTGCTTGCTGTTTTGATTCTTTGATATGCAGGGTTTCCTTGAGAAAAAAGTAATGTGCAGTTTTTGCTGGTTTTGTAGCTTACATTTAGTGGCAAACAAGAGCCACTATATGTTGCATCATCATAGGTTAGTACTGTGGGTAACTTGTCTAGAGAAAATGAATTGATCTCACTTTTGGTACCATCCTAGTCATTCCTTGACCTTTTAATCAGACACAGACAGCAATTTTTTGTTGTGATCACAGAATCACAGAATGTTAGAGATTGGAAGGGACCTCAAAAGATCATCTAGTCCAATCCCTCTGCTGGAGCAGGAACACCTAGATGAGGTTACACAGGAAGGCGTCCAGGCAGGTCTTGAATGCCTCCAGAGTACTCCTTGGCTTGTCTGATGGTCTTTTAAAACAAGGTTATTTAATCTTTCCCACTGTCCCTGTGTATTGAAACCTGTTGACAGGGGAATTAGGGAACTGAAAATCTGTGTGTTTACGAAGGATTAGCATGAAAACCTCCTTTGTAGACTGAAGCATCTTCTGCTTAGAATAACAAAACTAAACAACATTTGAGCTAGGAACCATCGTGTTTCAGTGAGAGACAGGAAAAACATCTCTGGAGTACAGCCTTACAGCAATTTCTCATAAAGTCCTTTATTGTCATTTGTTCACACTATACCAAGACATTCAATGTCTGGGGCTTGGAGCACAACTGATTTACTCCTTCCAAGTTTTCCCAGTTGCAAATTAGTTGTGATTCACTTTCTAGGTGATTATCCTCATGATGTCACCTTGGTGTCTGATTCAAGCCACATCGAAGTAAATGGGAAACTTTCTATGGACTTTAATAGGTTTTGGATGAGGCCTTAGCTGTCTGTGTAGCTATTAGGAGAGGCACAAGTTGTACAATGGTGTTTGTGCTGCTGGAAGGAAGACCTTATACTGTGTTTAATGTTCCATACTTAATTAATTGAGCCCTGAGGTATCGAGTGGGCTTATGTTCCCAGAAATTGCGTTAGGGTAACACAGCACCTTCTATTTGCAACAATCCGAATACAATATTAAAGTTTTATGTTTATTGAACAAGGTCCAGGAATCCACATGGAGGAACACCTCACCTTCCACTGGAATGCAGCCACCACAGTCCCTGAGGTCAGCTGATCAGAGCCAGCTCAGCCAGAGCTGCGTCAGCAGATCCTGTGGTACAGGGGGGTTTTTGGGTTTCGATTTTGCAACACAGAAGCACCCGGCAGCCCTTGCGAGAGGCTGGTGAAGACGATCACACCCCCGCCCCTTGCCTTGAAAAAGCCTCAGAGAGGGCAACAACACATTGCCCACCAGGCACTGCAAGGGGTGACCAGCTTGTGAAGCGAGTCAGTACCACCCACACTGTGCTGCAGCAGCAGGTGTGGTAGCTCGTGCAGCAGGGAGCAGAGGTTGTAATTCCTTGCTTGTTAGACTATCTCACCTATTGGCAGTGTCCCAGACTTTATCTGACTATGGTCTCCTCCAGACAGAGAGCTTGTCACAAAAAGACCGTGGCGACCTAGACAGAGAGCCTGCCCCAAACTGTGGCTGTTCAAGTCTCTGGCTGCAGGGAGTGCCAGAGCCTGCTGCTGCTGGGGGAGGACAGCCAGCATTCCACCTGCATGAGGTGTGAGCAGGTGCAAGATCTGCTCAGCATGGTCGTGAAACTTAAGGAAGAGGTCGAGACACTGAGGACCATCAGGGAGCATGAAAAGGAGATCGATTGGTGGAGTAACTCCCTGGCGTGCCAGTCAGAAAGGTCCCAGGGAGATACCCCCTGAAAGGTGATGGACTCCCTGCTCTATTGGGCAGAGAGGGAGACCCAAGACAGCCCCTGCCCTATCGCTGTCAGGCAGAGGCAGGGAACCAAAAAGATGATGAAGGTTGGAAGCAAGTTCCAGTTTGGTGCCATGGGCAACCCCCGTCCCTACCTGCTTTGCTTCCTCAGGTGCCCCTCTGCAATAGGTTTGAGGCCCTGGATCTTGAAGAAGAGGTAGGTGAGGATGTGGTGCAAGACCTGCCTACAAGGTCACATAGGAAGAAGCAGTTGACTCCACACCTCAAGACTGCCTCAGATAAGAAAGAAAGAAGGGTAATTGTAGTAGGCGATTTCCTTCTGAGAGGAACAGAGGACCCAATATGCAGAGTTGACCCTCATCATAGGGAAGTATGTAGTCTACCTGGAGCCCAGGTCGGGGACATCGCCAGGGCACTTCCCAACCTGATGCACCCAACAGACTACTACCCACTGCTGGTCTTCCAGACAGGTGGGGAGGAAGCTGCATCCCGCAGTCTGAGGGGAATGAAGAAAGATTTCAAGGCCTTGGGATGGTTGGTGAAAGAGCCTGAGGCACAAGTGATTTTCTCCTCCCTCCTTCCATTTTTGGATGACAACATGGGATGGAATAGAAGAATTCAGTCCATAAATGATTGGCTACAAGACTGGTGCTACAGGCAGGGCTTTGGATTCTTTGATAAAGGCTGGTTTTACAAGACACCAGGCCGGACAGTGATACATGGGAAAGGTTTATCTCACAGGGGGAAAAGGATGCTGGGACAGGAATTAGCAGGGCTCACTTGGAGAGCTTTAAACTAGATTTGAAGGGGGATGGGGTTGTGGCTGGGCTTGCACCAGTGGGGCAGCACTCTGGAACTGATGAAGCCTGGGAGGCCTCCCTTCCCCCTAGGGTGAAATTGGTGTACTCAGCTTGCTCCCTGAAATGCCCGTACCCTAATGCACACAGCATGGGGAATAAGCAGGAGAAGTTAGAAACCTCTGCTCAGTCAGGGGATTATGATCTGGTGGCAATTACAGAGACATGGTGAGACAGCTCACATGACTGGAATGTGGTCATAGATGGCTATGTCCTTCTCAGGAAAGACAGGCCAGCCAGGTGTGGTGGTGGAGTTGTTCTTTATGTGAGAGAGTAAATACAACATATTGAGTACTGTCCAGGGGCGGATGAGGAGCGAGTTGAGAGTCTATTAAGGGGCAAGCTGACAGGTGTGATACTGTTGTGAGTGTCTATTACAGGCCACCAGATCAGGGTGAGGAAATTCATGGGGCCTTCTACAGGCAGCTGAGAGTGTCCTCACAGTCACAGGCTCTGGTTGTTATGGGGAATTTTAACTACCCTGATGTTTGCTGGAAGGACTACTCAGCCAGCCATCCACAATCCTGGAGGTACCTCCAGTGCATCAATGATAATTTCCTGATGCAAATGGTGGATGAGCTGACTAGGAGAGGAGTGCTGCTGGACCTCATCCTCACTAACAAGGAGGGTCTGGTTGAAGCAGTGAAGGTTGAGGGCTGCCTTGGTTGCAGCGATCATGAGATGGCGGAGTTCAGGATCTCATGTGGCAGGAATAGAATACCAAGCAGAATCACAACCCTGGACTTAAATAGGGCCAGCTTTGGCCTTTTCAAGCAACTGCTAGGGGAAATCCCATGGGCAAGGGTGCTTGAAGGTAAAGGGACTTCAGATAGTTGGTTAGCATTCAAAGACTCCTCCTTCCAAGCTCAAGATCAGAGTATCCTGACACGTAGGAAGTCAAGGAAGGGAGCCAGGAGACGTGTGGTTAAACAGGGAACTGCTGGGCAAACTTCTGAAATCCCTTCCAATCCCTAACATTCTGTGAAATATGGCAATCATGTCACAAGGATAGTATCATAGAATCACAGAATATTTTGGGTTGGAAGGGACCTTCAAAGCTCATCTAGTCCAACCCCCTGACATGAGCAGGGACATCTTCACCCAAATCAGGTTGCTCGGAGACCCATCCAGTCTGACCTAGGATGTCTCCAGGGATGGAGCTTCCACCATCTCTCTGGGCAACCTGGGCCAGTATTTCAAACAAACTATAAGAAGTAAAAGGTGTTAAATTCCAGTGAAAGCATCAGGTTTCTGATGTCAGCTGTCTGGAAGGGGCCAATGTAATGACTACAACAAGAATTTTCCCAATGCCTTGACCTTGCTAAGTATCATGGTATGAGAACTTTGGGCAGCTGCCACACCACATGGTTGATCCAAGAAGTCACATTTTCAAGAGCAGTGTGTCTTCATGTTATGTTGGAAAACTTAGGCCAAGTGTCCATATTTCTGAAGTTAGATAGCCAGGACTAAATGGCAGCCTAGGATACCTTCTTAATCAATGGAAAGAAAGAGGTGCTTCCAGAGGAAAGGTGATTTATTTTTAATATGGGTGATTCAATTTGCTTGGGTAAATCTGCCTCTGGAGTTGCTTCTTTCTCTTTGCTGACTGCAAGAGAACCCAGCTGACTGATCTGGGCTGAGATGCCATTAAGGTGTGAACGCAAGAGAAATCCCACCTTCAGCTAAAAAAGCCTCATGGTAAACCTGCTTCGAGCTCCTTTGATAGCATCAGCTCTGAGGTGGGCTGCTAGAATGAAGAAAAATATTTCAAATGCTCTTTGAACTGAGAGTAGGAAAAGAGGTTTGGCTTTGAAAAGCTGTAGAAAAAGAGCAAATCTTCATGCTTGAAAAGGAAGAAGCAGTTTTTTCAGTGTGTATAATTGTTTACAGACTCAAAACAATGATAGCAGAAGAAGATGACCTTGACTGACTTGATATATCTGGGAGGAAAGGAGCAGCATGTATTTCTAGAAGAAGATGATAGATAATGTGAGGAGGAGAGCAAAGGGGTAAGAAAATGCTGGGCACAGGGTGCTGAACAAATGGCTGAGAAAGCAGCTGGGAAACCATGCAGAATAAACTTCTAGGGCTTAGCCAAGCTCAGGAGGAACTTGAGGTCTGGGGAAGTAGGGAGACAGCAGATGATGGGTGACAGGGGAGCTGGTGGCATGGAGGAGGCACTGGGCAATGTGGTGAGCTGCTCTGTGACCCTATTGGCATAGGCAAACAGGGCATTACAGAGACAAACAGCAAAAGGAAAAGTTTTTCTTTGAGGCTGATAACCTTTATTGGAAGGAGTCCAGCCACCATGGAGTGTTTCTGCAGATGTTAATGGATGTGTTGATGGGGAAGAGCTCAGAGCACCACATTATTGGGGTTGTGCTAAAACGTATTAGACCTCTTAATCAGATTATAAATGTGTTTCCCTGTGCAGAACAACCCCGACATCCCAGCTCAGTGATATTTATTGCAAAGTCAGTAACTCATTAGGTGGCAGAGTTCAGATTTCCAAGTGCATGTTTGGTATAGACAAGTCAATATGTTTTTCACAGAATCATAGAATGTTAGGGATTGGAAGGGACCTCAAGAGATCATCTAGTCCAATCCCCCTGCCGGAGCAGGAACACCTAGATGAGGCTACACAGGAATGTGTCCACGCAGGTTTCGAATGTCTCCAGAGAAGAGGACTCCACAACCCCCTTGGCCGCCTGTTCCAGTGCTCTGTTACCCTGAGAAGTTTCTTCTCAAATTTAAATGGAACTTCTTGTGTTCCAGTTTGAACCCATTACCCCTTGTCCTAACATAGGTCATCAATGAGAAGAGCCTGCCTCCATCCTCATGACACTCATACTTAACATATTTATAAGCATTAATGAGGTCACACCTCAGTCTCCTCCAAACTAAAGAGACCAAGCTCCCTCAACCTTTCCTCATAAGGGAGATGTTCCACTCACTTAATCATCTTTGTTGCCCAGCGCTGGACTCTCTCCAGCAGTTCCCTGTCCTTCTTGAACTGAGGGGCCCAGAACTGGACACAATATTCCAGATGGGGTCTCACAAGGGCGGAGTAGAGGGGAAGGAGAACCTCTCTCAACCTACTAACCACCCCCCTTCTAACACACCCCAGGATGCCATTGGCCTTCCTGGCCACAAAGGCAGAATGCTGGCTCATGGTCATCCTGCTGTCTACCAGAACACCCAGGTCCCTTTCCCCTACACTGCTCTCTAATAGGTCATTCCCCAACTTATACTGCAACCTGGGGTTGTTCCTACCCAGATGCAAGACTCTACACTTGCCCTTGTTATATTTCCTTAAATTTTTCCCTGCCCAACTCTCCAGCCTCTCTAGGTCTCGCTGGATGGCAGCACATCCTTCTGGCGTGTCAGCCACTCCTGCCAGTTTGGTGTCACCAGCAAACTTGTTGACAGTACACTCTATTCCCTCATCCAAATCATTGATTAATATATTGAATAATACCGGCCCCAGTACTGACCCTTGAAGCACTCCAGTAGATACAGGCCTCCAACTAGACACTAACAGCAAGGACGCTGTGGGAGACTGTGTCAAATGCTTTAATGAAGTCAAGGTAGACCACATCCACCACTCTGCCATCATCTATCCACCTCGTTCTGTCCTCATAAAAGGCTATAAAGTTGGTTAAGCACAACTTCCTCTTGGTGAAGCCATGCCGACTGCCCCTAATGACCCTCTTATCCCTGATATGCCTTGAGATGGCACCAAGGATAAGTTGTTCCACCACCTTCCCAGAGATGGAGGTGAGGCTGACCCGCTTATAGTTACCTGGATCCTCCTTCTTGCCCTTTTTGAAGACTGGAGTGACATTTGCTTTCCTCCAGTCCTCAGGCACCTCTCCCATTTCACAAGACTAGGCAAAGATGATGGAGAGTGGTCTAGCAATGACCTCAGCCAGCTCCCTCAGCACCCACAGGCACATCCCATTTGGACCCATGGATTTATGGATGTCCAGATTGCCTAATTGCTCCCTAACCCAGTCCTCATCAACTAAGGCAGACTCCTCCACTGTCCTGACTTCCTCTGGGGCCTCAGCGGTACAGGGCTCCTCAGAACAGATTCCAGCAGTGTAGATAGAGACAAAGACGGCATTCAGTAACTCTGCCTTCTCTGTATCTTCTGTCACCAGGGCACCCACTCCATTCATCAGTGGGCCTACATTGCCTCTGGTGTTAGTTTTATCTGCCATGTATTTGAAAAAGCTCTTCCGGTTGTCCTTGACCCCTCTCGCCAGGTTTAATTCTAAGGAGGCCTTAGCTTTCCTAGTGGCCTCCCTACATCCTCTGACAGCAGCCTTATATTCTTCCCAAGTGGCCATCCCCTCCTTCCATGACCTGTAAACTCTCCTCTTCCACTTGAGCTTACCCGGCAGTTCCCTGTTTAACTACACAGGTCTTCTGTCTCCCTTCCTTGACTTCCTACGTGTCGGGATGCTCTGATCTTGAGCCTGGTAGAAGCAGTCCCTGAACACTAACCAACTATCTTGGGCCCCTTTTCCTTCAAGCAGCCTTGCCCATGGGATTTCCCCTAGCAATTCCTTGAAAAGGCCAAAGTTTGCCCAGCTGAAGTCCAGGGTTGTAATTCTGCTTGCTGTTCTCTTCCTGCCACACAAGATCCTGAACTCCACCATTTCATGGTCACTGCAACCAAGGCAGCCCTTTACCGCTTCAACCAGACCCTCCTTGTTAGTGAGGATGAGGTCCAGCAGTGCACCTCTCCTACTCGGCTCCTTCACCCCTTGCATCAGAAAGTTATTGTCAAGGCACTGGAGAAACGTTTTAGACTGTGGCTGGCTGGCTCAGTAGTCCTTCCAGCAAACATCAGGGAAGGTGAACAACCAGGGCCTGTGACTGTGAGGCTGCTCTCAGCTGTCTGTAGAAGGCTTCATCAACTTCCTCACCCTGATCTGGTGGCCTGTAATAGAGACCCACAACAGTATCACCCCTGCCAGCCTGCCCCTTAATTCACACCCACAGACTCTCAACTCGCTCCTCATCCATGCCTGGACAATACTCAATGCATTGTAGTTGCTCTCTCACATAAAGAGCAACTCCACCACCACACCTGGCTGCCCTGTCTTTCCTGAAAAGGACATAGCCATCTACGACCACATTCCAGTCATGTGAGCTGTCTCACCATGTCTCTGTAATTGCCACCAGGTCATAATCTCCTGCCTGAACACAGGTTTCTAACTTCTCCTGCTTATTCCCCATGCTGTGTGCATTAGGGTACGGGCATTTCAGGGAGTGAGCTGAGCACACAGATTTCACCCTAGGGGTATGGGAAGCCTCCCAGGCTTCATCAACTCTAGAGTGCTGGCCCACTGGTGCAAGCCCAGCCACAACCCCATCTCCCTTCGAGTTTAGTTTAAAGCTCTCCAAGTGAGACCTGCTAATTCCTGTCCCAGCATCCTTTTGCCCCTGCGAGATAAACCTTTCCCATGTATTACTGTCCGGCCTGGTGTCTTGTAAAACCAGCCCTTATCAAAGAATCCAAAGCCCTGCCTGTAGCACCAGTCTTGTAGCCAATCATTTATGGACTGAATTCTTCTATTCCATCCCATGTTGTCATCCAAAAATGGAAGGAGGGAGGAGAAAATCACTTGTGCCTCAGGCTCTTTCACCAACCATCCCAAGGCCTTGAAATCTTTCTTCATTCCCCTCAGACTGCGGGATGCAGCTTCCTCCCCACCTGTCTGGAAGACCAGCAGTGGGTAGTAGTCTGTTGGGTGCACCAGGTTGGGGAGTGTCCTGGTGATGTCCCTGATCCAGGCTCCAGGTAGACTACATACTTCCCTACGATGAGGATCAACTCTGCATATTGGGCCCTCTGTCCCTCTCAGAAGGGAATTGCCTACTACAATTACCCTTCTTTCTTTCTTATCTGAGGCAGTCTTGAGGTGTGGGGTCAACTGCCTCTTTCTATGTGACCATGTAGGCACACCTTGCACTACATCCTCACCTACCTCTTCTTCAAGATCCAGGGCCTCAAACCTATTATAGAGGGGCACCTGGGGAAGCAAAGCAGGTAGGAAGGGGGATTGCCCACAGCACCAAACTGGAACTTGCTTCCAACCCTCATCATCTTTTTGGTCCCCTACCTCTGCCTGACAGCAATAGGGCAGGGGCTGTCTTGGGTCTTCTCCCTCTGCCCGACAGGAGAGGAGGTCCATCACCTTTTGGTGAGTATCCCTCTGGAGCCTCTCTGAGTGGCCCGCCAGGGAGTTACTCCACCAGTCGATCTCCTTTTCACACTCCCTGATGCATCTCAGTGTCTCGACCTCTTCCTTAAGTTTCACGACCATGCTGAGCAGATCTTGCACCTGCTCACACCTCATGCAGGTGGAATGCTGGCTGTCCTCCCCCAGCAGTAGCAGGCTCTGGCACTCCCTGCAGCCGAAAACATGAATAGCCAAGGATCGGGGCAGGCCGTCGGTCTGAGTTGCTAGTCTTTTTGAGACAAGCTCTCTTTCTGGAGGAGACCATGATTGGCAGCATCTGGGACACTGGCAACAGGTGAGAAGGTCTAACAAGCAAGGAGTGACAATCTCTGCGCCCTATTTACACGAGTTACCACAGCGCAGTGTGGGTGGTACTCGTCTGCGTCACAAGCTGGTTGCTCTTCCCAGCGCCTTGTGAGCAGTGACTTGTCGTTGCCCTCCCTGAGGTTTTTTCAAGGCGAGGAGCGGGGTTGTGATCGCCCACGCCACGTCATCTGCTCTCGCAAGGGCTGCCGGGGGCTTCCGGGTCTCGAGGTCGTAAGCGCCCGATTCAGAGAAAAAAAATTTAAAAAAGGCTTCTCTATACCTCGAGATTTTTCTCAATCAGGACCGGCTGAGCTGGCTCCGATCAGCTGATCTCAGGAACGGAGTGCTAGTGTCGAGTTACAACTGCCTTTATATCACCCGCCGTCACCATGGCAACGCCCACGCCATGTCAGCTGAGGTTATCTAGAGTCACCAAAGCTGCCGGGCGGGCCCTAGTTGGTTTTGGTCTGATAAATGCACGCGTCCCCGGAGGTCGGCGCTCGTCGGCATGTATTAGCTCTAGAAATACTACAGTTATCCAAGGAGCAGGAGAGGAGCGACCAAAGGAACCACAACTGATTTAATGAGCCATTTCCAGTTTCACTGTACTGCCTGTGTGTACTTAGACATGCATGACTTAAGCTTTGAGACAAGCATTTTGTTTGTTTTTTTTTTTTTTCTTAATTTAACTTCTTGATTGACTTATTATGTACATTGGCACTTTTAAGAGCTTCAAATAAAACACAGTGAGAGTTCAGAACAAATGTAAATGGCCTAAAAGAAAAGGAAAAAAAAATCCTATAATATTTTTTAATGGCTATAAAATGTGGGAAGGATACATCATAAGCTCCCTGCATGGGGTCCTTGTCTGTATTCAATCCAGTATTGTAATTTAGATATGACTTTTTATTTAATTTCTGACTGAGAAAGGGAAATTAGAAAACAACATTATCTCAGCTGTTCCGTTATAATGAACAATATTTCACAGTGCCAGTATAAGTTACCTTAAGAACTTATTTTATGAGACAAACATTGGCTGGATTCCATGAACAACTGGGTTTTCTGGTGTCTTTTGTCTGCTAAAAACTCAAATTTAAGTAAGGTTTTTAATTATAAAGAAGCCTGTTGTTACAATGATGTACATGTTACATGTGTGTAACATGCGGACCACTGCACTGATGGAAGTGATGGCAGTGGGCTACAGGTTAGCATCAGAGTATAATTTCCTGCTGAAATGTGAACAGAGGGTTCTTTATTTCATGTTAGACATTAGTTTCTTATTTTTCCTTCTGGCATATGTACCTCTGTGTGTCTCCAGCAGTGTTGCATAATATAGGTATGATAGAGCCCCATGAAAACTTCTTGCTAGTTTGGTTTTTATGGATGTGTAGACTAAAAAAATATGTCAGGACCCACAGTGTTGAACAAGATGGAAAGAGGTCCAATGATAGCGGGGCAAGGTGGAGATATGAGTGCCTCAGATACCCTCAGGTTGTGGCCAGAGTGAATCTGCTCTTAACGATCTCCTCAAAATATTTCCAAAGACACCAGTTCCAGGCTAGGAAGCTTCCTTAGATGAGCAACCAGCTCTGTTTCCACACAGTATAAAACCAGCCTTCTCTGTTTTGCTGCTGTATAAATGTAGACCAAGGACATAAAATACAGACTTTAATAGTTTTTCCTATGGGGAAATCCTAGATGGGGATTATGCAACTGAATGTTTATTTAGCTGTAAATAACACATTCTCCTGTTAATCTCTGTATCTGTTTTATCAAATGTTTTAAGTAAAGGAGATTTATCTAGCCTGTAATTAACCCTTTTGCATGGCAAAATGTGGGATTGTCTCTTTCCCCCTAGCCACTAAGTACATAATGTTCTGATAAATATTTAAGCAGTAATGAGGGACGTAATGCACAGTAATCCATCAGTGCCACATTCTGGGGGAGTGGCATGGTGCTGAAATGGATGCTGTAAGTGCTAAAATCCCAGATTGAGCAGAAGGCCTGCTGACCACTGTGGGATTTAGCTTTGAACCATGTTACAGGTTGGGAAATCCATTTGAAGGTGTAGACATGCTTTATTTGCCTGCCAAGAAAACCTTCCTTAAAACAAAACCCAAACCAAAAAAAAACCTGATAATGACAAAACCTGTTTTCTCTGTGAATGGTGCAGCCAAATATTCCCCAACCAAAAGACTACCCAAGACCAAGAGTGGGAAGGCAGAGCCTGAACCAGTGATGCGCTAAAGGTGGTGTTGGAGGTATGACCACAACTGGTCCCACTAACATATAACCAAGCTAAATTGGAGTCTATGTGAACCTTCTCACTTTGGGTAGGTCTACTAAATTTTTCTGTGTTTTTCCCCCCTTTTTTTCTACTTATTAGACCTTACTGCCTGATTACATCTATGATAGATGTCTATGTCATGACAGTCCTCTAAAGGAGCAAATAAAGCAGTAGGCAAAGTATCAGTTTGTATTATACTTTGCTTTTCACAGGAGGGTCTTGATTCCCACCAAGGGCAGAAAAAGGTGAAGTTTGGTACCCAGCCCTTTGTGCTTCGGGGAGCAGCTGCAGCTAATGTGTGTGCTCACTTCTACACAGAAAAACAGCAATACTCTCTCCACTCATCTGTGTGCAGTGAACAATGGTAAGTGGCTCTGAAGAGACATCCTGCTGGGGTGTATGGCTGAACAGGATGGTGATTTAGTGCCTTAGCAGAAACTGTTGAGAGCTGGTAGAAACCAGCAATGTTTCTTTGAGATCATGGAAAAGGAAGTTTTCTGGAGTATTTGTGAATTTGCACCTGGACCAATAAACTTTTTTGTTTTTTAATTGTTATTAATTTTACACCTCAATATAGCTTAAATATAAGTAAGTAGTAAGAAAACCAGGAGACATATTCCAATAATATTGCACTTCTCCAAATCATTCCTGTGGGGCTCTGGCAGTTTTGTTATAATGAAGCAGAATAAAACAAATTAAGAAATCTATTCAAAATTCATTTAAAAACGTCATCCGAGGAGCATCATAATAAAAGCACAATGAGAATGACAAGCTCACTTGGCTAATTTCCTTCATGTGCTGTGCATGTTTATAGTGTGTCTCTAGAGAGAATATACCTGAGCAAGGGACCAGTTTTCAGACTGGGATCCAGCTTATACCCTTCTGCACAATGCAGGACTCTGATGGGATGGACAACTGTAACAGTGATCACATTTCTCACTGCCAGCCTGAAACTTGCTTTCTGTTGTTTGTTGTGTATAGTAACCATGTGGTCTCCTCTTGGCACCTTCCTTGTTGTTGTTTCCATCACTGGAAACAGGTTGCACAGTTTGCCTTTGACCTGCTCTCTCCTTACTGCAGCCATTTGCTTGGTTTACTTTTGTTATTCTGAAAATTCTTGTTTCACCTTTTTTTTTCTTCAGTGATGCTCCTGCCTTCATCTAAACCCCCAAGGGGCAGGTGCTGATCTCTTCTCTCTCATGACCAACAATAGAACCCGAGGGAATGGCAGGAAGATGTGCCAGGGGAGGTTTAGGTTGGACATTAGGAAAAGGTTCTTCACCCAGAGGGTGGTGGAGCACTGGAACAGGCTCCCCAGGGAGGTGGTCATGCCCCCGAGACTGTCAATATTCAAGAAGTAATTAGACAACACCCTCAGAAAAATTGTGTGCATTTTAGGGTTGTCCTATGCAGGGACAGGAGTTGGACTTGATGATCCTTGTGGGTCCCTTCCAACTCAGGACATTCTATGATTCTACCTGAGGTTGAGGCTGTGGTAGAGCAAGGTGACTTGCACTTGCCAGGACAACTGAAGTGAATCTTTCTTAATAGCTTCCAGAGCAGGGCTGACCTGCCTCTCCCAAGACTGGGACCTGAGGTTTGGCAAGTTGTGAGCTAGCAACTGCCTCCAAAAGGGATGGAGAAGATGAGGCTATGATGGACAGATCATGCTTAGTGACCTTGAAAGTTTTTGGGATGCCACTGACTCTGCTTTTGGGAACTATCTCTATCTGGAAAAGCATCACATCACCAGGCCTCCTGCACAAAAGCATGCTTGAGTGTTTCTCCCTTAGTAGCCCCATTTTATAGGATTTTTCATGCTTGAGTTGCTTCAGGTACAGTCTCTGGAGTAGTAGACACTGCTGCACAATAGAGACTTGCAACTTCTTGCAGCTATCCTCTTGGTCTTGTGGTTTGTACTCTAGAACAGTGATATTTGCATCTGGTAAAAGAGGAGCCCATCGATCTCAACAGGTTAGTAGAGATGGATAAGATTTCATCTTGTTTTAATCTTAAAATACTTTTATTTGAAGGTCTGACCCAACTACATTCTGTTATTATTGGAGTATCTTATCTACTTCACTTTTTTTTTTTAACCCTCCCCCCATTTCACTTCCCCTTAAGAATATGTTATGAACTGCTGCACTTCAGCAGTGTGATAGTTCATAACAGAATCGAGAGGAGCATTAATATGTCAGAACTACATTACTAATGTGTAATCTGCAGCACTGGTTAATTTGTTTTGATATGAAAGTTTTAATAGGAAATATAATTTAATTGCATTTTAAAAATAAAACCTGATTTTTCTGTATTGTAGAAAAATATGAATAATAAGCAAAAAAGGGGCCAATAGCTAGACATTTCTATTAACAAAATGAATATGTTTCATACGGTCTTTGTGTACTAATTCAAGTAATCTGATGCCAGTTTGAGCTGATTTAACACAAACTACAGCCTTGTTCCTTTGTTCTGCCTTTTGCAACACTGCTAGCATGAACTTGAGCATGGGATTGTAGTTTTGCAGTATCAACTCCTTGCACACCAGTCATAACTCAATTATTAGCAGCATTAACACATTGTACTGCACTTCCAACACACCAGCAGAGTCTGGCTTGTATTTATAGATGTTTTCCAGCTGGATGCAGAATAATTAAAGAACCCAGTTGTGCCAGTGATGAACCCTCTGCCTCTTACATCAGTGTAAGTGGCTCATGCTGGTGTTGTCATTATCACTTAAAAAGAATGAATGCCATCTGCAATTACTAACCTAAAGATACATAAATCCTTTCAGTTTTAGGTCAGTCTTACAAAGATCAGAGTGACTTGCAAAACACCTAATCGGAGACTGACCTTGAAGCTTTAGACACTTTGAAGCCTGCACAATTAGTTGAGTCTTGCTTTAACACATATCTCAAGACTGTTGGATAAAGTGTCCTTTAGCTGAATGTTGCTCATTATATGCTAAAATGTTTATGTAATGAAATATGCAAATGTGTAACAATTGGATCTTTAGGACTGCCCTGAGTAGTGATAAGATTTTGTATATAATGGCTGTTACTTTTCTTGCTGGCATGCTGGCTTTATTCCAGCATCCAGACTTGCGCAGCTCTGTAATAAACAATATCTCGTCTCTGTGTGCTAAATTTGGCTCATTTGTATGCACACTGAGTAAATAACCCTGTTTTGGGGGAAAACACTGGTGGCAATGTGCCAATGGATATGCTATTGGGATTATAGCAGGTGAGTGACATCTCCAGAAAGGTACAAGGCTAAGTGCGATGAGTGCAATGGGATGATATGAAAGCATAAGAGCAACAACACTGGCTCACATGAAAGGCCCATCTCATTTTCAGTAGCGGTCCTCCATGGGGCCTGGGTGAGAGAGTAAGAATGGAGTGAGCATCCTTTACCTGGTGCTTTGAGCCTCCAACCACTGCCCATACTACATGGTTTTCCATATCTAACAGCCTTCAGTGGATTTCTCTACCATCCTGGAACTGAGACTCCAGGGGACAAACCATTGCTGCAGTGTTTTGGCACCTTTAATTGGCTGGCTGCTTTGCCCTTCATAGCTTGGTCCTTACACTATGTGACCTTGTTTACTGTCCTGGTTTTGTTAAAAACAATACCAGTTTCTCTTTTAGTGAATTTTCCTTTCAGCTAAATTCTTCTAAGTAACTGCACTTTTCTGAATTTGGCTGCATGTTTTTCGCTCCGGAGGTGATAAGGGTAGCAATGGTATGCAGAAGAGGCCCAGGTTTAGATTTATTGCATCCCATCCACGTCATACACCCTATAAAAGCGGGAGATCACGAGGGTTTTGCTCTCTTCGACCATGGCCGGCATCTGAAGAGGACCCTGCCTGTCGTGCCTGTGATCCGAGGCCTGGTTCCAGACCCTGCATCCCTGAATCCAGTTCCGGTTTGCTATGGAGCACACCAGCTCCACCGCCAGCAATGCTGTGCTACTCTGGGAAATTCAAGACTGGTTTTGTATATTTTGTATTATTTTGTCTATTTATTAGTAGCATTAATAAAGCCTTTTAAACTTTTCCAACTTGCAAGTCTCTCTCCCTTTTTCTCCTATTACCTTTTCTTAGTGGGGAGGGTGGGGGGTTAACAGAGAGCATCTGTCACAGTTTATTGTCACCCTGCAGTAAACGGTGGCAGATATATTGGCACCCAACATGGGGCTCGAGTGAGAAGGGCTAAGAGTGGTCTCTGATAATTAACCTAAACAGCTTACCAGATAGTGCAAGTGAGAGAAAATCGGACCTTTGATTTGAGCATTCTGAGTTCTAATTCTCTGGTGGGAGGAGACCTCAGAAAACGATAGATCTGTGGGTCATTTGGTGATGATAAAGCAGATTGCAGTTATCTTGATTTAAAGGATGTTGTTGTAAATCTGGTAATATTTGTATTATTTGCTCGCTTGGTTGTATTCAATTATGCCTTTTTGGGGGTTGATGCTTCTTGTTAGTGTTTATGTGCAGAACATCATCTCTGGAAGTTGGGATAAAGTTGGTATAATAGCTTTGTTGGTGGGTTGTATAGCATTGCTTTATATGGTGATAATTAAGCCGATGGTGTATTTCTATTCATTGGTGTCATCCTTCGGGAGTATGCATTTTGGGAATTCTTTGGTAGAAGCAAAGGAAATTAAAGAGAACTGTACCTTTTGTATTTTCAGTTGCAGGAGTGAGATTTTAGGAGAGCTATTCAACTACTCCTTGCTTTTTTCATTAGGGCAAATTTCAGATGCTTTTGGGAATTTTGCATATCCCTGGATAATTGAGCGAAGCTTGTTGGTATTACTGGGTCTCTGGAATGTGTGTCAGTCTTTGCTGGTGATAAAACTACTTAGGAGGATTGTAGTGATTCTAACTTCTGCGACAGGTGTTGCAGCTATTGAATCCTCAGCAATGTGCACCGCAGCCGTTCAAACTCCTGTGACAGACTCTACAGCCACACCAATTCTGATGACAGATACAGCAGCTACTGCAAACCCCTTGACAAGCACTGCAGCCACTCCAGTTCCTGGCTTGGATACTGCAGTCATGCCAGTGCCAATGACAGTTAATGCTGATACTACAACTCCAACATCGGGCATCGCAGCCACACCAATGCTGGCTACAGATACTGAGGCCACTACAACAATTGTCACTGTAGCTATGCCAACTCCAACATCAGTTACTGCATCCACTCAGACCTCCACAATATGTGATGTGGCCATTCAGACTTCAGCAGTATTAGTTGCCACTTCAAGGAGGAGGAAAAAGAAAATACAATTGGAATCCATTGTGAAGAAAGGTGAAGATGAAGAGCAGGGAGAGGTTATTTCTGGAACAGAACAAGGTGAAGATGAAGAACAGTCAGAGGAGGAAGGAGAGGGTCCTTCTAAAGCAAAGTGACCAGTAACAGAAGAGGCAATAGACTGCTCCTTATCCCTGAAGGAGTTGAGGACTGTGAAACAAGATTTTAGCCATTGTGAAGCTGATCCAATTGTCACTTGGCTGATTCGATGCTGGAAAGGTGGGGCCAATAGTTTGGAACTAGATAGCAATGAAGCCAGCCAATTGGGATCCCTGGCCAGAGATGGTGGCACGGATAAGGAAATTGCAAAGAAGAAACAAAATCAAAGCCTCTGGAGGTGAATCTTGTCAGCAGTAAAAATCAAGTATCCTTTAAAAGATTAAATTGTATGCTGCCCAACCAAATGGTTTACTATGGAGAGAGGTATTAGGTATCTGAGAGAACTGTCTGTGCGAGAGATAATTTACAGTGACCCACAGACAATTATAGATCCTGATGAAGTGCCATGTATCTGAGGTATATTGCAGAAATTTGTGTAGAGTGCACCACCATCTTATACCCACACTTTAGGACCGATAGTTTCAGCGGGAGACCAGCCATCAACTGTGGGTGAAATAGCAAACATGTTGCGGCAGTATGAAGACACTCTTTCTTCTCCCCTACAAGCCTGTGTCTCAGCTGTGGGAAAACTGTGTGACAAACGGTCCGAGAGGGAAGATAGATCCCACTCATCACCTGCATGGACTCGAGTTAGAGATATTAAGAGAAGACGCCCTTCTGCAGGACCAGCTTGAGAGAAATGGGACACGCCATGAGGTGAATTATGTTTTTTTCCTGCATGATCAGGAGGAAGGTATGAGTAACTGGCATGGAAAACCCACTGCTGACATAGAGGCACAAGTATGTAAGTTGAAAAATAAAGCTCCCAAGAGAAAAGCTGCTCCAGTTTCCAGTGGGAGGCTTTCCAGCCAGAGTAGGAGGGATTCTTGTATCTCCTTGCCAGAGTCAAATAAAGACAATTAGGGGGGCCCTGCTTCCAGCCAGGTGGAGGAGAGGGACAATGACAGCCGAGTTTATTGGACTGCGTGGATTTGATGGCCTGAAACATCAGAACCATGTGAGTATAAAGTCCTGGTAGACACTGGTGCACAGTGTACAATGATGCCATCAAATCATAAAGGATCCGTCACTATTGAAGGAGTGACTGGGGGATCTAAAGAACTGACTGTATTAGAGGCCGAAGTGAGCCTAACTGGAAATTTTGACTGACCCAGATGCTCTGTGCATCCTTGGCATAGACTACCTAAGGAGAGGTATTTTAAGGACCCAAAAGGGTATTGATGGGCCTTTGGTATAGCAGCTGTAGAGACTGAGGACATTAAACGGCTGTCTACTTTGCCTGGTCTCTCAGATGATCCTTCTGTTGTAGGACTGCTTAAGGTCAAAGAGCAACAGGTGCCCATTGCTACCACGACAGTGCACAGACGACAATATCGCACCAACCGAGATTCCCTGATCCCCATTCATAAACTGATCCGACAAATGGAGAATCAGGGAGTGATCAGTAAGACTCGCTCACCTTTTAACAGTCCTATATATATATTTGGCCAGTGCCAAAGCCTAATGGAGAATGGAGAGTAACCGTAGACTATCGTGGCCTAAATCAAGTTATGCCACCATTGAGTGCTGCCATGCTGGACATGTTAGAACTGCAATATGAACTGGAGTCAAAGGCAGTCAAGTGGTATGCTACAACTGACATTGCTAATTTGTTTTTATCTTTTCCTTTGGCAGCAGAATGCAGGCCACAGTTTGCCTTTACCTGGAGGGGTATTCAGTACACCTGGAATCAACTGCCCCAGTGGTGGAAACACAGCCCTACTATCTGCCATGGACGGATCCAGACCGCACTGGAACAAGGTAAAGCTCCAGAACACCTGAAATACATTGATGACATCATCCTATGGGGTGATCCAGCAGCAGAAGTCTTCAAGAAAGGTGAGAAAATAATTCAAATTCTTTTGAAAGCTGTTTTTGCCATAAAGAGAGGTAAGGTAAAGGGACCCACATGAGAGATTCAGTTTTTAGGAATTAAATGGCAAGACGGGCGTTGCCAGATCCCGATAGAGGTGATTAACAAAATAACAGCTATGTCCCCACCAACTAGCAAAACACAAACAGAAGCCTTCTTAGGTGTTTTGGGTTTCTGGAAAATGCATATTCCAGATTACAGCCAGGTTGTGCGCCCTCTTTATCAAGTGACTTGAAAGAAATATGATTTTCAATAGGGCCCTGAGCAACAACAAGCCTTTGAACAAATTAAACAAGAGACTGTACATGCAGTAGCTCTTGGACCAGTCTGGACAGGACAAGGTATTAAGAATGTGCTCTATACTGCAGCTGGGGACAATGGTCCTACCTGGAGCCTCTGGCAAAAGGCACCAGGTGAGACTCGAGGTCGACCTCTAGGGTTTTGGAGTAGAGGATACGAAGGCTCGGAGGCCAATTATACTCCAACTGAGAAAGAGATACTGGCAGCATATGAAGGAGTTCGAGCTGCTTCAGAAGTGGTTGTTACTGAAGCACAGCTCCTCCTGGCGCCCTGATTACCAGTACTAGGCTGGATGTTCAAGGGTAAGGTTTCTTCCACGCATCATGCAACCGAAGCTACATGGAGTAAGTGGATTGCATTAATCACACAGCGGGCTCGAATAGGGAAACCTAATTGTCCAGGGATCTTAGAAATTATCACAGACTGGCCAGAAGGCAAAGATTTTTGAGTGTCACCTGAAGAAGAGGAGGTGATGCATGCTGAAGAAACCCCACAATATAATGAATTACCAGAGAATGAAAAACAGTATGCCCTGTTCACTGATGGATCCTGTCTTCTTGTAGGAAAACATCAAAAGTGGAAATCTGCTGTATGGAGTCCTACATGACAAGTCACAGAGACTGATGAGGGACGAGGTGAACCAAGCCACTTTGCAGAGATAAAAGCCATTCAACTGACACTGGACATTGCTGAAAGAAAAAAGTGGCCAGTACTTTATCTCTATACTGACTCATGGATGGTGGCAAATGCCTCGTGGGGGTGGTTAAAGCAGTGGAAGCAAAATAACTGGCAGCACGGAGGCAAGCCTATTTGGGCTGCCCCATTGTGGCAGGACATTGCTGCTCGACTAGAGAACCTGACTGTAAAAGTATGTCATGTAGATGCTCACGTGCCTGAAAGTCGAGCCACTGAGGAACATCAAAAAAAAGCAAACAGATCAGTAAAAAGTAGGTGAGGTGGATTTGGACTGACAACATAAAGGTGAACTTTTCCTAGATTGGTGGGCCCATGATGCTTCGGGCCATCAAGGAAGAGATGCAACATATAAATGGGCTCATGACCGAGGAGTGGACTTAATTGTGGGAGATTTGAGGGATTTTCTTGAGGTTGTTGTGTGGATGGAGATTAGATGGAGATTTATTTCTGAACTAGCCAGGCTCAAAGGAATTTCAAGGCCACTTCGAAAGCTGAAAACAGGACCTGCTGTGGGAGTGAGGCAGTTCTACAATAACAGGGCCTCAACAAGATGTAAATCAACAGACCTATTAGCAGTGAGACTCGGGCACGTGGACAGCTCATGAACATGGACAATATCCAATCAGCTAATGCATGCTTTGAGCGTGGATGCGTGATCAGGAAATAACTGCATATATAAGGAGGTTTGTTTCTGTAATAAATGGCTTCGCTTGAATTCATATTGGATTGTGTGGAGTCCATGAGTTTTCACCCTCGCACTTAATAATGGACATTATTTCACAGGTTATCCATGACTGTGAAACGTGCTGCAATCAAGCAAGCCAAAAGGTTAAAGCCTGTGTGGTATGGGGGCAGTGGTTGAAATATAAATATGGGGAGGCCTGGCAGATTGACTATATTATACTCCCTCGAACCCGCCAAGGCAAGCACTATGTGCTTACAATGGTGGAAGCGACCACAGGATGGCTGGAAATATATCTTGTGTGTCATGCCACTGCCTGGAAACTATTCTGGGCCTTGAAAAGCAAGCCCTGTGGTGACATGGCACTCCAGAAAGAATTGAGTCAGACAATGGGACTCATTTTAAAAATAGTCTCATAACCAACTGGGCCAAAGAACATGGTATTGAATGGATATATCATATCCCCTATCATGCACCAGCCTCTGGGAAGATTGAGTGTTAAAAACTACTCTGAAGGCAATGGGAGGTGGAACCTTTAAAAACTGAGATAAGCATCTGGCACAAGCCACCTGTTTAGTTAACACCAGGGGATCAATCAATCGAGCTGGCCCTGCTCAGTCAGAGCTTTTACATACAGTAGAAGGTGATAAAGTCCCTGTGGTGCATGGAAAGAATTTGTTAGGAAAAGCTGTCTGGGTTATTCCTGCTTTGGGCAAAGGCAAACCCATTCATGGGATTGTTTTTGTTCAAGGGCCTGAATGTACTTGGTGGGTGATGCTGAAGGATGGTGAAGTCCCATGTGTACCTCAAGGAGATTTGATTCTGGGTGAGAATACTCAGTTTCAAACTGTATGAAGATCATTGCTGCATGATACTAATAGTGTTCCATAAGTGTTCTTCAGGTTGATGAAGTGGTGGTGATGAACCCTGAGCTAACCTCATCGAGTGGTGTCCAGTAACTGGACTGACATCTCTGACCTGCAACTTGTGGTCATGAACTGCACCAGATTATACATCATCTCTCCTGCCTAGAGAGAGACTGCTGTGATAGACAGAGACTTGCAGTCATGAACTAGTGATATACATACTTAAGTGTGTGTATATGCATTTGAAGACAGGCAGAAAGCAGTAGTGATTTGGGTATGACTCAAATGGTATGGAATAAGGGGTGGAATGTCCTGGTTTTGTTAAAAACAAGACCAGTTTCTCTTTTAGTGAATTTTTCTTTCAGCTAAGTTCTTCTAAGTAACTGCACTTTTCTGAATTTGGCTGCATGTTTTTTGCTCCAGAGTTGATAAGGGTAGCAATGGTATGCAGAAGAGGCCCAGGTTTAGACTTATGTCATAGCATGGCAGTCAAGGCTACTGATAAAATTTTGCATGTCCCGTAAGTGAGAGGGGCATATTTGCAAGGAGGAGCAGACAGAACAGGTGACTAAAATTGACCAAATGAGTATTCCATCCTATCCACGTCATACACCCTATAAAAGTGGGAGATCACAAGGGTCTCGCTCTCTTCAACCATGACCTGCATCTGAAGAGGACCCTGCCTGTCTTACCTGCGATCCAAGGCCTGGTTCCAGACCCTGCATCCCTGAATCCAGTTCTGGTTTACTGCGGAGTTCAACCTAGGTCTTCCGGATGCATGCCCTGCAGCCGCTGGAGCCATGCCAGCTCTGCCGCTGCTGGCAGTGCTGCGCTACCCCAGGAAATTCAAGATTGGTTTTGTATATTTTGTATTCTTTTGTCTATTTATTAGTGGTATTAGTAAAGCCTTTTAAACTTTTCCAACTTGCAAGTCTTTCTCCCTTTCCTCCTATTGCCTTTCCTCATTGGGAAGGGTGGGGGGTTAACAGAGAGCATCTGCCACAGTTTATTGTTGCCCTGCAGTAAACGGTGACATTACAGTGGTTAAAGACCTCAGGGCACTTTTATTAAGGAATGTGAGCTTGAAGTAATGTGAGAGTGAAAACTTAACCCATAGTGAACAGCTGAAGGTACATGATCTATTCAGTTTATCAGAAAGATATAGAGGAGAACTGATGAGAGAATGTATTTCCTTCTCACTGAGTACCAAAGGACTCCTTGGTCTAGTGAGGAAAGACATAAGAATTGAGGACTGAAGACTAAAGCTGTAAGATTTCAAACTGGAAACAAAACACACATTTTTCTCAGTGAGGATAATTAACCATGGACAATAATCACCAGGGGAAGAAGCAGATTTCTGCCTTCTTGATTTAAAAAAAAAAAAAAAAAAAAGCCTGTCTTTCTTCTTGGAAGAAATATCTTAGTCAAGCACAAGATATTGAACCAGACCCATGTGTATGACTGACACAGTAAGGCAAAGATATTTATTATACTAACTATCTAAAAGTCCCTTCAGATTTCAGAATTATCAGCATTGTGCAGGATCTTTGCCTGGGTAACTATATTTCATCTTGCTGCGGTTTAGTTTGCATTTCATTTGCACCCTGTCCTTGACTACAGATAGATCTTGTTCTAGGATGGCTCTTATTATATATGTCTGATGAAAATGCCATATCTTTAGTATATTTTTTTGTTATTATTGGTATAATTATTAATAACCACTGCAGCAACAGGGTAAGGCTTCCCATGTCATTAGCGGTAGGAAAAATGATTGCTTGGTAAAACAGGGAGAAGAACTAAGTTAGAAGGACATGAAACCCTTGATGGACAAATTCAGAAGTTTTCCAGGTGGATATTTCTTCTCAGCTTCAGCTCTTTCTTCCTGCTTTGTTTCATGGCTGGAGCACCTTCCCAGTTGACATGGATCTGCTCCCATCTTTCTGCTAATGTCTTTGAGTGTCTACATAACATTAAACATATAATTGCCTAAGTAAGGAATAAAGAGATTCACTTCTGGCAAAAGATCCAATTTAGCTTGACAAGTGCCAACTGGTGTGGAAGAAACAAGGATAATTAACTTCTTCTTCAGGTGTCTCTGGTAAGAGCTGCTTTTTGAGTGAGATGAATTCCAGCCCTTACCTTTACCTACTTACATCCTGCATCCTGCCCTCACCCTTCTTTGCCACTACTGAAAAAGAAAAAAAAAAGTATATTTATACAGCTGTAAAATGGATGTTGTCTTTGATTTTACCACTGATGGGGTGGTCTTGTCTGAATCTTATTTCTTTCTCTATGACATTTTCTATTCTTTTCTGTCTCTGCATGGATTTTCTTCCAGTTCTCATTGCTCTTTATCTTTGAGACCCTGATGCCCTGTGGGGAGAAAAAGGTTCAGCACCTCACCTCATCCTGGATAGAGAAGCTCCCAGAGAAAGACCACTAGCATTGGGGAATGGACAGCTGGAGGGATGGATATTTTGTTGAGCAGCTCAATTCCTGTATTGATAGTTTGAATTTCTATAGCTAACAGAGATGCTTTAAATTTTGTGAAGTGCGAGACTAATCCTGTTAAATCAAAAGCAATAAACATGAGTGTATAAATTTAACAGAGGAGAAATAATTATATATTTGTTTATCCTTGTGGTACAGAAACTAGTATCTTGTGCAATAATCCTGCATAAAACATGGAAGGCTCAAGCGCATGAGACTTCTCCAGAGGAGTCAATCAGAATGTGTGGTCCTTGGTGGCAATCTGATTGCTCCACCTCTAAAAAGAGTATTGTGGAAGGCAATACCAAACAGATTAGGGCTTAAAATAAGTTTTCCACATCACAGGTATCTAGCACCATCTGAGATGTCTTACTGTGCCAATCATCCATGTTGGGTTGTCAGATATGGCACAGGAGCAAGAGTCAAAGTGTAAGCAGGATACTCAGGTCTACACAAATGGGAGTAGTTGCCTATGAATAGACAAATGAATGGTCCCTTTGCAATTTTGCAGCTTTGAAAAGAGGCAATTGAAGGAGAATCTGATAGAGATATGCACGTTCCTGAAAGGCAAAGGGAATAGGAAATAGTTGTTGACTCTTTCCTGTTCTCAGAAGAACCTGGGTATTTATCAGGCAGCAAGCTTAAAAGAAACAAAAAGAGCGATTTCACATATTGCAAGGTAAGGTTTTGGAAGCTAAAGGCTATAAAGGGGTAAAGGAAGTAATCAATTGAGCACATGGAAGAAGGATCCCTCCATGGCTATTAAATACCACCTCCATCTCGTGATGTGTCTAACCCGAGGATGGCACGACCTGGGAGGAAGCATCTTCTGAATTCCCTTGTTCTCATTATATTTTCCTGAACACCTGGGTGAGGTTATCTGCTGTCAGACCTTTCATCAGCCCATGTGTGAGTGCAGAAATGTGCCGTACTGTGACAAGAAGGCCGAAGAGGTCTACCTGCCCATGGCTTGGAGAAAGCATAAATGTGCTTTTGCTCTCAGACTACTGGGTGAGAAAGCAGCCAGGGATGGTCATAGTCCCTGGAGTGCAGTTAATTAAGATTTTTCAATGCAACCATCATGAAGCTAAGAGGTAACGAGTAGCAAACAGTTACTTAGAGGTGCACCATTGTTGGAATGATAAAGGACTCAGCATTCTGATTCAATGTGAATCACGCAAAGCCATTTATTACAGAAACAAGCCTCCTTATATACGCAACTATATTCTAATCACGCATCCACGCTCCAAGCATGGATTCGCTAAATGAGTATCATGGGCTGTCCACGCGCTGGAGTCTCACTGATGATACGTCCAATGATTCACGCCACGCCAGGACCCCGCTGATTGAGGAACGCCCCTCTTTCTCACAGCAGATTCTGTTCTCAGCTTCTCGAAGCGGCCTTGAGATTCCTTTGAGCCTGACTAATTCAGCAACAAATCTTTATCTATCAAAACCCCTCCACACTTCCCCCTTTATGTTCTTGAATTAGTCAGGCCCCTTTAACCACACGGTGCATCATTTTTGAAATATACTGCAACACAGAACACGTGATTAACAACATAATTACAATTACATATAATGCAGTTAAACCTTACTTAATAAGATCAAACAACTACCTGCCTATTCTGAAAACCTTAATTCTACTATGACAACCTTATTAACACACTATTTTAATAGATTCAAAATAACCAGACAAGTTAATACAATATTTTCTCTTAAATTCCTAAAAGATTTATAACTGCACAGTTTATAGGGTAACATACTTAATACCATCAGTATATACTAATAATTGAACTAATATCTTAAAAGTTATCTTAACCTATTTAAAAGATCAATAGCTTAACCTTAATATCCCTTCTAAAACTTTATCAGTTGCTAAACTGATAGTTGCTAAACTATGGTAGAGATATCTCATAATTTTACCTTATCTATGCATTGACTATCTAATCATAATATCACCCTTTTGGATCTCCTGCTGATTGTTCAGATTGCCATTCTCCACAGAAGGTACACCACCTGCTTGCTAATAGGCTTCTAGACCACCAGGTCTGCGAGCATCTATAACACTGAATTGGGATCCATGGTTTACATCTGAAACAGTCCTCACAACTTATCTCCCTCCTGTCCATCTGCATCCCTTGAATCTTTGCTGAATCCACTTCAATCCTCGGCCTGTAATGACACAAATATAACCTTTTCCCCAGGTTATCAGTTGATGAGGCCTTTTTCATTGACTAGTGATTTGACCATAACTAATGTAGGTTATTTCTGATTTAGCATGGTTTTGGGTCATACTTGCAAAGTATTTCATCACATACAATGCTTTTGACAATTGGTTTTGTGGTGTTTCCCCTACTTCCCCCCCTTTTTTAAAAAACAAACAAACAAACAAACAAACAAAAAAAGTTCAGAACCAGATAGGTGTGTTGGATCTTGACTACATACTCAAAATCACAAATCAAATTTAGAGGTTCCTCCTTAAAAAGCTCTAAGTAATTTAAAGCTGTGCCAAGTTCTGCTAATTGGATTGAGCCTTCAATAATTTTTACAGAATTATGCCAGTTGTTATCTTCACACCAAACCACTACAGCTTTATGAGACTTCACAAAACCATCAACAAAAACTGTGCAAGTATGTAGGATCAGACCAGATACAAGTATGGCCTATGACCTGATGTTAAAGACTTGCAGGTTCTGCAGCAATTTACATTTAGGCATGCCAAAATCTGTGCTGTTAAGAAAACCAGCTAGTGCAATTTATAAAGACATAGATTACAATTAAAAAAAAATCAGAATTAAATTTCACAAATGGTACATATATGACAAAAGGATCATGGCCTATTAAGACTTAAATTCATTCCCTGCATTTTCTTGATTAGAGTGACAATTGGTATATAACAGTCGGTATATCAGTTTGCTAGCAATCTCATCATACTGTCCCACAATAGCCACAGGTTGTTTCACAGACAGATCTGCAAGTCCAATCGAATGCAGTCAGCCTGTAAGGATGTCATAAATTTATTCCTCAAAGTTTCCAACCCCATTTTGGCTGTCATATTTATTGGATATTGTTTTCCCTTACCGGATCGAAGTCCTGTTTCAATTCTATCAGTGTAGTGTTTGCTTTATCGAAACATTGGCTGTTAATACTAGCGGAAATACAGCATTCGAAATTTCCTTGGAGATTTCTCACGTGCAGCAAGCAGATCTGCACCATCCCAGCAGCTTCTTGTAGGACATGCAACTAAACAGAATTCTCAGAAAACGTTATTTGAGCTTACAATTTACTTAACAAATCTTAACCTAAGAGAGGTATAGGACTTATTGGCAACTATAAGAATTCATGTATTAAAACTTTGTTCCAAATTTGGCATTCTATTGGTCTCAAAAAACGGCCTTTTTTTCCTTCTCTCCCATGACCTCAAAAACTAGCATGGTGAATTTACTAAGTCTCTTACAACTAATTACCACAGAATAAGTCTATTAACAAATTTTTGGTTTAATTTTCCAGTTTCATTAAAACTATGGGTCTACTAAGGATGCCTTTACACTTCACCCTCGGACTGCTCCATTCAGTATTACATCGCTGCAGTGGATGGGAGAGAAAACCCCCCTTTCACCGCTTTAAAAGCAGGCAGCCAGGTTTTTCCAGCTGGTTTTTCTTTCTCTTCTTGCTGCAGTTTAGATATAACCAAGGTCACGCAGCTGGCATAATGGCTGGTACGAAGTAGGAGGCTCTGGGAAACTTCTCAGTTACAATGAGCTGCACACAGGCCTGGGATATTTTGCTCTTTTGTTTTCCCATTTCATTCCAACCATAATACACTTTATATGCAATTTCAAGTAGCTCAGCAATAGCTACAGTCCTTAGCTCCATTTACCTTTTACAATTTAGAGATGTCAAAAAAAACAATATAAACCAGTATAATAAACATAAATCCATTATTCTATTTTCCTAGATCCAAATCAGTTAATATTCTGGCAACTTTTAAATACAACCTCTTCCAAATTCACATCTATCGTAGCATTTAGGTGTTTTTTTTCTTTTTTTTTTTTCTCCAAAGCAAAGTTTAACAATTTAAATGCTTTTCTAACAATATAAGCAATTACTCTAATGTGTAAGGATGCATCCTAAGGGGGAGCAAGGTGGAATTTTAGCAGTGGAACCGGTTCCCATTTTGTAATTATCTCCCCAAACAAGATTCTTTTGGTACCAAATATAAATATGCAAACTAAAATACTGAGCTCAGATATGAAAACCAAACACCAAGTTCAAATATGCAGATGGATCACAGTCACACTAATTTAAAACAATATCTCAGTTTTTGCATTGCACCTTTGGGTCGCTTACTGCTCAGTCAGGTGGAGGTACCACTGGGTCTCCCTGACAAAATAGGTCAGTGCGCGCGCTGGAGCCCCATGGGCACCTGCCCCCCTGCCGACCTGCCCCCCTGCCGCCTCAGCAAGCTGGACTGGGCAAGGCCTTTTTTTTGTTTTGTTTTGTTTTTTTAGTGTCTCATCTGGTGCGCTACAGCTGTTATTCCAAAACCAGGATTCTTTACATGGTGTGCATATGGAAAAGCCAAATCCACCACACCGAGATGAGACACAGCCTGTCACAGAGTTGCGCAAGTCTGAATGCTGGAATAAAGGTAGCATGCTGGAGAGAAAAATAACAGCTACTACATGCAAAATTTTACCATCACATTCATGCAGTAAAGAACTAAATTACTCATGATCTTCTGTATTATCACAAAATGCACATTTTGAGTCAACGGATTCTCATGACTTAACAGACTGCGAACTTATCGTACCATATAGCAAAGACCTACCAAAATTGCAACGTGCTTAAACAGATACCCACAAAGAAAACAGGTTAATAAGGAAAGCATCTTGCAGACTTTAACAAGTTTTCTGACCTGCGTGTTATCAGTTAACTCTCTCAGCTTGTTGAAGTTCAAACCGTTTCACCTGTAAAACTGTCTGAAATGATTTAATGATTTCTTGTAGAGATTTATTTTGTCCTACTCTTCTGGCCTCAAAAACAACATTAATCGCAACAAGATTCTGTTCTCCGGACACTTTTCCCAATCATTTAACTTATACAGCAGCCAACACCGATTTCAATATTTAACAAGATCTTCCTTCCTTATAATTCTGAGTGCTTTCCTAAGTTTTAAAACACCTCCCAGTACTGTTTTTTTAGCAACACAACTGAAAACAATCATTCCTGACCCCATCTTGCAAGTAAAAACCTTGAGAAGAGGGAGGGAGGGAGGGGGAGGAGGGGAGGAAGGCACAGGGCTGCTTGCAGCGTGAATGGGAAAAGCGGGGAGAAGGTTTTATGGCGCACTTAAAAACTAGTAAAACAATTAACTCACATTCCTGACAAGCTGCTTGATTTTCAGAGAGGCAATACACAGGAGCACATAATATGTACTGTAAAACTCGCAAATAACATGTTGATAGCAAACATTAGCATTCTCTACTGCTAATTTCAATACTAGTGCTTCCTTAGCTTTTAAGTTTTCAATCTGCTTATTGATGGCCTCTTGAAGGTGGTCAATAAATTGCATGTAGTTCTCATTGGGACCCTGATTAATAGTTGCAAATGATTTGGCTGCTTTGTTGGTTTCAGACACCTCTCTCATAGCTTGATATGCAAGATCTGTTGACTGCCTCAGGATTTCAGAAACTTATCGTGCCTGTAGTTGTGGTGTGTCAATTAGTGTCTCTTCCAGGAGTTGTGGGATACCTGCCCCTTTCAACAAATCCCCATCATTCTGTCCTAAATGATCTATAGCTGTTACATTGCATAGGTCTACTTTTGCTTGAGTCTTTCATGGTTCTTATCTGATCTCGGGGCAACTCGTACACATACTTAACTTTTCAAGAAAAATGCTTCAAACCCTCATCCTCTTCCGAGTCATCAGATAACACGGACTTGAACGGTGCTGGAGAATCATTAGTAACAGAGGGGTTTGGAACAGTGCACATTCTCGCCAATACTTTCTAGCATCGTAATTATTCGTATAACCTGAGTACCCAAGCACATCCCCTTTCCCGTCACGATCAGCATGACCGCGTTGCTGACTGTTGGATTCACTCGCTAATAGCTGATCTGATCTTTCACACAGTTCTTTTGCCCAGTTCTTATCCGGCGACTCCTTCTGCTCTTTTGTAGGAGTTAGAGGGGTAGAAGGTGGTAAAGGCGGACACGAATCAGTAAAAGGACTGATATTACACTTATTTACGACTTTAGCATTCTCAGTTTTCACCAGTTCTTTTGACAAATTGTCTGACTCCAGTCCTTTGGACTTCT
Source organism: Columba livia (assembly GCF_036013475.1). Lineage (NCBI taxonomy): Eukaryota > Metazoa > Chordata > Aves > Columbiformes > Columbidae > Columba > Columba livia. The sequence continues at coordinate 10,413,063 of NC_088641.1, read as the reverse complement.
TGATCTCTCTAGAGTCGGGTAATGGTATAGGAGTCCATCCACTCGGTAATTTTCCTCCCTCCTCCCCAGACTGCTGTATCATCAGGGGTGCCGACGGCACAACAGGGGATGGAGTGGGGAGGGGGTCAAAAGACACGATCCAGGTAAACTTCACAGTCATTTTTAGGTTTGTTATCAGGCTGCAACGCTGGAAAAATTCTGGTAATGGCAGCCCGCTCAGCCTCAAAGTCTTTTAAGGTGGAAATGATAAGCTTTCATGTAGTCACTAATGATTTAGTTTCTTTATCATCTCCACTGCTGACCTTATTCCATAACTTCTGCCCTTTATCGTCCCAAAGTTAACGTTTAAAAGCCTTCTCGTTTTCTCCCTGGTAGCCATTAATTCTACACCAAATTAATAGTCTACATATGTTACTTTCTTCCTATTTAAGTCCTCTCATAGAGAGAATATGCAGGAGGAGTTTAACTATAGCTTCTTCCTCTGAGGATATATTTTGCCCCATAACTTCACTCTTCCCTCCTCCTGCTCCCAGCCGCTCACCTTTTCCAGGGCCTTCTTCAACAAAATTTATCTGTGGAACGTCCGTACGCCTCCACCCGGTTCTCAGTCCAGCTGATCCGCCTCCGGCTGGGCCGCTCCAGGCTTTTCCCCAGTCTTAGTGAGACGCCGTTCGGAGTATCACGTCGGGGTCACCATTTGTTGGAACGATAAAGGACTCAGCATTCCGATTCAATGTGAATCACGCAAAGCCATTTATTACAGAAACCAGCCTCCTTATATATGCAACTATATTCTAATCACGTGTCCACGCTCCAAGCATGGATTCGCTAAATGAGTATCACGGGCTGTCCATGCGCTGGAGTCTCACTGATGATATGTCCGATGATTCACGCCACGCCAGGACCCCGCTGATTGAGGAACGCCCCTCTTTCTCACAGCAGATTCTGTTCTCAGCTTCTCGAAGCGGCCTTGAGATTCCTTTGAGCCTGACTAATTCAGCAACAAATCTTTATCTGTCAAAACCCCTCCACACACCATGGTGTCATGCTCAGGAAATTGGGTTGCTTCCTGTAGAGCCAACACTCTTAGCCAACCACCGCCAGGTAGTTTATTGAATATATTTCATCTCAGAAGGAAAAAGCACCAACTCCCAGAGGATCAGGCAGCTTCCTCACAATTCTCCCGTGTTCCTTTACACATGACTTTTGTCCTCTTGCGAAACACACCTCACAGCAGGGAGCAAAGGGCAGCCTGTTGCCTGTATCTCAGAGTGATTGAGAGGGTCCCCGAGGCAGGAATGAATTATGGTGAGAAACCACAGTGGTTTCTCACATCTCTTCACCAGCCTTGGGCAAGTGGGGGACAGCTCATGCCTGGCACATCACTTACAGCCTGCTGTCAGCCCCTTGGGCTGTCCTGATGGACTCCTTATGGTGATGGGCCTTTTTTTAACATAAATTAAGACTAAGCAGGAGCACCCCATCCCCTTCCTTTACCAGACAGGACATTTCACGCAGTTCATCTGTTATTACACTTTTTTTGCCTTTTTTTCCTATTAACTTCTTCCTTTTCACCACTTTGGAGTTAAGAATCAGCTGTTTCTGCTCTGGCTGCCATATTTTTAAGCTCTGCTTTATCTATCTGAAAACCACATTGTGTTTCTTCTTTTATATACACCATCCTTGCAATAAAGATTGTGGCACCAGAGCTCGCAGCACTTTTATCTCCAGCCGTATCAGCTCCGGAGTTGTAAAATCTCCATTCCCTTTTCATTCCAGTCTCTCAGCTCTGCTGAACCACCCACTTATCTGAAGGAAAATAAAAATTGGTTTTTGCTTTTTGAGTAGCCCTGGGCTGGAGGGAGCAGGAGGAGGATGAGGAATATCTGGGCTCAGCTCCTGGTGCTGCAATACCGCTTGCTCAGTCCCCCAGCTTAAAAAAGGGCTGGAAACACTCTCCTTCACATATTACATATTCGTCTTGTTTAATTTGATGGGTTGTTTCCCTGTCAGCACCCAGCACAGCTTAACCTTGTTTTTACTGGCAGCTGCTAGACATCACTGACATAAGACTGCTTTATTTTAGGACATCTGCAGTCAGGTAAAAGAACTGCCTTTCATTTCACAGCTTGTCAATACGGTATTTTCATTTTCAGAGATATTTCCAAGTACTTTTGGGAGCATATCACACCTGAAGAGAAAGGTGAGATGAGGCAGGACTTTTGGGACACTTTGCTTTGTCCCAACTTTCCCAACACCTGGAGTCACTTTGTGCTTCCAAGTGGTGCTCCATAGACCAAGAGATTGTTCCTTTTGTGTTTTATGGTGATGGCCAAATAATGGAAGAAGATCACTCCACTAATATTTGTTGTATAAATAGGATAAAAATAATATGCCAAAATTATCCAGAGTGGAAATGAATAAGGCAAAAAGAAATGTTAACGGTCACTGAACTGGTGAATTGCTGATGCATTTGGCTGTGAGAAATGGAGTGAGGAAGAGAAGGTGATAAATCTGATAATACCTGGGTTATCCTCAGGAAACAGCCTGGCAGCAGAACTGATGGCAGCAATAGCTTGAAAGTACCTACAGATAATCTGCATTTGGCATCACAGCTTATTTGTCATGCTTATAATCATGCCTAGTTGAGTTTGTCATGTCTGTACATGCATTTTAACCACACCAAGGCAATATGTGCAAGCCAGGGGAATAGTTGTGGAGGCAACAGGCCCAAATTCTTTGCTGTTATTCTAGGTTTTTGTGGCAGGATGCAAACCCCCCTCTCTCCCCCTCCCCCCTTCATTTTTGGCGTAGTCGGCAGGATATCAGAGATGGAGGAATTATTTAGAGGGTTGAGTAATATTTCTGCAGCAACTTGGCGTCTCGTGGTGTGTTTCCTTCTGGCCGTTTGCTTTAACTTAGCGCGGGATGAGCGTAAACTTGACTTCCAAATAGAGGAAGAAGTTTTGCGGCAAAACAAATGCGCGGGCTTTTTAAGCGAATGCCCCTCCACCTCCCCGCTTCTCGACACTGAAAACAGTGTTGATGAAACAGAAAGAGAGGTTGTGCGCCCTCTCATTGAAATGGAGACGTATACGTGCTTTGTTTGTGTTGCCCCGTGTGCCGAGGGTGATCGGATATTGTTAAGTGGTGTCCAGACGGTCCCCTCCCCGTGCCGGCAACTTGGAGGGTCCAGCATAGCAAAGCCCGACCTCGCGAGTGCCGGCGACTGCCCCGGGACTGGTGGCGCGAAACGGAGCAGCATGAAAGAGCTGCTGGAAATACATGTCCAGTACAGGCGTGACCCAGAAAACGGAGGCAAACTTCCCCCTGTAAAGCTTCTACCGCCTGTGCATGCACCTCCTCCCGGCTGCCCCCCCCCCCCCCCCCCCCGTTCCTGGCATCCAAGTCCTGGTAGTGTGGGGCGGGGCAGCCCGGCCTCGCGGGAGCTGACAGGCAACCACCTTCCCCGGGTTGGCCGACTCCCCCTCCTCGCTGCGGGCAGGAGCGCCTCCCCACTCTTTCAAACTGAAGAAAAAAAAGCCACGGCTTGGGACCAGCAACCCCGCCCCAGCTCAGTGCTCTCTGAGGGTCAGAGGCAGCTCACATTAGGACCTGGCAATATGCCTCAGCACTGCTGCTTACTAAAAGTAGCTGCTAATATTACTTGCTATTGAAAATTAACTGGCACTCCACTGCAGCTAAATGGGGCATTATGGAGGCCATTAATGATTTTGATAAAGAGTCAGTAATAGGCAACAACTCGATAAAGACCTGCCCCCAAAACAAAAGGTCCAAGAGACAGTTCCTGCTCAGAAACTTCTGAGCTAGTTCAACATGTTAACTATGAAAGCCCAGTTCCGAAGGGACCCATAACTGGTTTTGTGTTTCCTTGCAGGGCGAAGGAAGATGATGGGGTGGAAGAGGATCCAGATGCCTTGAAAACAAAACTACACCAACAATGACGGGGTGGAAAAGGATCCAGCTAACCGCAGCAAGCTATTTAGAAGGAAGGAAGTCACAGGAATGGGCACACTAATGAACTGTGACTGATGTTTGCACTCAATAATTACCTTGGGCAATTGTTGATCGTTGTAATGACTTCAGTTCTATTGTTCATTGTTATTAATAACTGTTTTGCAGGGGTAAGTCAACACATGAGATATGGTGATCCACAGTGGACATTAAGGCTCACTGGCAGAAGTGTCCCCTTTTTACTTTGGAGGCAAGAGGTGACTGCAGTACCACTCCACAGTTATATCAGATCATGACTGTAGTCACAGGGTGGGATTGTGGCAGGATGCAAACCCCCTTCTCTCCCCCTCCCTCCTTCAGTATGGAAGGAGTAGGCACATCTCCCTCTCTCTCTGCTACTTGAGGCTAACAGCTTCTTTTGTTTGGCCCCAGAGCACCCTGGCCAGGGCCATTAGGAGAAGGGAGTGCCCAGGCGCCACTGAGCCAATGGGCACCTGCGGCCAGTGTGGGGGATGTTTGGAGGCTTCAGGGGCACCCCACAGCCAGGGTGAGGGTGCAGAGAAGCTTCTAGAATGCCTACAGTCAGATCTGATCAGCCAATATAAAAACGGGGCTCTCGTCGAGACTCCGCCCATTGTCGCGGGTCTCTCGGAGGACGAGCAAGATGCTGCCGCCGAGAGCCCTCCTCCCCGGGATGGAGACTCTGCTTGCCTTGCCGCCACGGGTGTGAGTAAAACTTCTTGCAGGATTGCGAGTATATTTATACTTTCCGTGCACGTATGCACGTATAATTTTCCGTGCTCAATATGAGCACGTGCAAAATTAATCCTCGCATAATCACGGGTGTATTTTCCTCCCGTGCTTCCACATAATCACGTGTAATATTCCATGCACATTTGCATGTGTAAGTAAATTAACCCTCGCAGGATTGCAAGTGTATTATAAATTTACCCTCGCAGAATCGCGAGTGTACACTTCCCGTACTCACTACGAGTACGTGTATCTCTTTAAAAATAATCCCACACCGTGTTTAGGCAAGTGTGTACTTCTCCGGGACTCAGAGACGGCTCCGGCATTGTTTTGGGTGAAGCCATGTGCATGCACACTGTGGACCGCCTGTTGTATTAGTTGCTGCCCCTTAATAATTTTCCTCAACTGATATCTGAACCTGTATTTAAGTCACTTTTGGAGTGCTAAAACCCTGTTTCTCACCGGTTTAACAAAAGTTGTTTTGGACCCTGTTGTCCCTTAAACTTACCTCGGGGTGCCTCCATGACTGTTTTATAAATGTGTCTGCGGTGATTAGGAACGACGCACACCAGGACACAGACAGAAATTCACGCAGAGGCAGAGATCTTGTTCAGGAAGGAGCGCAGAGCCTGGCCAAGCAGAGAGCTGACCTAGGCCTCGACTGCCTTCTTTATTCACCATTGACAATTAATAGGATTTACAGGTACGGGCCTGGACTAAGATGTTTACAAAAAGGTGCTTTTCCACTAATTGTTATTAAGAACACACTAAACTCATGTGATACTTGTCTCACTTGTTTTTCCACTCATTCACAGACCAGGCCCAAGGACATTCACACATCCCATGCACTTGGGGGCAGTTATCCGGCCCGAGATACCATTCTCACGAGTCTGGGCTATAACTTTTTACAATTGTGAGAAACGTACTTCAAAGTAATCTGTCCAAGGCCCTTTATATGTTATTATGTTAGTATTATGTCTTCGACTGTCCAAATGGTCATGTTAGTATTGATCTTCCTTTATCGTCCAGGTGGCTGGAACCGCACATCTTGCTTTCCCACATTTTACTTTCCAACATGTGTCCATTAGTTTGCAAGCTGAGCTAAACTTATTTTCCTCCAACAAACCATGTCAAGCCAGCTTGAGGGCTCTACACCAACTCCCAGGTGATGCTTAACTGAGTCATTCTGGTTTACCCATGTAGACAGGTTGCAAAGATTAATTTGGATCTACAGACTGAGTTTAGACAAAAATCTGGCTCTGAACTACAGAGGGCTCCACTTTTTGTAAGTCAAACGAGAGCCCCAAGTCCGATCGGCCCAGCACAGTGATCAAGTGTGAATTGGAAGCCAAATGCCCGAATTATTAAGTTTGAGCTCATCTCTGTCATGGGTTGTTCAGCAGGGTCATGCACAGCTTGATGGATTCAATTGTAAATCCAGGCTCTGCTCATGCCTGTGTCAGCTCCAAGCTGAGCTGCAAGTTCAGTGAAAGGAAAATAATTCAGAGTGAGTCTCCAGCTGGGCTGCTGGGTTTCTCCAGCTAAACCAAAGGGTTTCCCTGGTTGAAGGTGAATACTTCTTGATACCAACAAGTTCCATGGGGAACAACATGGAAAATAAATAGGTACAGCTAGGTTGAGCTGTAGCAAGAAACAAGTCTATGACAAAATTCCACACCGAATATTAGAGCGTGTCTTGTGCAGAAATGTATGGTTCCTTTTGAAGAGATTTCACTACCTCTGAGAAGGAAAAGCTGCCAAAACCTGACTTAGTCAGGACAGCCAGAGGATAAAAGGTGCTGCAGAAGAAAAACACACCTCAGATCTCTTCAAATCAGGCTGTGAAGTCCCATGCCCAAGCCTGTTCCAGGGCTCAATGCACACTCTGTGACTGCCAGCACCTTGCTTTACACTATATCACATCCTTTTTAGGATTATTTCACATCTAAGTCCTTCTGAGGCAAAGACTGTGACAATGCTTTTAAAAAATATTATTTCTTTTTCCTCCTAAACCATGCACTTTTTGCAAGGACAAACATTTTAGAGCACTCAGCACCCTGACAAGGTAAAAATGAGCATACAACATTAAGTTTGCATAATGCTTTCAGTACAATTTTAGTTCAGGGCTTTCATTTCCTTCAGTACCTGCCTCACAGGTCCTCCTTCTCTGTGGCATCCCTTCATAGAAATCACAGCCTTTTTACATCTCGCAGGGGGTGAAATAACACAGTAGCCGATCACTCCCCTTTGTTCCTGCTGCAGGAATCACTCTATGAAATTCCCTGGCCGGTGCTATAATGGAGGTTAAAATGGAGCAAAATATTCCCTCCTGGCCTTAAAATGTAAGAATAATATTTTCCCTTTGAGACTCCAGCCAGGATATAGCGGGAAAAGCCTCTGTCACACCTGGGTTATGGACTCAGGCTGGATGTAGGTTGGGTAAGACCATCACACATGGATACATCTCCCTCCATCCAGCTGCATCTCCATCCCAGCCCCACAGGGCAGTAGCATCGTGGTATCGCAGCAGTAAAGCCACTGTGAGCAGGGATGTCATCTTACATGTCTGTTCTTGCTTGCTGATTTAGTATTCAGAATTTAGAATTTATTGAGGATTCTTCCTTTGTCACATCATCTATCAGAGGCAGACACCACTGAGATGGAAGGGGAAAAAAAAAATTAAAAACCTGTTTATTGCTCAACTTGCTCTAGGCATGTTTTAGTTTATTGTTCAGCTTGGTTCATTTCAGTGTTTCAATTTGAAAGGTTCACTTAGTTGCTGTGGCTAAAAAAAAAATAAATTAAGAAAATCATAAGAAAACCTATTTAAAAAAAGAATAAAGAAGAGGCAGCAACAAAAGTTGAGATTTGTGGGGCCCCACAGCACCTCACAATGTCAGAGGTGTCAGCGGATAATTTTAGTGCACAATCCCACGTAGACAGTAAAGACGTGCTCCCAATTGCCTATTCTGCCTGTGTTCACCCATCGAGATGCTATTGGCACCCCTGGAAGGAACTCCCTGTGCCAGTGAGAGCTTTCACGTGAGACCCACATTGCAGATACCCTGCCCAGCCCCGACATGGTTTGCTGCCTTGCCTGGGCTGCCACGCATTTGGTTTTCCTTACGGAGCCTCTATGATTTTATAATTCTGTGGTCTCCTAGGGTCACCCCACAGCAGCCCTGATTCAGATACAGCAGGTTCCTGAAAATGGCATCATCATGTACTACCTCTCTCTAAACGTAGGAGCTCTTATTTCAGCAGCCCTAATTACAGCTCTTTTGATCCACCGAACCTCGCCTCAGATAGCTCCACCTCCAGCAGGGTAGGGGCTTTCCAAAGAAAACAGGATTCAGCATCTCCATGCAGCTGCTTTTAGCATTTGAAGAAACCTTCTTCTCTGGCAGCAAGTGTACTAATCTCTATGGGAGATAAGTCAATTACAGCAAATTGAGCTATTTCATTTCTGCCTGAAATGGCTTTCAGTTACACAAGTAGACACATTAATCTAATAACTAATGATCATATATTTTACTAATCATACAACACTGTGTGAGGTATTGTATCTAACTATATTTAAGATTAATACATCTTCATATGTGTATTTTTACCAGTTTCCAGGCTGGTGCAGATGGATGAAAACAAGAAAAGAAAGCAGGAATATCTCCAACCACCCCCCCCCAAGAAACAGGAGGACCCTTTGAAAGATGGAAAGATACAATTCAGAGAGGATTTCCTGGGGTTGCCTCCAGAATAGAATAGATAAGAATAGGAAAAAAAACCTGCAATAAAATATTCTATGATATTGGCTTTTTTTTTTGGATGCAAAGGTCAAATCCAGAGATTTGTTGCTAATGGCTTTTGTGCAAAAAAATTAAATGAAACAGCTCCTGCTGTTCTCATCCTCCTAATCTGGCCTTTGAGCTTAAATATTTGGGAGCTGCAATGCTGATGGCATGCAACCAAGAGATGTTTCCCCCAGGGTGGACTTGCAGAAAATCCCACTGCTGCCAGATGCTGGGTTTTTCCAAGAGCTCATTTAGAGGCAATATCTCCAAGCAGATCATCCAGAAGAAGCTTTGATGCCCAGCCCATTAAACCTGCAGGGCACAGGCTCCTTCCAAGGGACCAAGGACCTTGTTCCATGTGGGAAAGCTTGGGTTGCCACCTTGCACATGTGAGTCGATGGGTTACCTCAGTGCACTTACATGATTCTTGTGGGGTTGAAACCTCTGAGAAAGGGCTCATAAAAAAAAGATTGCTTGCATTGGTGCCCCTGATGTTCTGCTCTGAATGCCAACCTCTTCTGCTGCCCACAGCACCAGCTGGGCACTCTCCAGTTCCTCCTTAGATGCAGGTGGACCATCTATGGCTGACTGCCAGCTGGTGCTCCTGGGATGGGGCAAAGGAGTGTGGCACAAGAAGAACATATGGTTTAGTGCTAGATATAGGTTATGGTTGGACTCGATGATCTTAAGGGTCTCTTCCAACCAAAATAATTCTATGATTCTATGATGTTGCTCTCCCCAAGTTGCTATCACTGATTTCTGCCACTTTTTCTCCAGGTTGGCATAGTCATTTGCTCTGTGTTCATAACAGCAAAGGCTGGCAGTGGTGAGGACTGGGATATTTTCATTTTCCAGGCTTGAGGAAGCCCCCAAGAAGCCAGGAGACAGTTATCAACATTAGTACCTGAAACAGGGTCTTTAAATGCAATCTTTTAATGCTTATCCTGAAGGGTATGAGTATCTGCTAAGATCACTCCCTGAGCTTGCCTGGGCTGTCAGTCAATATGATAATGTGTCTTAAAATGCAGTTATGCAATCACTGGTTATTCTTTTCGGTAAATATTTTTATTCATGTGGGTATTTTTTGCATCAGTCTAACAGCAATCCATCATATGTGAAGGTCTCATGGCAGCTGCTGTTAAAATCAATATGTGTTAGGGTCCCAGAAAACTGAGCTCATTTTTCTCGTCTTTGACATTGTAACTAAAGGTCATAATAAGAGATAATGATAATGATGCAAGTCAATGATTAGAGATACCCTGTTAAAGGAAAGAAAGGAATCAAGCAAACAAGAAAGGGTGATAAAATAATGGGAAAGGACCTTTCTCTTTCCCTGGGGGAAAGGTGGAGTTAATCACTAGGGAGGCATGCATAGAAATCACAATTAATGTACCAGTTCTTCACCCTTGCCCTATCATTCTCACATAGATTTCTTACACCAGCATTATAGTTGTGCATCTCTTCAGCAACCATTTGCCTGGGTCTTCAAACCCCAATCTGAGCAAGTCGCTCTACAAAAACACAGTTGGTCCAATAGACTATCTATTTATTGGGAAGGGAAATCCCATCCCTGGTGAGCAGTGGTTGATGTGGAACATGTTTAGCTACGAGGTGTTATGAGGCTGCGGCACAGCCCAGGTTTTGTGGGACTGTTCCCAGAGCTGGATCTTCACACCATAACCAGCTGTTAGTTATTCTGCAATATATTTTCATGGGAAAGCAACATTTGGAAGGACATCCTTATTTTCAGTGATGTATAGATGTGTACATGCATGTCAGTTTGCACATGTATATGTTATTTTATATTACAGTTCATTATATTACAGATCATTTGACCTCTATGCAGTGCGGTAGCTTTGCTCAAGTGAAGACTGAAGCCACTCACACTTTAGTAGCCAAATATTCTCGGTCCTCCCAAATTCTTTCCTATCCATTCATCATTTATGTGCTATTTTAGTCCTACCTTGTTTCTAGCTTTGCATATAGGGCAGGTACTTGTGCTCAGAGGACCCTACATATATACACACATAAGCATAAGTGGTTATATGCACACATTTTTCCAGCATCCTCCTGCATTGCCTCAACATCTCCCCACATTGCTCCAGCATCCCCCCACTTTGCTCTGGGCTTCAGGTGATACTGCTCCCCTCTGGGACTGTGCAAAGACCCGTGGCTCACCCAGGCTGATGGAACACAGGGTTCTGGGGGAGGTCACCAGCAAGGAAGAAGGATCTAATGTGTCACCACCCAGCCCCACGCACGGTTTCCATCAGCCAAAAAAGAGCTACTCAGTGTAACTGCTGTGTTAACCATGCTTAATATGCTGCTAAATAAAGTTCATAGCTGTTTAAATAAATGTTGCAGAGATTTTTAAATAAAAAACCATCACTGTTAACACCCCAATTCCACTAATGATTTGAAAACAATTTGCAGCTTTCCAAGTCATGAAGAAGGTTGATCGCCTTCACCCACATTTGGTTTTATTTACGGCCTTCCCCTTTGTCATCTTGACATTTGCCACATGAAAGTTGGGAAAGGCTGGGGAGGAAGGGCTAAAAGGAAACAATACCTGATCATGTAAACAATTAGACCTTTATCCATCCTGCCCAAAGAGGTCCTTTATCTGATGACAACCTCTGCAGAACGGAAGAGGAGTAGGTACCTCCCTCTGGGACCATCCTAACTATTCAATCAATTCTCCTCAATTACTAACAAATCTAAATACGATTTATCTGCCCAAGAATCATTCCAATATCAGGCAAGGATCTATCAATAAAACCCCCCAAAGGCAATCTTTTTTCAGAGCTGTCAATAGAACCTCTGAAACACAAAGAGAGGGAGCCGACAATTTAGATATTTTGCCTTTTTTTTTTTTCCCCTTTTTTTTTTTTTTGAGCACTTAATTAAGTCGACAAGAATCTGTCAAGGATAATTTTCGAAGCACATGGCCTCAGCATCTGACATTTGATAATATTACACTCCATGTTGACTGAAATTGATTTTTTCTCCTCTCTTTTTTTTTTTTTTTTTTTTTTTTGTGTTGGGAGGCTGCAAAAAAGGGTGCATTTGACAACTTTCTTGCCCATAGATCCAAGGACAGCAGGCCAGTTTGTTAAGGTCAGTCATGAAAACAGTATGATGGGTTTTTAAAACCAACTGAATTTAGCAATAGTAGGGCACAGGTATGTTATTTCAGTGTCAATAAAGCAAGCTGCTCAGCAGTTACCCAATATCTCAGTAAGATCAGAGGCACCAGGATTAGAAGCAATAGTAAATTTATAGGGTCGGATTCTGATCTCAGTTAATACTGTTGTAAATCCGGAGTGAAATTCATTGACTTCAATAGTCTTTGATCCAGAATAGTCCAGATGTGGTCATTTTCTTAACTTGTTACCGGAGCTGCCAATTGCACCACTGATTTGGATTTATTTGTATTTATTTTTCATCCTGATGGGAGTTGGGCACTTTCTTTTTCCCCTTGTAAAAGGCACTACTGTAAATCTCTCTAGATGATCATCTGCTTAAGTGCCTAAGTGTCGAGGGTTAAGATTGCGGGGTGACAATAAAACCCTGGCAGATGTATTGTTAACCCCCTCTCCCCCCCCCACTTCCCCCTCCCTCTCCCCCCTTTCCACTAAGGAGAGGCGATTGGGAGGAAAAGAAGGACAGAGAGAAGAGAGTTGGAAAAAATTAAAGATGTTTTACTAATGCTACTAATAAGAATAGAGAAAATAATACAAAATATACAAAACCAATCTTGAAAGTCTCAGCAACTGCAGAGCCGGCACCTGAAGTCCTGGACTGGACTCTGCAGCCAATCGGAGCTGGATTCAGTCTCTCACTAGGCCTCAGTTTGCAGGGACGACTAGCAAGGTCCTCTTCTAATGTCGGCCATAAGCAGAAGGGAAAAGAGAAAAAGGGACGAGATCCTCGTGATCTCCCACTTTTATATGAAGTATTCACGTGAATGGAATGTTATACACAGTTGGTCAGTTTCTTCGTCACTTGCTTCTCGTTGCCCCTCTCGCGAGATGTCCATCCGTGCTTACCAATAAGCTTGCATTCCATTGCTAGGTTTACCAAAACATGTGTCTGGTTCTCCAGGAAAATGCAGTTAATATGAAGGCTTTAGCTGACAGGCAAATTCACTGAAAGAGAAACTTGTTTTTAACAAAACCAGGACACTAAGCTACTTTCTAAACCTATACATGCAATAGCTGCTATTCCCTGTTGTTGCTCAGACAGCTCAGAAAAAAGGTTCTGACGGCAAAAATCAGGTTCAATGTTTATCTTGCTATTGGACTCTCTAAGCAGTGATCAGTATTTACTATTTGCTGCTTAGCACCCCACACAGAAAACAAAGTCAGACACTCAGCAAATTGATTTGAACGATAATTTTTTATTTAAGTTCTGTATTTAGTTGTTCTTGCAGCTGCAGCTGAGCATTTATGGCATTTCAAGAATAATTTATTGGTTATTGGAATCCAAGACGTTATTTCTTTTGTCTCAGCTACAGAAAAAAGACCCTGGAGTACGGCAGTTGCATAAGAGGCTAGGAAACCTGAAGATACTCTGCCTGGCTTCTGGTCAGAACAGCAATAACCTGCCAAAGCCAGTGGGATTAAGAGGGGATAATGTGATGAAGGATGGGGTCCAGGATCTGAAAACCCATACTTCTGCATGTGAAAAATCCCAGCTGAACTTCAGCTCATGCCCACACAGAGAACAACTTGTGTCACCCACTCCATGGCACCATGGCTCAACAGGAATGGGAATGGCTTGGCAGGTACTCCCCTGATCCCTCCTGAAAGATGAGCTCCAGGATGAGAGTAAACCCTCTCCCTCTTTTATTTATTTCTAATTCTTGCACAGGACAAGCCGGAGATGCATCAACATCATGTTGCAGCACATTTCAGAAGACCCAGTTCTGGAGAGACTTGAGGCTTCGATAGGGGTGATGGGGTCAGTCCCATCAGAAACCAGATATAAAGTAGCACATCTGTCTTAAACAGATAGATCATTCCTCAGGAGGGTGTAATTTAGACACCGGGCAGCTTTTACCCATCAGAGAGTGACAGGGAGCAAGCAAGCTTAATTAAATGATTGCCCGAGGTCATTGAGGAAATCTGTAGCAGGGACAGCAATGGGCACAAGCAACCCCCAAATCAGTGTCTCCATCACCACAGGTGTGCTTTTAGCAGGCATATGGGATACAAAGGGTTAAACTGGGCTAGGTTGAAGAGAGACATAATTATACCAGGTAAGAATTAACTTGCCAGGAATTGGGAGCAAGGCACCACCTGACTCGAGTGAAATTATCTAAATCTGTATGTCCCACACTGATCCCCATGCAGCTCTCCTGCAAATGATGCACCAGAATTAACTGAGTGTATTTTACAGTAGGTACATTTTACCCCTTGGAGGAATACTATAAATGTTGATCTCATGGATGCCACTTCTGCGGTACCCTGAGATAAAGAGAGAGAGAGAGGTTTAAATCCAAATCAGTGCCAGCACTGCCTCTGGAAAGCTCTCACAACAATTAAAACAGAATTATAACGCGTTCCCGGGGTTGACCACAGTTTGGGTTTGAGGGGTGAGGGATCCTGGTCTCTCCACCTCATTTCAAGCAGATGAAGACTGACTTTTATGACTTTTTGGACCTTGCATCCAGGAAATTAAAGAGTTCCGGGGGTCACCACTGGGCCCTGGAATGTGACTGTAAGCCAAATTATTAGCCCAGTCGGAAGGTGCTTTTGGACAGGGGAAGCTGGCCCTCTCCCAGCCACCTCCCAGGGATGCTCTGGGGACAGCCTGGGCCAGGAACCATCCTTGATGACCTGTTTGGGGCTGGCCTTGCTGGGTAACAGTACAGATGTGCCAGAGAATGGTTGAGGCGGTCTAATTTTAGCTGCATAGATGTAGCCTTCATAGTTGGTTTTCCTGGCCTCTTAATCTAGGAGAGAATTTGGGACCTTGGCTGGTCACAACAAATGGTATCAAGATAAAGCAGTGGAGGTGGAAAGGTCAACCTAGTAGTGATGCTGCTCTTTGGAAAGGTCCCTAAAGGGACAGATCCAGCCCCGTCCCCCATTCTGCTCCCTCCGTGGCTGCCTGTACTCCAGTGATCGTACAGACCAGACATGCTTTGCAGCCAACCCTGGCAGAGATGTTAACTCAGGTTTGTCTCCCAAAGGTTCGTGGTCAAGTTGACGTTGTGGCCACCCCAAACCACCCTGCAGCACCATCCTATCCTGTGCCATGGTTTGTCTGCCCCTGCACAGGGCTAAATCAAGCACTTGTGCTTCCCACTGGCCTGGAGCACATCTGCTGGTTTTCCTTGGGCTCCTCTAGTGTGTGGCAATGACTAAGGGTCATGAACATGGTTGTCAGCCACAATGTGAGCAAACTTTTGGTCCAAGAGTATGACTTTTCCTTGCTCAGGCTCCACTTGTCTGTTCAAAGTGTGAGCATCAAGATTTATTCCCGGTATTTGCTTTCTGCTGTTAACTCAATATTTCCTGGAGCCTTGGGATAATGGAAAATTCTCACTTTATTTCTTCGTTTCAGTTAGACTTGTGTCCTTAGGAAATAGCTGCATGTGAGTGTGGGCTGGAGTTTGCTGATCGGGGAAACCATGGAGGAGGGACATAACTCACACATTGCCCCTCTTTGGCATCATCTGCTCTGATGAATACAGCCAGACTGAGGGCCATCCTGTGGTCTTAGGGTACATGGCACAGCTTGCTCTGTGCAGTTAAACTCCCTTCCCTCCCCATGCCATGAGGGCTCCCCCTTACCACCTAAGGGGAATGATTCTTGCCCATGGTCTCCCCCAAAATGTGTAGGGACTACCCAGGCTGGGCTTATTGGGATGGGTTGAAAACAAAATGGTTTGAGCATTGTGACTGCTGCCAGCCCTGCAGTGTGATTGGCAATGCTTCTGCCCCCTCTCCTGCACATGGTTTGAGTTTGGTGTTTCTATATCAGAGGCAAACTCATCTGTTTTTTCCCAACTATATGAGTTGTTCTAATGAAAGATACTGCCTATCCCCACAAATCCTGCCTTCCAGCTCCATCTCAGAGACTTAAATGAAAATACAAAGCCACCTGTGCAATGTGCCTGAACAGGATTTACTGCTAGCCATTGGTCCTCATGCTGGGCTGAGTCATTGCACTTTAAGGGGCCGTTTCAGCTTGGACCAAACAACTCATTTAAGTTCTGAGGACAGTATAGTTGCAGTTCAAAAAGAATCTTTCCTCATTGAAACTTTACTGCTGCCTGGGATTACCTCAGTCTGAGGCAGAGCAGTTACACCCTTCAGGGGTTTAGAAGAACCCTTGGGTGCTAAATGTAGCAGCACCAGGCTCACCAGAGCCCAGCTTGACCATGGCATCATATCAGTTTTTGTAGAATGACTTTGGGGTTTTCCTCAGGGGATCAGAGCAAGGACTTAGGTTGCCTTGGCACATTGGGGTCTTAGGGCAATAGGGATAGTGGTCCCCAAGCAAGTTGGGCTGGTCTGCAGCCAGGCTTGGGGATGCCAGCCCTGGGACACTGATTTCACCTTTGATGCCTTTGCCTCTGGCAAGTCACTTAATGGTGTGGTTTTCCCTCTGTGTAAAATGGGTAGAATAATATCTTCCTACCTTACAGAGGAACAGGAGGCTTAATGACTTAATTAATTGTTTTGGAAGTAATTTAGTTTCTTATTTCACAGAGGTGTGTTGTTTTTTTTTTTTTTTGGAAAGTGGTTGTGAGAGCGCCTCGAGTGACACTGTCGCGGCTGAAACGGACAAATGACATAGACAAAGTTCTTCCAGGATGAAAGTAGTAGATGCCATTTATTGCCACAAGTGCATTTTTATACAGTTTTACCAATTCATGTGTCTCTTCACTATTGTTTACAAGTTACAGCAGTAACATCTCATTGGCTATTTTTGCTATCATCAATGTTACTCTTCTACTCCCTTCTCTCTCAAGGGTACATCCTTAACATCTCCGAATGCTCCTTTACTCCCATCTTTCTCATGGGTAGGCCTTAATATCTTCAAGGCTAATTTCTGTAGTCCCACAGTTCCCCCTTTTTGTATTTGTGCTAAAAAAATTGCCTTCATTGTCCACTGCAGGGCCCTTTGCAGCAGAGAAATCATGCATGACAACATTAGTAACACAATCACAGCAATCATCAAGACAATCAGTCCCATTCTCACTACTGATAACAACAACCCTGAAAACCCCCAGCCACTAAACAATTTATTTGACGAGTCCCATCAAAATCTTCACACCCATGTCCTTGAGCTAGTAACAAAAAGTCTATTGCGGCTCTATTCTGCAGTGTAGCATGTCTTACAGAATCTACATCTAACAAAAGTCCACTTAAAGCCTTAGAAGTTCTGTTAGTTTGCTTAACTAGCCAGCATCCTAATTTTTCTAAAGTATTTAAAGCTTTAGCTGTGCCAACACCAGGTACAAGAGATCCTAAAACCCTTAACCCTGATCCCCAAAAATCTACATTATTATCACATTTTGACTCATATACATGCAAAAAGTGTTTTTCCCGTCTTGCTCTTCTGTGATCTATTATCATAGATACATTGGGCGTTAAGAGAGTTAATAGTCCCAAAATATACAGTCCTCCAACAGCATTAGAAGGAATTTCTGGCCAGGCTCTATCTCCACAGATCAAGAATACACCATGCAGGAGGTTTTGGGGTCGCTGTCCCACATTATCAATGACACCCCTTGGATTCTTCTGCGAGGCATTACACCATCGAGTTTCATTTCTATAGTCAACAAGGGTAGCATTAACATTCTGCAGTTTTATCCATTCATGTTCTTGTATATTGTTCTGACACTTTTCACAAACCAGCTGGATACAAGCGTCCACGGGCATACATGCTAGCAATTCCAGTTCCTGGCGTTAAATATCTGCTTCTGGGAGGCAATTAATCCAAATGCCATGTTGGTATTATTGCAGTTCGTTGCAATGCCTTTGCATCAACTGCTATTTTGAAACAGTTGTGTGGTGCTGCTGTAGTCATCAAGGGGGATGCCAACCAAGCATGTTTGGAACGAGTTTTCCAGAGATGCCATAGCTAGGCATATGGAGTCCTGGTCAGTCATGTCGGCTAAAGTACTCCACATGTTAGTCTTTGTCTGTGCAGGCATCCAAAATGCAGCAGCTGCAGCAATCATTGTCAGGAAGATAACACAGGTTTCACACTTTGTGCTGGCGACCATTGAGGCCCTTGATCTGTAAAGACACAAGCATAGCCTCACCCCAGGTTATCAATTGATGTGGCCCTTTCCATTGACCATTAACTAGTGATTTGACCATAACTAATGTAGGTTCTTTTTGATTTAGCATGGTTTTGGGTCATACTTGCAAAGTGTTTCAGCACAGAGCAAATTTGGGCTGCACCACTTAGATATAAGTGATTCATCACATACAATGCATTTGACAATTGGTTTTGGTTTAATTTCCCAGTTTCATTAGAACTATGGATCCACTGGCGATGCCTTTAAATTTCACCCTCAGACTCCTTCATGCAGTATTACAGTTCTCTAGCAGTAACATTGCTGAGGGGGGGATGGGGTTGAATAAAACCTCCCTCTTGCCCCCACCTGAGATGGCAGGATCTCCAGGCCAGCATGAAAACAAATCATTCCAGTCTCAACATCAAAACAATCTGGCTCCACTCCACACCCAAATTAGTACCAGTCTGACCCAGAGAAGCACTCAGCTCTCTGACCCCACAAAGCTGACCGGTGTTAAAAGACTGATTTCAGCAAGGAGGTAAAATGATGAGCTCTTTCCCCAGATGTGCCAGAACTGAAGAAACAAGACGGAAGCAAAAAGAAACAGCACTAACAACCCCTGATTCAAAGCTGAGAAGCAACGCAGTGCCATAACAAGGATGGATGACAACACTTGAGGAAAAAAAAAAGACAGAGCGGGGGGAATAAAGCCCCCCTTTCTCCGCTTAGCAGCGGGCAACCCGATTTTTCCTTTTTTTTTTTTTTTTCTTTCTCTTCTTGCTGCAGTTCAGATGTAGCCAAGGCCACGCAGCTGGCGTAATTGCTAGTACAAAGTGGGAGGCTCTGGCAAACTCCTTGATTACAATGAGCTGAGTTTATCTTGCAGCTTGACACAGACCTGAAATTTATATTCAAACTGTAGAGCACAGGCCTGGGATATTTTGCTTTTTTGTTTTCCCATTTCATTCCAACCATAATACACTTTATATGCAATTCCGAGTAGCTCAGCAATAGTTACATTCCTTAGCTTCATTTTCTTTTTGCAATTTACAGATGTCAAAAACCAGAATACTAAACATCAATCCATTATTCCATTTTCCTAGATCCAAGTCAGTTCATATTCTAGCAACATTTAAATACAACCTCATACAATACCAAGTTCACATCCATCATAGCATTTAGGGCTTGTTTTGTTTATTTTTTGTTGTTTTTTGGTGGGTTTTGTTGTTTTTTTTTTTGGTTGGTTTGGTTTGGTTGGTTTGGTTTGTTTTGTGTGTGTTTTGTTTGTTTGTTTTGTTGTTTTGTTGTGTTTTTTTTTGATGCGAATCAGAGTTTAACAATTTAAATGCTTGTCTGGTCTCAAAATTAGGAAATTAACTTACAGTACCATACTTCACCCAGTTTTTTCCAAAGTTCTGCAGAACAACATTAATTGCAATACAGCACTAAAACCCAGAATTCCACATTTAAGCCACATTCGAGTACAGTATCGTTTCAAGTTTTCTTTTATCAGAATATTTCCCCAAAAGTTACTCTAATGCGTAAGGATGCATCCTAAGGGGGAGCAAGGTGGTATTTTAGTAGTGGAACTGGTTCCCATTTTGTAATTATCTCCCCAAACAAAATTCTTTTGGTACCGAATACATATATATCTGCAAATTAAAATACTGAGCTCAGATATGAAAACCAAATACCAAGTTTAAATATGCAGATGGATCACAACTACACTTATTCAAGACATTATCTCAATTTTTGCTTTGCACCTTTGGGCCGCTTACTGCTCAGCCAGGTGGAGGCGCCGCTGGGTCTCCCTGACAAAACAGGTCAGTGCGTGCTGGAACCCAATCAGCATCTGCCCCCCCGCCGCTGCAGCAGGCTGGACTGGTCAAGGCTTTTATTAGTGTCTCATCTGGGGTGCTACAACTGTTATTCCAAAACCAGGATTCTTTACTTGGTGTGCATACAAAAGAGCCAAATTCAGCACATCGAGATGAGACACAGCCTATCACAGAGTTGCACAAGTCTGGATACCGGAATAAAGCTAGCATGCTAGAAAGAAAAATAACAGCTACTACACACAAAATTTTACCGTCACATTCACGAAGTAAAGAACTAAATTACTCATGATCTTCTGTATTATCACAAAATGCACATTTTGAGTCAACGGATTCTCATGATTTAACACTCTGTGAACTCACCATACCACACAACAAAGACCTACTAAAACTGCAACATGCTTAAACAGATACCCACGAAGAAAACAGATTAATGAGGAAAGCATCTTGCAGACTTCAGCAAGTTTACTGTGACCAGTGTGTTATCAGTTAACTCTCTCTCAGCTTGTTGAAGTTCAAACCGTTTCACCTGTAAAACTGTCTGTAATGATCTAATGATCTCTTGTAGAGATTTATTTTGTCCTGCTCTTCTCACCTTAAAAACAACATTAATTGCAACAAAGTATTATCCTTCAAGGTTCTATCCTCTGGCCACTTTTCCCATTATTCTAACTTACACAGCAGCCACCATTGACCATAATATCTCACAAGATCTTCCTTCCTCATATTTTCAAGTGCTGTCCTATGTTTTAAAAAACCTCCCAATACCGATTTCTTAGGAACACGACTGAAAACAGTTGTTTCTGACCCCATCTCATAAGTAAAAACCATGAGAATGTTAGCAAACGAGACACATAACCACAGACGTAGTTATATGTGGTGCTTTTATTTCAGTGCTGGGAAACCAGGGGTTCACACCCAAAGCTGGTTCCAACAACCGATTCAAACTACACTATATTTATACAAGTTGATCACATACATATTCATTACAATTCTTGACAACCATTAGCATATTCCACACCTGTTCTAACACAAGCTATCTGTTTAAGCGATGCTAAGTAACATTTGCATGTTTATCAGTTATTTCTCAGTTACCTGTTTTAAAAGAATATGTCATAAATCTATGTCAATTTTAAGAATAGGGTATGGTTATATAAAATCATGCTTGAATGCACAGCTTGAATACAACCTGCAAAACTTCAGGATAAGAATCTTGGATACAGCATCTTGGATACAGTTTACAAAAGTTAATTCAACTATAACAAGAAGAGGGAGGGAGGGGGGGAGAGCACAGGGCTGCTTGCAGCACGAGTGGGAAAAGCGGGGACAAGGTTTTACGGTGTACTTATACCACAAAGAATTCTAACAACAACCACTAAAACAATTAACTCACATTCCTGACAAGCTGCTTGATTTTCAGAGAGGCAATACACAGAAGCACGTAATATGTACTGTAAAACTCACAGATAACACGTTGATAGCAAACATTAGCATTCTCTACTGCTAATTTCAACACCAGTGCGTCCTTAGCTTCTAAGTTTTCAACCTGCTTATTGATGGCCTCTTGAAGATGGTCAATAAATTGCATGTAATTCTCATAGGGACCCTGATTAATAGTTGTAAATGATTTGGCTGCTTTGTGGGTTTCAGGCACCTTTATCATAGCTTGATATGCAAGGTCTGCTGACTGCCTCAGGATTTCAGAAACTAATCACGTCTGTAATTGTGGTGTGCCAATTAGTGTCTGTTCCAAGAGTTGGGGGATACCTGCCCCTTTCAACGAATTCCCGTCGTTCCGTCCTAAATGATCTATAGCTGTTACATTGCATAGGTCTACTTTTGCTTGAGTCTTTCATGGTTTTTATCTGATCTCAGGGAAACACGTACACATACTCCTTTTCCTTTTAACTTTTCAATAAAATGCTGCAGACCCTCATCCACATCTGAGTCATCGGATAATATGGACTTGAAGGGTGCTTGAGAATCACTAGTAACAGGGGGGTTTCAGGGTTTGGAACAGCGCACCTTTTTTTTTTTTTTTTTTTTCCAAATCTAGTCCAGGGAAGCCACCCCTCTCCGCTGTCTCTGCCTGTTCCCGTTGGTCTTTTAATCCTCTCAAGGTCTCTAGCAACAAGTGCCATGTTGTTAACAGTTCAGTTGTTTCTTTGGATCTTTCACTAGTGCTTTGCCCCATAGTAACATCCTTCATAAAGTCAATTCCAGAAGGCTAACACCCCGCTTCTTCAGAAGCAATTTCCATGTAGATAATATAATAACCTCTTCTTTAGATAAGTTCCACCCCCCCACACCCATTCCTGGTAGCTCACCAACTCTTGGCATGGTGTCTTTTCAAGGATCTGGATCTTCGACAGCTCCTCCCTGCTGCTCAATCAGCTGTACCGGGCTCCATCTCCATAGCTCGTCTTCAGCTGTCACAGCTTCACCGCTGTCTCTTCTTCATGCGAGATCCTTCTTCATACAGGATCACGTCAGGGTCACCAGATGTCGCAGTTGAGACGGATAAATGACATAGACCAAGTTCTTCCAGGATGAAAGTAGTAGATGCCATTTATTGCCACAAGTGCATTTTAATACAGTTTTATCAGTTCATGTGTCTCTTCACTATTGGTTACAAGTTACAGCAGTAACATCTCATTGGCTATTTTTGCTATTATCAATGTTACTCTTTTACTCCATTCTCTCTCATGGGTACATCCTTAACATCTCCGGATACTCTGTTACTCCCATCTTTCTCATGGGTAGGCCTTAATATCTTCAAGGCAAATTTCTGTTCCCATGCCCTCTGTCAGGGAATCCACGGACCCACCTTAGTCCCACATGTCACCATGGGCCTGAGCTGACAGGTTCTTCCTGGGACCAGGGCACCTTCAAATCCTCCCCTGGGAGGGAAAGAGGGAGCTGGAGTCCCTCCACCCCCATCAGATTTGCATGCTGCAGTCACAACACCATGGCTGCCCTCCTGCGCCAGGTTTAAAAACCCAGTGGTGGGCACTTTTTCCCATTTGGAAAGGCCAAATCCTGCCAGTACTGGGCTACTCTGACACCTGGTCATCGGGGCCAGGGCACATGGATTGAGGTCCTTGCCCCAGGTAGGGCTGGGTCCTTGGTCCCTCTGGTGTCCCCAAGCCATGGGGCAGGTCCCTGGTTTCCCCTGGCAGCTCTGAGCTATGTCCCCTTGCTGAGCCTGTGGTGCTGGCAGAGATCCCCCCGTGATGGATTGGACACAGGGGTCATCACAGGAACAGCTCTACTGGAAAAGGACAAGTTAGTCTTCAAGAGATGATCTGTCTTTGGTTATCTTTCCATAACACAGCCAAGAGGTCTTTCAAATTGCAATTAAGACTATCAAGAAAGTCTCTGTTCCTTGAGAAGTGTTACATAGGGTGTTTGAAACATATATTTTGAAGTTAATTTGGTAACAGAGCACATATATTCAGACCATCCTTAATTGACTGTTTCAGATGCAGAGTTCCATTCAAATCCTTTTGTTCATCATTATTTTCAGAAATGTTGCAGGAAGCAGTGAAGGATGAGAAACCAAGCACTATCTGCTGGCAACAGCTGTCTGACAAAGTGATAAGTATAGCTAATTCCCCTGGGCATTATTTGTACACAGTGCATAGATATGGGGGAATTATTGCTGTCCCTGATTGTCTAATGATTTTTTTCCCCTCTCATATGATCTTTTTTTTCTTTCATCTGAGAAATTCATATTGGCAGGTTGATCTATATTGTCTAATATAATGTGGAGCGTAATCAATCACAAATCCTGCCTAGCCTTTTTCAGTAACTTCAGTTACAGTAAAATGGCAGAGGTCTATCCCAAGGCAATGAAGACTGCATGAATAATTTCTACTAAAAACTTGCCATATAGACCAGATCCATTAAAGAAAAAAATTAGTACTAAGCCCTTAAATTACTACTCAGCATTTACTACTGCAAGCCCAGCCCAGCCCAGAGACTTAGGGAAGTTATGACATTTCTTTCTTCATATGGTGTGTCCATTCAGAGAAAGTCAAGCTTGGATGGACCTTCACCAGCCCTGATTCATCCATGGGCACTTCAGAGGTGGAGATCCTGCTGACCACAGCCAACTGGCTTGTAATGGGACAAGATTTATCTCTCAGACATCAAGGGGATTGTGATCCCGGCTCAAGGACACCACAGGAAAGACCCTGATGGACTGTGTTTTTGAGTGGGTCTGGTGTCCCAGACCAGGGGTTGCCAACAGCATAGAACATGCTCATGCTATATTGTTTTGGGATGAAAGGACCATGGTCTTCATGCAAACATCACTCTTTCAGCTTCTGCAGAGACAGAGCTGCAATAATGGGTTGAGAAAATGGTGCAGGAACAGGCATTTTCACCAGGAACTGAGGAACTTTTGAGGAGAAGCAGAAGACACGTTGCCAGAGTAGGATTGAGGCTTACAATCCAAATGTTTCTAGAACAGTTTTTAAAATTAAAACTCAAGAAAAGCTGACAGGGGAGGAAAATCACAGACTTCAGGATGATACATGCACTTGGAGTGAAGATGCTATGAACATGTCTTATGCTGAAATAGAGGGTAGGCCAGAAACTGGTGAAACTCAAGAGGGGAAATAAAATCAAATAAAGTCCCATTTAAACACTGCACTTTAAAACAGGAGACTGGATCATGTGTGGGATGAGGCATGCTGACAAATTAACCATGAAGCTTCAGAATAAGCACCAATGTCGTTCCATTTCAGAAAGGGGGACCTACAAAAAATGAGCCGGCCTTGTAAGAATGAAGCCAAGAAGAGCCAGGAAGAAGGTGTAAAAGACTGGTAAGAGGCAAAGGAGTTACTTAAAGATGTTATTTCAGATAGTAACAGTAAATGTCTACCCCAGATCACAGCAGACTTCATAAAGACCCCCATGTAAATCTGGCATGAGTTAGCAATATCTCAGAGGAGACTATGA
The DNA here is from genome assembly GCF_036013475.1 of Columba livia. Classification (NCBI taxonomy): domain Eukaryota; kingdom Metazoa; phylum Chordata; class Aves; order Columbiformes; family Columbidae; genus Columba; species Columba livia. Next base: position 10,388,488 of record NC_088641.1, on the reverse strand, counting down.
GGAGTTAGAAGGTGTCCTTCAAAAAGCTGAAGGTATGTCCACCACAAGAAAACAGGAAACAAAAATTCTGGCACTTTAAATCTAAAACCATAACAGGCTAGAAAAAAAAATGGAGGAAAATATTGCTGAAGTTGCAAACACTGGTAATAAATCAGAGGTAGGCGCTTGCAGAGAGTTTGTAGGGCAATTGCCACACAAGAATTATACTGTCAAACTAAAGTTTCCTCTAGCCTACTACCCTGTCTCTAATAACAGCTATTAGATGTTTAGGAAAGCAGAGCAGACCATTTAGTGGCACTTTCTCAGTACCCTTTCTCAGCCTTCAGGTATTTGCAGCTTGGTAGCTTCCAGTAGACCTCACCAGGGACTTCAGAGGTTCATGACGCAAAAGGGATATTTAGAGAAAATAGATCCCCAGTGGAGAAACTAAGAGATTTTGTTAAGGTCTGTATTCAGTACAAAGAAGCCCGGAGAGTATCCTACACTTGTAATGTCTATTTTGTGGGGTTCAGTAGAAGATAAGTCAGAAATTGAAGTTTCAGTAGGAGAGATGTAGAGTGGCTTAGTAAAGCAAATATAGCACTTGTTGGGATGGGCTGATGTTCTCCTCTGAGCTGTAAAGGAACCTGGACATTAAATTGGTGGCTATTATCTGTGCTGTGCCTTTGCACGAGTTTCTTGAGAGTGTCTGCAGATTGATGGTGCCCATAAGTCTGAGGTCTGTACTAAGCCAACTGTTAGATGTAATGATGAAGACAATCATGAGGGCATATACATTAAAACACAATCATAGAATCATTTTGGCTGGAAGACACCCTCAAGATCAAAAAGTCCAACTGTTCATCTAAATATCATAGAATGAAGAAGACTCAACCCCTTCATAAAGGGAAACCAAGCTTATAAATCCATTAGAGTGCTTTGAAGGACTTGTTAAGCATATGGAAAAAGGTAATCTGATAATGGATAGGTAACATTTCTATGATGTCCCACCCTGAAAGCTTGTAGAGCAGCTAGAATGGTAGGACCTTTAATCAATTAATAACTAGATGAGGAAAAAACCCTAGGACACAGAGCATAGGAACACCTTTCACAAGTCACCAGTGTAATCCCATATGTATCTGTAGTAGGATCCATGCTGTTCAGTGTATTCATAAATAATCCACAAAGGAGTGTGGATAGTGAGATGACAAAGCTCAGTGATGTTATTGAATTATTCAGGATAGTAAAAACAAAAGATGACTGCTGAGATTTGCAGAAGGCTCTGCAGCCCTGAGTGACTGGAAAATAAAATTGAAGTTCAATGTTGCTAAATGCAAAGTAATACACACTCAAGGACTCTGAATTGTCTACTACTATTGGGAAAGGGAATTTGGAGTTGCAACAGATAATTATGAGAAATTGTCAGCTCACTGCTTGGTTATGGGCAGAAAAGCAAACTGACTGCTGATGATTACTATGAAGGATTGAAGAACAATCCAGGAATGTTATGTCACTGTGTGAATTAATACTACACCTGCATCATGCCTTTCTGGCCTCCCTGTCCCTTCAAGACAAACACAGAAAAAAGATGGGAAGGATTGTCCAAGAGAAGAATGGCTTCACATGAGGTCCAGAAAAGTCCATGGAAAAAGATGAGTATGGAGACAGAGACATAAAATGTCAAAGGATGTATTTCCTTCCTGTTGCACGTGGTGGGCTCCACAGCTTATTGCCAACAGATGTGGTGGATGCTGAGAGTTGATGTGGTTTCAGAATGCAATGAAACAGGAGAAATCCATAAAGGCCATTGATATAGAGCTACCACTTTTACCTTCAGGAAGTCCCTATGCTGGAAATTCAGAGAATTTACCTGATGCAAATGAATCTGTACTTGTTGCGTTCTTATACCTGTCTCTAGAGGAACCATTGGAGGCAGAATATTGGGCCATGTGGTCTTTTGGGTTGATGCAGCTGTTTCTTTTTGCTCTTTTGCCTGCAGCAAAATCTCTAAATCCCGTGACATCTCAAAAAGCATCCCAGAGGATGCTCCGGACAGACACCTGGCACAGCTCATGTCTTCCCAGGCTGTCTGCACACTCAGGCAAGCATCACAGTTACACTGCCCTATTTTAGGGTCATTTACCTAGAAATGAAAGCTAGAAATGCATTTTTTAAGTGAAGTCTGGGGTTCTCATGCCTAATTCCAGGCCAGGACTGTTTCACATTTGGGGGCTGTTCAAGTGCTGAGGGTGACTGATCTTTATCCTCCCATTGCAGGGGAGAACAGATGGGCAGGAGGGTCTGACTATCATTGCCCAGCTTGTCTGAACAGCCCAAACAATGGCCATGTGATGACTCCACTTGAGTTACCCTGGTGCTTTTGGAAACCTGAGCCCTGCTCCCTCCACCGAGAAGAAAGAATGGGATCCTGTCTCACTATCGGCAGAAATGCAGCCCCCACCATCACAACCCTCCTGCCTGCGTTTAAATCTCACCAACCTTCCTGCTCTACCTTAAACCACCAGCTTTAGAGGTCCCCACTCATCAAACTCTTGTCAGGCAACAAGAGGGGGAACAAGGAAGGCTTAATTGATCAGCTTCAAAAGTAGCCTTGAGAACTTGATTCAGATATTGACTTCCAGCGAGCTGGTTTAACTTCAGCTTCCAGAACCAGAAATGGCTGAACATCAAAACTATTAACCTCTGGCCTTACCAGTTGGTGAAATGTCAGAGCAGCAGTAATTAGGAAGTCAATCAGAATCACATGTCTCACTTACACTGGCATGTCAATCAATAGTGCCAGTGACAGATTAATTAGACCAGGCCTTGCAACACAAGCTAGTAACAACCTCATAAAATACGCTTTTGAGACAGGACAAAGAAAAATCTGCTAGGAGGACTTGACTAGATTACAATATGTATTGATTAGGGCTCAAGCAATTTATGAAATGCTACTTGCTCTGCAACCTTTCTGTCTCAGTGCTAAATTTTCCCAAGTAGTTGCTAAATAAAACAAAATATTACACTTTTTAAAGCCATTTTCTGACAGGGCATTTTTTATGTTAGTTACAGCTAACAAATAATCTAGCAAGGTAAAACTTCAATAGTTACTTAATGGTGAAAGGTACCTTTCATTTCTCTGGCCATCAGGCTTTGAAAGAAGACATCCATCTGGATGAGAAAAAAAAATAATCTGAAACATGATTAGGAAACTCTCCTACCTTCCATAGACAAATTTCATTTTAGCATGCCTTTCTTTTAGAGCATTTTAGTAGCCATTCTTTTTGGTGGGCCACAAGAAGAGTGGATATTTCACTTTTTAAAAGTAAGTTAAAAGCTCAGTTTATGGAGTAGAACCAGATCTCTATTGCTTGTTGCAACACAGTGTTTTTTAAAAGACAGGAACACTGTAATTGGGGACTTGCAGAAATGCTGTTGTTTTAACTGGATCTTTTTGTTTTACTTTGCTTGTTTTTGTCAGGGTTTTTCCAAGGTTTGTAAGAACTCCCTGTGCACTGATCTCTATTCCCTCTATCACTGATGGTGGGATTTATTTCCTCTTGCCCTGCATGGTTAGGGAACATCGTGCTTCAGGGTAAAGTGTCCACCTGGGCTCCCTGCAGTGATACCTATCTCTGTGGGATTTCAAGTCTTGAATGTCTTGACCTTCTCTCCAAGTCAAATATCAGAACTGGCACATCTTCATTTCACCAACCAAAGATGCCAAAATGCAGCCATGTGGCAAGTGGGGCAGTTTTCATGGGCATTAAAGAAATAAAGGATTATTCAGAGACTCTCAGTATCTCCTGAGTTGCCTGTGTTTGACATTAAAAATATACCTAGCAAGGAGGGAGTATCATTAATGCTGAATATGGACTTGGACACCTTGTAGCACAAGAATCCAGAGAGCTATTTTTGTTACCTAAATGTGAGTGGACAAATTTGTCTCTGGTCTAACATTATTGAAACTGCTTGGCTCCACATTTTTTTCAGGCCCTCTGCCAATTACATCCCCTTTTCTGTGTCAAAGGTTGCCCAAAAGTAAAAATAAAAAGATCATGAGGTTTTAGCAATGACCAGAAAAGAGGCTCAGAAAGACACGGGAGAGAGAATCTAACTGTGAACTCAACCCTTCCCTTCTTTTCTTCTCCAGTACAGGTCCTACTTCATTTTACAGCAGATATAATACTTCATTTTCATCTAGAATAATCCTAATGACCAAGTTGAATAAATCTGTGGTTTTGCACAGGGAAACACTTAAGCATCCTCTTCACTTGTAGTCAGGTGTTAAAGCCAGAGCACAAATGCTTGCTGAGTCAGAGTTTAACCACTCCTGGTCATAGATGAGGTTTCTCCATTTTTTCCAAATATCTTCAGCTCTGAGGTAGCAAAAGGATAGTTCTCAGAGTGGAAAAACTAAACATCTGCACTAGCACCATATCCAGAGAAAGCCCCAGTCTCTTATTTTCACATTGGATTAATAAAAACATCAAAGCAGCCACTGTGAGGCAAATATCTAATATTTTGGAAGGACACTGACTGAGAATTTGATTATTTGTTAATAACTAGAGTTTCCTGGTTAATTAATTTGGGAGTGTTATTAATGTTAATAGTGCAACTGGGCCAATAATTTACAATTATTAATTTTTTCACCAAATTCAGATCTTTCCTTCTCTTGAATCGTCCAAAAATAGATTGTAGTTTTCTCAAATTGGTTCATTGTTTGCCAGATAACTTCTGCAAATAACTCTGGGTTTGGGTCTGGTTCACAACCAGTTCACTGGCGTATATTGCACATGAAAGCTGAACTGCAGTGTGGGACAGGTAGGTCACACCAGGAGTTTGGCTCTCCAGTTTTGGGGACAAAACATTTTAACTCACTTTCATTGCCAAATGTCTGTGAATAACACATTAAATTACCCTCTCTCCAATTCCCTCCAACAGTCCTGCTAGTAAACTCCTTGTTCCACCAAACAACCCTGCCTGTAAATTAAAATTCAGTAGAATAACCAAAAGGGCCATAAACAGAGTCTAAGTAGAAACAACTGAATTTTAAATTCAGAATGAATATACATGGCCATTTTTTCCCATTACTTTTCATTCTATACCAATTAATTCCTAAAAACTGCGATCATCTTTCCTAAAATAATCCCAGGTGGTTCAATAAAATCCAGCAGAAAGGGAAGAGCAAACTGGGTATGAGTTGTTGAGCGCTGGGAATCCTTTAAATTATTTCTAACATGGAAAGTTTTGGAAAGAAGGGGTATACGCTCCATGTATAGACTGGAAGAAGGTCACTTTGCATATGATTTCCTCTAATAGTAACGTGTTTCACATAGTAAAGTGAAAGCTTTAATGAAGAAATAATAAGTGCTTACATTGGCAAAGAATTAAACCAGCTGTGTTTCTGTGAAAAGCAATAAAATTAGTTTGTTTCCTCCAGTAGATTCACTTTTTGGAACTTTTGAAAGGCCCTTTGGTTTTATCCCTCAGTAAAGTTATTTTCAAGGGTGTAATGAGAAGATCAAGTCCAGCTCATTACAAACTTCATGCATGAAGAGCTGCAATTGCTCTCCCTTTTCTGCAGCCTCCTCAAGAAGCCCTGGATGAAGCCAATGGAAACCCCTTTGACACAAGCCCTGGTGACACTCATCCAAGCCTGAGGTGGCAACAAGAGGTGGATGTGAAGGTGGTCACCCTTTCTGCCAACCCACAGGACCTTTGTTTGTAGCCAAAGCAAACCCATGGTTGCCACAGCTCAGAGCTGCTGGTATGGACAAACTCTGCTGGTCACTGCCATTTTAATTGTCCAGTCTTAGTGGCCCACTTGGATAGTGTCAGATATTGTGTGTTTTCCAAGCTTTCCCACACTTCAGATACCACTTTGCAGAGCTGATTTACTCCACTTTTCTCAACTCCTAGAGCTGGAAGAGGCAACTATTAAATTAATATCACAATTAAAATCCAGTTAGTGCAGCACTCAGTTGAAATCTCTGAATCAACACAATAGGTGATGAAATCAAATTATGAGACTGATTTTAGAAGGAATGGCTTGTTGCAGTCATGTCTCAGCAAATTTAATGGGGAAAGTTTTGCTGTCTTGTTGGTATAATGTGCTGGCACAGCTGGTGTAGGACCACATGTCCATATGACTTTGCCCCTGATGGTTAAATTTTAAGACAGTAGAACAAGCAGTAAATACATCATGTATGGTCATGCATACACCAGATATATAGCATGCATATTTTTGGTAAAAAAAAGATTAATCCTGTTTTTTTTCAGAAAAGATGGCATCAGCACTTACATCTACCATTTAACTTCAGGCATGCTGCTGGTTTGCATATTTCATGAAAAGCTAATCCATATTAACATTGCTTAATGTGCATGGTCTTGAGTGATAGTCAGGCATCCAATTAATAAATATGGCATCCACGTGAGACATCAAATAAATATATAAATACGCTGAAGGTTTATTTATTATGCCCATAGAGCTATGGAGCATTGTGGTTTCTTCTTAGTGTTCTCAGTACATGTAAAGTTTAAAGCTCCACCCCAGAAATACCTCCTTTTAATACATAAATGGCCCATGTTACCACCTTACCATAATACTGCCGAGAGGTCCTAATAAAAAAGGGCTCAATAATCCAAACGCCAAACAATGAAGCAGAAACATGATCAGAAAAGTCCTCCAGAAGGTGAGCTTCCAGCTGGCACTGGTGTGCTTGGACCAGAAAGCAGAGAAATTCCCCTCACCCATTCTCGCTTGATTAAAAAACCACAAGTTTTTGGTCTTTTTAAAAGACTCTGCAGGTCCATGGACAGAGCCCTGTCTCTTGCTGTGGCTCTGTAAGGCATGGGGGGCAGATGGACCCTTGGGAAGACCAAACTCCACCATGGTGCCAGCCGAGCAGGTGGTGGTTTCCATCTCCGTATCTGTCACTTGGCTTTACTCTGTACTCATTAACTATGAGTAAAGTTAGATTTGAAGCTCCTCAGGAGTGAGGTTGTGCTCTGGCTCCATTTGTTTCATCCAATTAAACTTCAAGCCTAATGATCCTCAACAAAAGAGTTTCAAAAAGAAATGTGGGAAAATGTAAAATTTGCTAACAGAGGAAGAAGGCTTTAAGGCTGAGGCCTTATTTCCATGTCAGGAGGACATGGTGAAAATCCTCTAATCTGGGTTCCCCCCAGGTTTTGTGTCACTGCTTTGTTTTTCACCAGTGGGGACATGTTCAGGATGCACCAGTGCGTTGTCACCAGGGTCCTGGGCTCTGCAGGGACAGGTAAAAAAGCACAAAGAGCTCATCACTGTAACTGTTTTCTCCTGTTAACAACAGAATGAGTAGGGAAACCCTACATTTTGGGTCATTACTATAGTCAGTACCAGATTTATCAGTATTCCCCAGCAAAAATTGTATAAGGATCTTAATTTTGGCTTAATCTGCTGAAGGTTATTTAACAATGAACCTGCTCTTCTCGGGGCAACCTCTTTAGCCCCTTTTCTGGGTTTTCTTGACAAACTCAATGCCATTACCACTTCTGGGCTCATGCAAACATCAAGAATGCATTAGATATGGAAGCTTTTCCATAGAGAATAATTTTAGGGACAACAGGAGCAATTTTTGTCTGTGCAAGGAGATTTCTTATGATCTGCTGAAAGACAAATGACAGAAACACCGCCACTTAAAACGAGACTACAGCAATGCCAAGTGATAAACCAATAGCCATGTGGTTTCACCTTCTGTTGCAACTGTTTTTATTACCACTTTATGCTTCATTGACCAATGGATTTTTTTTTAATTGTTGCACTTTTTATACATATTATCCATACACGTATATGCACGACTATTATTTTTATCTTCATCATTACATAGTGCTGCTTTTTGTGCCATTTAGACATGAACCTCATTTGAACCCTAAAACTCCATTTGTGACACAACAAAAATACTGTCATTTACATTCTGTGCCAAAGTATTATATAAAAGGCATCAAATGGGAGGAGAGGCAGGAAGCTGGGAGTAAAGAGATATAGTCAGCAAAGTATATAACTTCTGCCATGTTACTGCTTAATCCTAACATAATTATTCTCATCCTTTTATTTGATTAACTCCTAATGGTTCCTCTTGGTGTTAAAGGTCCCAGTCTGATAATTTAATTTTAGTGTCTGCTATAATTACTGATCATGTTCTTTGCAAGACAATTTAATGATAATCGCATAATGGCCTATATGAAGAAAGCTGCAGGGTTTCAGTGCTTTTGAGCAATATAAAATACATTCGACTAACACAAGCTATCAACATGACAGGGAATGTTTGATTTACACCAAGGACTATGTTATAGAGTCATGGGTTTTTTTTTGCCCATCTTCCTTTTTTTTTCTTTTTCAACCGTTTACAATAAATGACAGAACAGTTATACAATCTGCAACTTGCTGAGAGCAATAAAATCTAGCACAAAGTTAGAAGTGACATAGAGCAAGAGCTGCACCGAAACATCCTGACAGATTGGTATTCTGCCCACACTGGAGGATGTCACTGGGAGAGATCACTCACATCTTCTAAAACCAAACTTAGGCAAAGTTTCCAATCTCCCTTGTCTTTTCTAGTGGTTTGTATTTCCAGGCATCTTTTTCATTGTATTTAAAACTGCTGAACGACAAAAAACTCACTCCAATATTTATTGACAGGTCTTTACCTCCATTTCCCAAATCTGACGGCAAAAGAAATTTGATTTCAGCCCAGGCAGATTGCCATTCGCATTCATGTTTTGTTTCACACCATTGTATTTTTACAGCTAAATATCGCACTGAGCTAAGTGATTCAAGCTTAGCAAACACTCTTTTGCTCAAAATTAAGCAATTGCTCATGATTCTGGCAAAATGCAGCATAATTTATGGCGTGCACGTAGGAGAGAAAATTTCTTGTCAAAAAAAGGTTAGCAGTGGACATATTACATTTGCTGTTCTTTTTTATTCCAGGATAATGGCATTTGGACACAAGTAGGCCTGTCCTGTTCATAGTGCTTTATGCCCCATTAGTATTATTGCAAGTCTCTGGACTCACATGTTAAAGCACTTAATCAAAGGCAATGGGTTGAAAATCATGTCCCAGCACTTCTCATATTTGTTTCATTCCTCCCAGACAGAAAGAAGTAAAAAACACATTACTAACATCAAAACAGCACATGTATTATCTGCTAAGCAGTTGAGAAGCTATCATCGAGTTTTATCCCTTTGGGTACTAGGACAGACAGGAATTTTCCCCCCTCATCCATTCAGAGATCTGAGCCTGCTATTTTTCGTTTTTCACCCTTTGACAGACAATCCTTTCGTTTTCCATATATCTCTATTTTAAAGACACCTTCATGTCACATTTTAATTGCAAGCTGAAGGCATCAAGCTTTAGAAAGACAATATTTGAAGAAGTGGTATTTTATGAAGATCCTCCAAGGATTTTCTCTGAGACAAACCTAATAATGGAGAGGAACGTATCTTAGTGGGATAATTAATTTATGTATTTAATTACTTGGGATCCACTCCACTTCTTGATGATTTTTCAATTCTCAATGAGAGCCCTTGCTACGGCTCCTTGTCAGCCCTGATGGGGATCAAGGGAACGGGGTGGCTGGGGCAAGTCCCAACCAGGGCTTCTGTATGTTTACAGCATTGACCCAGGTTTGGGTGCATCTGGTTGCAGCTCAGAGAGGTGTTGGTGGGTTTTTTTACTTCCTTTCTCCAAAGACGACCATGATGCTAAACCCACGTGTGGTAAATTTACAGCCTGCAGCCGTGTCATGCAGCCTGAGCATAAAGGAGGGCAATAAAGCGATGTGGGGAGGAGGCAGCAGAATGAGATTGGTTGAGCGTGAAGGGATGGATACCTACACGCTGCAGACAGAAATCCTTGTCCAGATTCCAGCGATCTGGGAGGTGATGGCAATTATGGCATTGTTTCTACTATTCTTGAACCATGAATTCGATTTTATTTAGGCATTGCTTGGCCAGAAGGACTGAAACCTACCCAGATGCCCTGCAGAAGTGGGGTGAATTCTGGGTTTGTTGGGGCTGTAACTTCTGACTTTAGTAGCAGTGATCACGGTTTGCAGTGCAAAAAATTTAGACCATACCCTGGGGAAAAGGAGGAAAAAATAATCCAAAATAATCCACAAAAGCTATGGACGCTCCCTGGCTCATTGACTGACACAGAACAACTTTTAAGTTCAAGGGTCAAAATAACTTGGTAACTCGTACTTCTGCACTTTCTTTTCTGGACAGCCCCAGCCAGTTGATTTTGCAGAGTAATTTCTTCCACAAAGAGAAAAATTCCTTGAGGAGGAGCTTTGCTTTCTAAAGTGTTGTGGTTCTTGAACAGCTTCAAGAGCATTTTGTTTTTTAAATAACATACAAATGACTGGAACTCATCAGTGAAAGCTGCTGGTTTGATTTGTACAAGACCATCATTCTGGCTGAGATGAATAAAAATGAGCACATGAAAATTTGGCCCTTTCATTTTCTTCCTCAGTGAACTCTTTTGTGGTTAACTCTTTAGTGTTGCAGACTCCAGGATCTTGTTCCATACCAATGAAAATCAAAGCACACAGAGGAAACTCGATACTTTATTTAGGATATTTAACAGTTAAGTTTTTTTGTTTCTTTCTGTCAATACCTAAAGGAATGCAATGACCCCATGAACAGATAAAAGAATAATAATTTTCCTGGAGATTTAAATCTCCCCATCCTCCTTTAACTTTGCAAGCAGATGGAGAACCCGGACCACATGTCTGAGGATGTGGAGGGAGTTTTCCAGCAAAATGGGGAGTCTCTGACCTCAGAGTCCAGATGATTTCAATGATTTCTTGAGGCAGAAACTTCTGCACCCAGAACCTGTGGTCCGTATGTGGGTCACACTCAGGACAATGACCATTAACTATTTATTCTGATCTATGTGTGCTAAGCTCATCCTTTGGTTGACACTGGCATTTCCTTTAAAGTCCCCCCATTCCTAAAATCCCTGTGGTGTTGACAGTCTTCCCTGCCCTGCTCTGGACAGCCCCACTTTTGGACCAACTGGCAAATTAATGAAAGCTGCATTTAAAGCACAGGTTCAATCATTTGTGCATGCAGCACAGCCACATCCTTATTTTTGCTCTTTATTTTCTCTCCCCTTCTAACAGAGTCTAATGCCTTATTTACTTTTTTGACCTCTGCTGCACATTGAGCTGTCAGTTGCAATGCCTAAATCTTGTCCCCATGAGTTACGACTAATTCAGAACCCATCAGCATGTACAAGTAGTTTAAACTGTTTTCCTTCCAGTGTGCATTACCTACATACTACCTACATGTATCATCTGCCATTGAACTGCCCAATTATAATTTGGTAGGGCCTTCCAGAAATCCTCTTTCATCTTTACAAGCCTGTGGTCAGCACAGGAATCCAGGAAGAAGAAGGAAGAGCTTGTTGGTCATAGAATCATAGAATCATACAATAGTTTGGGTGGGAAGGGACCTTCAAAGCTCAATCAATCCAGCTCCCTGCCATGAGCAGGGACATCTTCACCCAGATCAAGTTGCTCAGAGCCCCGTCCAGCCTGGCCTGGGATGTCTCCAAGGATAGGGCATCTACCACCTCTCTGGCCAACCTGGACCAGGGTCTCACCAGCCTCGGGGGCAAAAATTTCTTCCTCATGTCCAGCCTGAATCTCCCTTAGTTTAAAACCATCACCCCTTGTCCTATCGCAACAGGCCCTGCTCAAAAGTTTGTCCCCATCTTTCTTACAGGCCCCTTTAAGTACAGAAAGTTTGTAATAAGATCTCCCCAGAGCCTTCTCTTCTCCAGGTTGAACACCCCCAACTCTCTCAGCCTGTCCTCCCAGCAGAGCTGTTCCAGCCTCGGATCATTTCTGTGGCTCCTCTGGCCCCTCTCCAACAGGTCCATGTTGCAAGGCTGCAGATAAAATACAACCTGAAGACTTGGCAAACCTGAGGAAGATAAGTATCAGAGCACCAATGGGCTTCGACAGGATGACCATTCAACAGATAACTGGAGCTAAAACTGGGTCTAGGAAATTACTGGAGGAGGATTTAACATCAGTTTGAATTGCACAATGTCTCGTCAGCCATGCATTTTTTGCGATGCTCTGTCACCTTTGAGTGTCATATTTAGCAGAGAAATCAAACCACTGGCTGCTGGCTGTTGTTGGATGGCCATTGAAGAGAGAATTTATATTTCAAAACAGCCTGATTTTTCCATTTCCTGATGTCCCTCCCAGATGAAAAAAAAAAAAAAAAAAAAAGGAAAACCACATAGAACATATTACATTTAATCAAACTTATGAAGTAGAGGGTGGGTTTGTTTGTTTGCTTCATTTCATACTTCCATATTCTACCCATGGAGAAATCTTGCTGGTAGGGAGGAGGAGGATAAACAAACAAACAAACAACCCAACCACTGAGTCTCTAGGAGCCGTTGTTATTTATTTCCACAATTAGCAGTCAAGTTCTGGTGCTGTGCCCAGAGAACTCCTCTCATTTTTCAGCATGTCACTCTGTGCACAATATGCTTTTAGGAACTGAGAATTAAGGTGGCTGATTGTGGGTGGTTTATGAAACTTTTAATGGGAAACCATATAGCCAAACCTTTAGAGAATCAGACCATCATTTTAATGGGCTTATGTATGTTGTGTACAAGACTGTTCAGTGAGATTTTTTCACAGTACAGAGCATCTTGATAGAGAACTTGGATTAATCAGGGATGCTGTTGACAGTTGATGCCGTGAGGTTTTTTTCTGAATTAGCAACAAGCAACGAGTGGTGATGAGAATAGCCTGGGGGTGGCTGCCCTTCCTCCTTAAAGTTGCTGAAATTGTCAGATTCCAGCAGGGAAACATCTACAGATCTATTTGTAAAATAAATTTAATATAGATTCTCTTTGGCAAATACCTGGAATATGGAGTTAGGGCCAAGGAGGCAACTCTGCTCATCAGAGATGGTCTCTCTGAACTCTGATGCCACCGGGATGCTCAGCAGGACAGCACCAGGAAGAGGTTGTCACAATCACAAAATATGTTTGCATTGTATTTGCCTATATGAAAAACACACACATATATTTACTAGCAGGAAAACAGAGATTTCAGAGGGCACAGTCACCTCCTGAAAACTACAGATTCTCAGCACCTTCCAGAATTTGGCCAAATATTTCAGCTGTGACAGAGGGATGAGTATTTAAGGCATGGATCAACAGTGTAGCATTCAGATTTACCAGAGATGTCATCTTCTCCCAGGGTTGTTAAAGGTATTGATTAATTGCCTATTGTTGAAGCAATTGATTGACAAAGCTGCAATATAAATACTGGCACCATTGGTTACTCTATACAGTTTTTAACCTGAGCACTCAAATGTTTTATCTCTTTTTGTATTTGTAAATCAAGAGAGTTTGATGCCAAATTCCCACCGTGGCCTCACCCTCATTGCCAATTCCTCTTTTAGATGAAGACCCCTTTAAGCACCATTTTGCAATAAGGAATTCACAATGAAACCTCATCTCTATCTCTGTGCTGTCCTACAGGTACTGGGACTATCTTGATGTCCAGTTTCCCTTTTTGACAGTACTGGAGCTTTTTGAAGATTAGCTTTTAATGTACAACCAGCAAATCATCCACCTTTCAGGATGAGAGAAGAGCAAAAGTGGTAAACCAGGAGTCATCTTCCTAGGATGAACAAAGATGCCAATTTTCTGGATGGTGCTGAGCCTTCAAATACACCTGGGACCTGAAGGCCTGATGAACCCTGCTATGAATCCTATTAAAAAAATATATATATATATATAGAGTGCTACCTATTTCAACAACTTTATTGATACATTTGAAGGGAATCCTGAAAAACATTTCCCAGAGCCTTCAAGGTCAATCCACCACCATCATTACCAAAGTGTTGCAAGACACTCCATATTGATTAGCTGCCATCATATTTAATTAGTGTTTGAGTGGCACCTCATCCTGCTTATTGTCAGAAATCCCTTTATTTTGCTATTTGCATTGCAGAGTTTTTAATTAGGATATGTGTAGGGAATCTCTTAATGATCTCATGTCTGAATAACCATCCAGGCTGTGCAGAAGGTTGCTCAGTTGTTTCTGTCTCTCCAGAGAGTGCTTTGCCACCACGGGAGAGGAGAAACCTGGATTTCCTCAGCTGAGGCATCAGGAGTGGGAGGATGCTTTGAGACCAGCTCAGCTTGTCAGAGATGTGTCTAAGTGGGATGCATCAAACAGTTTGGGTGCTACTGCCCAAGGTGTCACCATTTTCCTAGGAAACTTTTTTTTCCTTCTGCCCAACTCAAAACCTTCCCAGTTGCAAATTGTTTCCCCATTCATCATTAGGGACAACCCTCTGTAATAAGTTTTCAAGTAGCCATAATCTTCAGTTTTACTTCCCTTTTAAATTCCCCTTTGCTGGACCAAACAAGCTCATTTGCTCAAGCCCTCCTTGCAGCTGCATGTGTTGGGCTGATCATCTTGGGGACATTTCTGATTTCTCAACATGTCTTGAAGTTAACTACAGATAAGAAACCTCAGAAAGTGTAAGGGACAGTTACAGAGACATAGTGAATAAAAAATAATTGTAGGAAAGTGATCCTAAGAAACAGGGGAATCCTTGGCTTGGTGTAGCCACCTCTATGTCAGAAAAACATGGTTATTTAGATGTCTCCTCCAGCCAGTGAAGAGAGGAAATCTCCTTGGAGAGCTGTTCCTCCCTTCATCTTAGATATCCTCTTCAAGGAGTCGAATCACCCACTACATCAGTCTTCTTGCAGTGGAAGCCATGACTGCTGGATCCAGAGCAAACCTGAAATATGAACGGTTTTCAGGACCAACCACACTGCAAAGAGTGAACAGAAAACAAAATGCATTTCTGGGGAGAACAGAGAGGTGCAAAAGCATCAACAGAAGTACAAAGATAACCCTTTGTTTCCCAAGCAGCCTTAATGACATTCCTGAAGTGCATCAAACTAGGACCGACACAGCTGACAATAACTTTACAACTGTGTGTGCTGAACTCTTAGATACACACATTTTGGCATCAGAGATTGCTCCATCCAGCTCATAATTCAATAGCCAGAGATGAAACCAAGTCAGCCCTCATACACCCAGATGGGATATTGAACTACAAGGAGATTAAATTACTAGATCCTGACCATGCCAGAAAGTTGAGTCAGATCACTGCTAAGAGGACAAAAATCCTCTGCATCAACTGCATACCCCACCTGGAGTATTGCATCCAACTCTGGGGTCCTCAGCACAGGACAGACATGGAGCTGTTGGAGAGGGGCCAGAGGAGCCACAGAAATTATCTGAGTCTGGAACAGCTCTGCTGGGAGGACAGGCTGAGACAGTTGGGGTTGTTCAGCCTGGAGAAGAGAAGGCTCTGGGGAGACCTTATTGTGACCTTTCTGTACTTAAAAGGGGCCGATAAGAAAGGGGATTGATAAGAAAAACCTGATCTGGGTGAAGATGTCCCTGCCCATGTCAGGGGGTTGGACTGAATGAGCTTCGAAGGTCCCTTCCAACACGAACCATTCTGTGATTCTATGATTCTATGACCCCAGTGAAAGTCCATATCTTTCCACTCTGTTGGGAAAATGGGAGCTGGGCATAAAAATCTTGTTGTCAAACTCCACTGTTAGGATGATCTATTTTCATGGATTAATTGGGATTTATAGAAAAGTCTATATGGATCTGAACATAGCTTAAAATTATATCCCACACTGAGCAAGTATATGCGTCTTTCTCTTTGGGTATATCCCCTCACTTTGATGGCAGAAGGAGGGAGTGTACAGAGTGTGGTGGATGCGCTCGACCCCCATCCCCAGTCAAACCAGTAGCAGTTTGTCCAGGCTCCAGAGGAGTCCTAATTGCCATCAGATCACCTTCTGGTTTGTTCTACCAGTGTTTAACTGAATAAGGGCCGCTGGGAAGTGTGCAGCAGACCAGGTGGTGGCATGCAAAGCTGATGTTTTCTGAAGCCTTTCTGCCAGCACATGCAAATGGGTGAAGCTGGAGACATGGGACATTCCAGCTACTTATTCTCTGAAGATGAGAAGCAACATCTTCTGCAACTAATTCTTGATCAATCTCCTTACCTCGTGCAGACCTGCAGGCTTGTAATAGGGGAGAGTCTCAAGGCAAAAGTACAATCACATCCCCGTGGCCTGTATAGGGGTAATACAGATGAAAATAAATACTTGGGCAGATGGAATCTGTTTTTCTACTGGCTACAAACTGCTGTCTCAAAGACCATATCTGAGAAGGGAATGTTTTAATTTTGGATATCAATGGTTCACACTGTTAATAAAAGCCAACTTGCCCAGCAGCAAAAACTAACTAACAAGTAGTGTATGCCTTGGAAAAGAGCAATTATTTTCCACACACCAAATTAACTGAAATGTTTGTTTATGTCAGTGGAATCGGTCATCATATTTTAACTTTTTTACTTCTATCTTATGTGAATAAACAGAGGGCCTGACATTACAGAACATGCAGACAGAGCTTGGTGAGATACAGTTTGCAGTTACTTATAACATTGTTAGATATTGACTTTTGAAGTGGCAATTTCCAGAAGATATGCCCAAGGCTTATCTGGCAGGGTAAAGAGATCCAGTCTGTTCTGTATTTTCTCTCTGCCAGTGGGCAATAACGGATGCTTAGGGAAGAAGTCCAGAAGAGGAGGTCTAGTGAGTGTTTCTTCCTTTGGCATTCCCTTCAAGCTTTTGGCAAGGAGCTGTCAAGGGACTACTCCAATTGAGAGTGCATCTGGACTACTGATACAGTAACTGCTGTTCCTATGTAAATTTATTTACTCTCTTTTTAAACCCATTTGTTAATTTTTAGTGTCTAAAATATCCTGGGGCAACAAGTTCAGAAATTTAATTAAGTTCTTTGTGAAAACTGTTTACTTAACCTAATAATTAGGCAGCTATGCAGAGCTATGACAATTAAGGACAACAAAAATTTCAGAATAATATAATAAATAGCTCTCAAGTGTTCCACTGTAGCTTTAGAAGCTTTCTCTGTCCATGAGAAACAAACTGTGAAAGTTGTGACCATGGTCATGACATACCCAGGTGGCACTGGAAATTAGCAAAACTTTGCCATTAAAAAGAGCAGCCCGGTTCCTATGACAAACTGAGTTACCAGGTTTCACCAGAAAAGAGAAATAGTTTTAAAAAATATTAAACTGCTCTTTTTTTTTTTTTCCATTTAAACAAATCCTTTGTAGAGTCCAAACATCAGTGTAAAACAGATCCTTGGAACTATATATCATTTCCATCTTAGTTCCAAATACTAGAACCTTGTTTTGCATGGAAGAGAATATCACAAATAGGCCAGGTTACATTAGTGAGTGGGTCCCATCTGTCCCCTGCTACAACTCAATTTTATTTCATTCATTCTCTCTTGTCTCTTTCACTTTGGAGCAGATTTTTGAGAATCTCACTACAGGCACCAGGGCAAATGCTTAGTATTCAAAATTGCTGTTAAGAAACCGCAGAGATATTTCACAAACAACAGGACTGGCCACTTTCTTCAGGTATCATTTCATCAGGCTCTTTAGAACCCCAAAATAGAAGGCAAAGACATTTCAAACAGTTATTTAGTGAGGTTAAAACATCTGTACAGCTTGCATCTGGTCACTATAGTGGGATTGTAAGGTCTTCTTTGAGCTGTTACTTGTTCTTTTCTTGTGACAATGGTAAGAGGGTATAGATATAGAGGGAGATATTCTGCCTTTGTTTAAATTTTAAATAGGCCATAGAAATACTGCTCTGTAGAATTTGATTAAAATTGAACTGAATAAAAAGCTCATTCCATTTTTACTCATATAGACTGGCATTGCACACCAAGTAATAGAGGTAGCATTTATGTAATATGCTATCTGTAATATGCATATTCACAAATGTCAATTAAAAATCAGCTTTTCACTGGCACAGTTTTAAAGTTCCAGCATCAGTTTCCCTTTTTATAGTGATACCAAGTAACTCCAGCTCCATTTCCCTGTACATTACCACCAGCAACGCAGAAAGTCAGTTCTTAATGTGGAGAATGCAAATCGCAAAGACCGGGGATGAAGTCAAGCCCTTACTGAAATCCATGGCAAAATCCCCACAGGTTTCAAGGAAGCCAATATTTCCCTATAAATGCAACATTTTTGTACTTGCAATCCAAGCTGCTCAGTGGCTTTGCCTAAGCCAGGAAACGAACACTACATTGGTTATATCTTCTTCATCACTGCTGCAAGGAGGTGCACAGTATAATTCATCCCTAAAGGTCCATGAACCTCATGGCAGCTTCTTCTCTGATGTTAAAAACAACCCCAGGACCCCTGCATCTGCAGTCTCACTCCAGGACATCTCCTGTACTACCTCTTGGAGCTCCCTGAACTCCTTAAGGACTTATGCCTTGCCCACATACACTTGTACAACAGCCCAGCATTACCCCACTACACTTTTGACACCTAATTGAGGAGCTCCAGCTAGAATCCGAGTCAGACCATGGTCCCTCACCTGGCAATGGAAAAAGATGGGACCATGACTTGAGTTTCTCCAGTCCAACCGAAGTCTGAGACACCTTCAGAGAAACCTGTGCCCTTGTTAGTAACCGAACCAGTTTTACAAAATGTTCCTGAAAGGATGAATCAGTTTTGTAAACTGTCCCTGAGAGGATGTTCAAGCATATCGTGTTCGAGTATACTCTTACCTTAACAACCTAGCTTTTATCTTAGCCTAAATACGCATAGAGTGAGGACACTGCACATGATCAAAATAGTTCCAAGATGTTGCAATCGATGTTGTAATCAATACTGAGTAACCGTTACATATCTTAATGAATATATGAATATGTATGTGAATGGACTGTATAAATACTGTGTAACTTAAACTGACCTGCGAAGCCAGCTTTGGGTGCGAACCCCTGGTTTCCCAGCGCTGAAATAAAGCACCACATATAACTACGCCCGTGGTTATGTGTCCTGATTGCTAACATTTTGGCGACCCAGGTGGGACCACGTGGGCTGCTGAGGCGGGTCGCGTCTCGATCCTGCTCCGGCTAGCACCGAGGTATTCTTGGGGAGTGCATCGGACGCGACCGACCCTCTGCTGCTCACGACGGACCTCTGACTGGTAAGAAGGTGCTTTATCTGGATTATTGGGTACCCACCTGGTCTGGTTTTGGTCTGGTAGCCTGCTGGTAAGGCATCTGGTAGCCTGCCGGTCAGACGCGGCGAAAGCCACGCTCGGTTGGGCAGGGAGCTCCTGGGGTATTGCCTAAGCAGCCGTCCGTCAGACAGAGGGAAACCTCTGCAGGCTCAGCATCTGGTCTGGTCTGGTTATTTGTGCCGCAAGCTCGGCACCTGGTCTGGTTATTTGTGCGCACCTGGTCTGGTTATTTGTGCGCACCTGGTCTGTAGTTCTGGTGATTTAATCTGTATTTACTGTTGAAACCGGTGATTTGATCCTGTTTACTGTTGTTCTGATAAAGTTACCTGTGTTATCTTTCTGTGTTAGTTATCTGTATCCTTCTGTGTTGATATCTCCAATTCAAACGTATCACCGTCAAATTGCTTTCTGAAACATTAGAAGGAGGCTGGGTTTGGACAGTTTATGCATAAAAGAAGTGTAATTGTGATCTGTTTGCATATTTGAACTTGGTATTTGGTTTGCGTGTCTGAGCTCAGTATTTTAGTTTGTATGTTTATATTTGATACCAAAAGAATTTGTTTGGGGAAATAATTACAAAATAAGAACCGGTTCCGTTACTAAAGTGCCACCTTGCTCCCCCTTCAGATGCATCTGTACACATGAAAGTAAATTGAGTTAGCTGTACTGCAGTTAGTGTTGTTCTGTGGATAGACTGATTTGGATCTAAAATTAATGTCAGGGATTGATGCTTAATATGCTGTTTATTGACATCTGTAAGAAGTTACAAAAGGTAGGAGCTGAGGGATGTAACTATTGTTCAGCTAATTGGAATTACATATAAAGTTTATAATCGCAGGAATTAAATGAAGAGAGAAAAGGGCAAAAGGAGCCCAAACCTGTGCCCGGCAGCTTCTCCTTGATAACTAGGGAAAAAAAAAAAAAAAGTGAAAAGCTGACTGTCTGCTAAAGCGGTGGAAAAGGCGGGGGAGCGGCGGCTGCTAGAGCTGAGGCTGCAGCTCCTCTCCTCTGGGCTCACCGCCCACGTGGGATGAAGCGGGGGGGGATCATCAAACGTAATAGCACCCCTGCGGCAGGCAGTAGGTGTGGGGGGAACCAGTCTATGTAAAAGTTCCATTTTCCCAGGGGATTTAGTAATCTGGAAGCAATCGGCTGGTCCTTATCGGGAAAATCCAGATAAGGTTGCAATAATTAAGATGATAATTAAAATGCAGAATCCTGATTGGGATGATTTACAAGTGATTTTGGATACATTAATGGACCCTACAGAAAAAGATATGGTTATACAGGTTGCGAGGGATAAAGTGAGAGAAGATATTCGGAATGGGAAAATAGAGGCTAACGTTGATGAGAACTTTCCAAAAGAAGATCCCCCATGGAATTATAATACAGGAGGCGGGTTATGCCGTCTCTGGAGGTATCAGGATTGGTTATTGATTGGCGTTCAAACTGCTATGCCGAAGCAAATGAATTGGTCAAAATTGTATAATGTGATGCAGGAAAAGAATGAGTTTCCCTTGGCCTTTTTAGAAAGATTAAAAGAAGCTGCCAAAACCGGGATGTAAAATTTTTTTTAGTAGACACAGGGGCTACTTAGTCTGTACTGAATTCCTTACAGGGGACGGTAGGTCACAGAGCTACAACAATTGTTGGTGCCACAGGGAAGGAAGAAGTACGGCCATTCCTACAACCCTTGGATTTGTGTTTTGAAGAAAAGGAACTAACCCACAAGTTCTTATATGTTCCAGACTGTCCAGTTTCCCTTTTAGGACAGGATTTATTGACCAAATTGGATGCTGTAATAACATTTGAGGATGGAAACCTGGTAATGAAAATTCCATAATCTAAGGTAGGACAAATTCTGTTATTAAAAGAAAACCTGGTAGTGAAAATACTGCAAGCAGTGGAGGAGGCTGTGATTCCTATGGTATGGGAGACTGACATACCTGGGAAATCAAAAACAGCCCAGCCTGTAAAAGTGGAACTGAAGGAAGATGCCAAGCCAGTACAGTTGAGGCAGTACCCACTGAAACTAGAAGCTAGCTTAGGAATAGTATCTCTAATTGAAAAGTTCTTGAAATATGGTATTCTAGAGGAATGTGAATCAGAATATAATACTCCAATTTTTCCAGTAAAGAAACCTGATGGTAGTTATCAATTAGTCCAAGATTTGCAGGCTGTAAACCAGATCACTAAGGACATTTATCCGGTAGTTGCAAATCCATATACCTTGTTAACATCTGTGAAAGAGAAATATAAATGGTTTACTGTCCTTGATTTAAAAGATGCCTTCTTCTGCATACCCCTTGACCATGAAAGCTAAAAGCTATTTGCCTTTGAATGGGAAAATCCACACAATGGGAGGAAAACTCAATTAACCTGGACACGCCTTCCACAATGGTTCAAGAATAGCCCAACCATCTTTGGAAATCAACTAGCCAAGGAACTCGAGGAATGGACTACAAAAGGTCATATCATGATCCCTCGACAATGGTATTTGTTGCTACAATATGTAGATGATATTCTGATTGCGACTGAGACACAGAACTCTGCATCCAGGTAACAACTGAAATATTGAACCAATTGGAAATGAATGGGTACAAAGTATCGAAAGATAAAGCTCAGATTGCATCCGAGACTGTGATCTATTTAGGATGCGAGCTCTCTCAAGGACAGCGAAGGCTAAGCCTGAACAGGATACATGCTATTTGTGCTGTTCCAGAACCACAAAACTTACATGAGTTGAGATCTTTTTTAGGAATGACAGGATGGTGCAGACTCTGGATTATGGACTACGGGTTGATCGCCAAACCTTTGTATGAAGCACAAGGGAATAAAACGTTCAAATGGGGAAAGCCACAACGTGAGGCCTTCCAAAAGCTAAAACAGGCTTTGATGCAGGCACCTGCTTTGGGCCTGCCGGACTTGAGCAAAGATTTCCAGTTGTTTGTACACGAGCGACAAAGACTTGCCTTGGGAGTATTAACCCAACGACTAGGATCCTGGAAAAGACCTGTTGGCTATTTTTCCAAACAGCTAGATCCGGTAAGTGCTGGGTGGCCGGCATGCTTACGGGCAGTAGCTGCTACAGTAATGCTGATCCAGGAGGTCCGAAAATTAACTATGGGAAAAAGGATAGAAGTGTTTGTATCCCATATGGTGACAACAGTATTGGAACAAAAGGAGGGCCATTGGCTTTCCCCAAGCAGAATGATGAAATACCAGGTTATTCTGACAGAACAAGATGATGTTGTTCTAAAAACTACTAACCTAATGAATCCTGCTGAGTTTTTGGGTGCAGGTACTGAAGAAGGAGACCTGGAACATGATTATCGAATACACCCATGCAAGTCGTCCTGATTTGAGAGACACCCCACTGGCAGAAACTGACTGGGAACTCTTTACTGATGGCAGTAGCTTTGTGGAAAGTGGAGTACGGTATGCAGGATATGCGATTACTACTGTCAAGACAGTAATTGAGGCCAGACCCTTACCACCAAACACCTCGGCACAAAAAGCGGAATTGATTGCCTTAATCAGGGCATTGGAACTCAGCGAGAACAAGAAAGTTAACATATGGACTAACTCAAAATATGCTTTTGGAGTTGTTCATATGCATGGAGCCCTTTGGAAAGAGCGGGGACTGCTCTCTTCACAAGGAACAAACATTAAATACCAGAAGGAAATACTGAACTTGATTAATGCCATTCAGAAACCATCGCAAGTTGCTATAATGCACTGTAAAGCTCATCAAAGTGGAACTTCGAAAATTATTGGGGGAAATCGGCTTGCTGATCAAACAGCTTGGTCGGTGGCACGGCAAGTGAGAACAATGGTGGGTCTTGTCTCCCAGAAGGTAAGAGCAATTGATTTATTACCTTCAGAGCCACCTAAATATTTCATAGAAGATGAAAAACTGGCAAGTCTAGTAGGAGCCAGCAAGAATAATTCTGGGTGGTATGTAACCACCAATGGACAAGTTGTGGTGCCAACCACTATTATGAGAGGAATACTTCAGACGGAACACCAGAAGTGTCACTGGGGTGCAGAAGCATTGGTAACTTATCTAAGAAAACAAATTATCTCGGTCCAGATGTTAACAATGGCAAAGTTTATAACAATGGCAAAGTTTATCACAGCTAAGTGTGAAATTTGCTTGAAAAATAATTCTCTAGTAAAAAAAAAAAAAAAAAAAATAGAAATGGGGAAAATTAAGACAGGCATGCAACCCGGGGATTATTGGCAAATAGATTATGCGGAACTCCCCAACTCCCCAGAACTCGTGGATATAGATATCTACTCGTTGTGGTGGATACCTTTTCTGGATGGCCAGAAGCCTTCCCTTGTCGCACCAACCAAGCAGAAGAAACTGTGAAATGGTTATTAAAAGAAATAATCCCTAGATTTGGGGTACCGATAAGAATATCATCCGATAGGGGGCCCCATTTTGTGGCACAACTGGTAAAGGAGGTTAGCAGATGTTTAGGGATTCAGTGGGATCTGCATACTCCCTGGAGGCCCCAGTCCAGTGGACAGGTAGAGAAAATTAACCAAACTTTAAAAAAGACAACTTAGTAAGGTCTGTCAGGAGGCAAAGATTCAATGGCCGCAGGCCTTACCAATAGCATTGTTGCGTATCAGGACAAAACCTAAGAGCGGAATGTCAGTAAGTCCGTACGAAATTCTGTATGGCAAACTCTATGAAGCACCAAACCCAAATCCAGAGGTCCACATAAAGGGTAATCAGGACTTGTACAATTATGTGCTGTCTCTTGGCAGGACACTGAATCGACTCCAATCTGCATTAGTGTGGAATCGACCACTGGCACTTGAAAATCCAGTACATAATATAGAACCTGGGGACACTGTATATGTGAAAACTGGAACAAAGACCCTTTGAGAGAACGTTGGGACGGACCCTACCAAGTACTCTTGACCACGTTTACCGCAGTTAAAGTTGCCGGAGTAGACTCTTGGATACATTACACCCGTGTGAAGAAGTCCCAACTGAACAAAGGATAAGAGAATGACAAAAATGGAAAATGCCAGGACACAGGGCAGATTGTTTAAAATTACCTAAAGCAAGGTATATTACAATAGGACGATTCCACGATGTAGGATGGTGCTTCTATGACAAGTGGACCACTAAAATAGTGAAACAAAAGGTTGAACAGAACTACTGGGAATGCAAAGATCAGGATAACAAAAACATAACTGAATTATGGAACAATATGTGGACATTAAGTATTGTACAACAATAGCAATACAGTGAAGCAATTCCATGGTGCATACGATGGTCCAATGTAACAGAAGGAATGACAGTACCATGGTGGAATTGCTCACGGGTGATAACTTGTCAAACAGACATTAAAGAGATACCTTTGTCCATTGTCACAGTAGCAGTGATTACAGGCTGCATTTGTCGGAAACAATTAGACTCACAGGCAGCCTTTAAAATTGGCATTGATAAAGACAAAATTGACTGTAAAGGAGTTATAGACAGTATGGGACATTTAGTTTGGGCCTTAAGTGATGGGACCTGGACTACACATTTGCCAATGGGAGGACCAATTAGAGAAATTACTTTGGGGTTGCTAACACTATGTCCCATTTGGAAAAGGTCACCTTTGAAAAATAGGCAAGAACTATTACAGGTCAGACATAAACGAGAAATAAACGAGGATGATGTGTGGCATGAACCATCAAGCAGTGTTAAATTTGGCTGGGCACTAGAATCTTTCTTTGCACCAATTTCAGCCTATAGGAATAGAGAAATGATTGATAAATTGATCGGGCAAATGGATCGATTGGCTAGAATAACTAAAAAAGGTTTTCGCGATCTCAATATACAATTACAAGCTACGACTAAAATGACCTTGCAGAATAGAATGGCACTCGACATAATGTTATTGAAAGAAAATGGCGTCTGTGGATATTTGAAAGACAGAATCGATCACTGCTGCATCCATATTCCAGACGTAACTTTAGAGGTTGAGAAAGACATTTCCGAGCTGACCCAAACACAAGTGGAGCTGCAAAAGGAAAGACAAGATGCAGAACAGATCTGGATAGGAGCTCTGTTGAATAAATTCGATTTAAATTTGGGAGGATGGGTACATTCACTACTAGAAAGTGTAGTTGTACTTGCAATTGTGATTGTTCTTCTTTGTTTGTTGTATGTAGGTATTAAGCACATAATTAGTCAAACAAATGCTAGGAATAATCACATTTTCAGTATCCTGAGTAGGAATTATGCTAATCCTATATTTGATAACCCTCCAGCTTATGAAGAGGCACGACTGGAACTATCACACCTGAAGGGAATTACCAATCAATAATCGAAGAAATTGATTGAGGTGAAAATGCATTGTCTAAGAATAGAAAAGCATTTTCAAAGGGGGGAAATGTTAGTAACCGAACCAGTTTTACAAAATGTTCCTGAAAGGATGAATCAGTTTTGTAAACTGTCCCTGAGAGGATGTTCAAGCATATCGTGTTCGAGTATACTCTTATCTTAACAACCTAGCTTTTATCTTAGCCTAAATACGCATAGAGTGAGGACACTGCACATGATCAAAATAGTTCCAAGATGTTGCAATCAATGTTGTAATCAATACTGAGTAACCATTACATATCTTAATGAATATATGAATATGTATGCGAATGGATTGAATAAATACTGTGTAACTTTGACCTGTGAAGCCAGCTTTGGGTGTGAACCCCTGGTTTCCCAGCGGTGAAATAAAGCACCGCATATAACTACGCCTGTGGTTATGTGTCCTGATTGCTAACACCCTTGCTGAGAACAAAGGTAGTCTGCTCTCCACCTAATTCCTGGACACCGCAAAGGGTAAAGCTAAGTGGAACAAGGTCCTCAACTCTTGCACACCTCCAGCAGGAATGACTACAGCTCTCAGTTTTCCCCCAGTTTCATGTTATCTCAACTGGAGAAACTCTCCTAGCTGTTGTTGACAGTTGTCTGAATATGTGAGTTGTGCTTGATTCACCATTTTAGTCTCTGTTCCCATCAACTCAGCAAAGTGACTGGAAGAGATCATGTGGAACAGGATAATAGTTTTGTTGAGATGGTCCATGATGCACATGGGAACATACAGACTGCATCATTCCCTGCAGGGTTTGGGGTTACTTTACAGAATCACAGAATGTTACAGATTGGAAGGGACCTCAAAAGACCATCTAGTCCAATCCTCCTGCCGGAGCAGGAACACCTAGATGAGGCTACACAGGAATGTGTCCAGGCGGGTTTTGAATGTCTCCAGAGAAGGAGACTCCACAACCCCCCTGGGCAGCCTGTTCCAGTGCTCTGTTACCCTCACTGAGAACAAGTTTCCGTGCACATTTGCATGTGTAAGTAAATTAACCCTCGCAGGATTGCGAGTGTATTATAAATTTATCCTCGCAGAATCGCAAGTGTACACTTCCCATACTCACTACAAGTACGTGTATCTCTTTAAAAATAATCCCGCACCGTGTTCAGGCAAGTGTGTACTTCTTCGGGACTCAGGGCCGGCTCCGTCATTGTTTTGGTGAAGCCACGTGCATGCACTCTGTGGACCGCCTGTTGTATTAGTTGCTGCCCCTTAATAATTCTCCTCAACTGATATTCGAATCTTTATTTAAGTCACTTTGGAGTATTAAAACCCTGTTTCTCACTAGTTTAATAAAAGTTGTTTTGGACCCTGTTGTCCCTTAAACTAACCTCAGGGTACCTCCGTGACATTTTTGGCGCAGCGAGCAGGGTATCAGAGATGGAGGAATTATTTAGAGGGTTGAGTAACATTTCTGCAGCAACTTGGCATCTCGCGGTGTGTTTCCTTCTGGCTGTTTGCTTTAACTTAGCGCGGGATGTGCGTAAACTTGACTTCCAAAGAGAGGAAGAAGTTTTGCAGCAAAACAAACGCGCAGGCTTTTTAAGCGAACGCCCCTCCGCCCCACCGCTTCTCGACACTGAAAACAGTGTTGATGAAATAGGAAGAGAGGATGTGCGCCCTTTCATTGTGATGGAGACGTGTACGTGCTTTGTTTGTGTTGCCCCATGTGCCGAGGGTGATCGGATATTGTTAAGTGGTAGTTCGAACGCTTTCCCACCGCCTACCAAGGGATCCGGTACTGGTGGCGCTGCGACCGGTTCGTGGGAGCCTTGGTGGGTTTGCTATAGCTGGCCGCTCCCCTCCCGACCGGCCCGTCCCGATTGCCCATTGCAATCAAGACTACGACCTGTCCCTAGCCACGGTGTCCAGACGGTCCCCTCCCCGTACCGGCAACTCGGAGGGTCCGGCATAGCAAAGCCCGACGTCGCGAGTGCCGTCGACCGCCCTGGGACTGACGAAGTGAAACGAAGCAGCCTGAAAGAGCTGCTAGAAACACATGTCCAGTACGGGCATGACCCGAAAAACGGAGGCAAACTTCCCCCCGTAAAGCTTCTACTGCCTGTCCGTGCACCTCCTCCCAGCTGGTCACCCCCCCACCGTTCCTGGCATCCAAGTCCTGGTGGTGAGGGGCGGGGCAGCCCGGCCTCGTGAGCGCTGGCAGGCAACCACCTTCCCCGGGTTGGCTGACTCCCCCTCCTCGCTGCGGGCGGGAGCGCCCCCCCACTCTTGCAAACTGAAGTAAAAAAAAAAAGCCGCAGCTTGGGACCAGCGACCCCGCCCCGGGTCAGTGCTCTCTGAAGGTTCAGAAGCAGCTCCCATTAGGACCCGGCAATGTGCCTCCGCACTGCTGCTTACTAAAAGTAGCTGCTAATGTTACTTGCTAAAGCCCGGTTCCGAAGGGACCGAGATCTGTTTTTGTGTTTTCTTGCAGGGTGAAGGAAGATGACAGGGTGGAAGAGGATCCAGATGCCTACGGGGCCTTGGTGCGGTGCCTGAGCAGGGACAAGCTGAGGTGAGGAACTGTCAGCTGGCTCTGGGAACCCGTCACGCTGGCTCTGGGCATGTTCTCTGGAGGCTTTGTGCACAGGAGCCAACCCAGGGGAGTGCAAGAGCTCCTGCAGATATCTTGCATAGACCCTGTTCTGGCAGCTTCAAACAGAGCCTTTTCTCCAGGGGAGATGGATCCCTTCTGAGTCCAAAGTGCAGGAAAACTTGCTCTTTGAGTTTTTGCTTTTCTTGACATTTCTGGATTTGACTGTTCAGCTGTCGATTGTACGCACCGAGCAGTAACAGTGTAGAAACGTTCAGGGCTCCATCACTAGGTCCTTTTCCTGCCTCTATGCTGGAGTTACGGAAGGCAGCCACAGGAATGGGCACACTAATGAACTGTGACTGATGTTTGAACTCAATAATTACCTCGGGCAATTGTTGATTGTTGTAATTATTTCAGTTCTATTTTTGATTGTTGTAATTACTTCAATTCTATTGTTCATTGTTATTAATAACTGTTTTGCAGGGGTAAGTCAACATATGTTATATGGTGATCCACAGTGGACATTAAGGCTCACCGGCAGAAGTGTCCCCTTTTTACTTTGGAGGCAAGAGGTGACTGCAGTACCACTCCAAAGTATCAGATCATGACTGTAGTCACAGGGTGGGATTGTGGCAGGATGCAAACCCCCTTCTCTCCCCCTCCCTCCTTCAGTATGGAAGGAGTAGGCACATCTCCCTCTCTCTCTGCTACTTGAGGCTAACAGCTTCTTTTGTTTGGCCCCAGAGCACCCTGGCCAGGGCCATTAGGAGAAGGGAGTGCCCAGGCGCCAGTGAGCCAATGGGCACCTGCGGCCAGTGTGGGGGATGTTTGGAGGCTTCAGGGGCACCCACAGACAGTGTGGGGGTGCAGAGAAGCTTCTAGAATGCCTACAGTCAGATCTGATCAGCCAATATAAAAACGGGATTCTCATCGAGACTCCGCCCATTGTCGCGGGTCTCTCGGAGCACGAGCAGGATGCTGCCGCCGAGAGCCCCCCTCCCTGGGATGGAGACTCCGCTTGCCTTGCCGCCACGGGTGTGAGTAAAACTTCCTGCAGGATTGCGAGTATATTTATACTTTCCGTGCACATATGCACGTGTAACTTTTCGTGCACATTTGCACGCTTACTGTCTGTGCTTAATACAAGCACGTGTACTTTCCGTGCACATTTGCATGTGTAACTTTCTGTGCTCAATACGAGCACGTGTATAAATTATTTCCTAGCAGAATTGCGAGTGTATTTTCCTCCCGTGCTTCCACATAAGCACGTGTAATATTCCGGGCACATTTGCACGTGTAACTAAATTAACCCTCGCAGGATTGCGAGTGTATTATAAATTTACCCTCGCAGCATCGCAAGTGTACACTTCCCGTACTCACTACGAGTACGTGTATCTCTTTTTAAAATAATTCCACACCGTGTTTAGGCAAGTGTGTACTTCTCCGGGACTCAGGGCCAGCTCCGGCATTGTTTTGAGTGAAGCCACGTGCATGCACACTGTGGACCGCCTGTTGTATTAGTTGCTGCCCCTTAATAATTTTCCTCAACTGATATCCGAACCTTTATTTAAGTCACTTTGCAGTATTAAAACCCTGTTTCTCGCCGGTTTAATAAAAGTTGTTTTGGACCCTGTTGTCCCTTAAACTAACCTCGGGGTACCTCCGTGACAGGCACAAAGCTTATGTGATTTTCCCTAAGTTGGTAGTAGGGCAGAGTAAGTTAAAGCACAGCTTTTGACACCAAAAGCACAGTTTTGGCTTGCAAAGCATCATCTCCCATCATCACTATTTTGCCCCTTCAAATTTTCCTACTGTGTATTTATAGCTTTACAGATGAACCCTGCCCTGAGCTTTATTTCCTTCTTTCAGATTTAATCTTTTTTTTTATTAAGACCATTTAGCACCGATCTATGTAGCAACCCTGTAATACCCTCCTGATACAAAAAATGTTGACACATCAAGTTGAAGTGCTGGAGTGGCTTTTGGAAATGATAACAAGCAATACTTATCATTTGCCATCCAATCCACTTGTGCAATAAGCAAAAAGCCAAGCAAACTGCTTTTTCCTCTGCACAAAGTAATAATTTGTGTGGCACAGTCAGATCAACTCAGGCTTCATAGGGAATTCACTTGCCTGTCTTGTTTGCTATTGATCTGAATCGCTGCCACTTTATCAGTAGCACTTTGCCATCACCCCTCAGAGATCAGAGTCTCCTATATCTCCCCAGCTCTTTTATTTATAGAACCGTTTAATAAATACATTTTTTTCCCTGGTCTCCTTTTTTTTTTTTTTTCTTATGTGTGTTCTGTTTAGTTTCACCAGCAGAAACAAAGGGTTGCCCACAGTGTCAAGGAAAAAGAAGGGTATATAGCCCCAATTCAGCAAAGCATGTAAATATGTGCTTGGTTTTGAACAGGGCAACAAACACATGCCCTTCCTCTTAGAGGCATGTAAATATGCGTGGGGTTTTGAAATGCAGCTGCATGACACGAAGCAAATGCCACAGGGGGAAAGAAACTGGTCAGCTGAATATTTGTTTTCCATCTTTGCATCCTCCTTCCTCCTCCAGTTCATTACTGCTAATTAATGGGGTGAATGGGGCAGAGCAAACAACTGCCCAATGAAAGCAAAGGAATTAAAGAACCCTAATGCATTTTTGAATGGTAAAAGGGACAAGGAAGACTGTAAAAACAGAGAGGGAAAATGAAATCCCAAACCATGCAGCTGAGAAATGAGTAAATGACTCTCCTCTTCACGCTGCCAGTGATACACAACCTGCCTGCATCGGATTGAGACCTACGTGATCCTCTTCCAATTGAAATCACTTTGCCTTGACCTCCAACAGTAAACTGAAAGCTTGTTGCTCTTGCTGCCAGCAAAGCATCAGCAGTAGGCTGTAGGAAATCCCAGCTGGGGACATGAGCTGCATTCGCATGGCATTAATCTCGCACTAAGTGGTTCTAAGTCAGGAGGTACCAGCAAGTCTATAAAACAGCCGTTGTGCCTGTCTGATGCTGCTGAATATCTGTCTACCCAGGTTGATGCCTCCCCTGGCTGCTGTCTTGTCTCTCCTTCTTGAAGTTATAAAAGTGCAGGAAATAAGGCTGGAAGGGACCCTAGAAAGTCATTTAATGCATGCCCTTGACCTAAGGTGATATGAGCTAGACCCAAACCATGCCTGTGAGGTATTTGTTAACCAGTGTTGGAGATCCGTCATCTTTCTGGGCAACCTGCTCCAGGGCTTTTATGGTATTGTGACACTACTAATGGGCAAAGGCTGACCTACAGGGAAGAACAGGGACAGAGAAAGTTATCTTAACGGTTGCTGCCCATCCTTCACCAGCTTGATGGAAAACATGTTATTTTAGTTTTAGCACTGTCAGCTCAAGTTCCCTCTCTGGGCATGCAGTGCTCTGTTCCCTTCCCTTCCCTTCCCTTCCCTTCCCTTCCCTTCCCTTCCCTTCCCTTCCCTTCCCTTCCCTTCCCTTCCCTTCCCTTCCCTTCCCTTCCCTTCCCTTCCCTTCCCTTCCCTTCCCTTCCCTTCCCTTCCCTTCCCTTCCCTTCCCTCTCAAACAACCAAATCAAAACATGAATTAAATACTTGTGTATTTTTAATACTTGGGTTTGTATTTTTCTAGCTGAGATTGTGCACCAAATTTGACAGAGATTTAAAGGTGGATTTGTTCCAACCAAGAAGCCATGGGAAGAAGAGAAGGGGGATTTACCATTCCCTAATGAAGTTCAGTCCTTCTTTACTAATTGGGATTATCTTCAAGTATTTGTTTTTATGAGGTGAGAATAACTTAAAATACATATAGGTGAGTATTTAATGAAGCTGCAATTCAACCCTTCATAAATATGTGATTTATTTTAAGACAACTGGCTGGTATTTACTGGCTTTGTGGAGAACAAGTGCATTTCAAAGAAGTAAGGTCATCTCTATAAAATAAAAATACACAGTATTTTGCTCACATCTCAAAGTTCCTAGTGCTGCAGAGTAGGACTTTTGAGGTTAATTTCTGAAAAAAAAAAAAAAAAGCCTTTTTTTTGCTGATCAGTTGCTCGGGTTACTAATAGAATATCTGCTGTCATATGTTGGACCAAATAAAGTGGAAAAGGTCCATGGCCAGAGTGAACCTTTCTGGGGTATCACTCCAGTCTTTACCTCCATGTAGTGACACAGGGATGGAGCTGCCCTGTCCCCTCTACAATGGAGAGCAAATTTTGAAAGCACTGCATCGGTCTGCAAGGCTTGTACTCCAGGCAAAGTAGGAAAAAAAAAGGTGGAGAAAACAGATTATGTGATGGATGAGCTGGGATTGAAGTTTCTTAGAAGATTAAGAGTTGAGACCCATAGAAGTTGGTGGAGAAACTCCCAATGGGTTTCTGATGATGCCCTGGAGTGGGCATAGGCTTATCAGAACTGACAAACCTTTGCAGTTTCCCCTGTCCTAATTACTTTATAGTGTATTATCATACTAATACATGAGGATCAGATCTGGTGTTTTTTGTCGTTTTGGGTTTTTTTAATCTAAACTTGTGAAAACAGTGCAGCATTAGGAGTGTGGTAATAAACTAAAAACGTTAACATGCAATTCCCTTATGTTTTTGAAAAATTACTTCATAAATGCAAAGTAAAATATTTTCCTTTTTATTGCCTGACAATTACATATTAAGAATTTCTTTTTATGTTTAAAAACATATGTAATACAGGCAGGCAGACTCCAAAATGTAATTGCTTTCTTTCTATAAGAATCAGATGTCATTTTCTCCAAACTAAACTCTGAAAAGAGATAGGGGAAGCAAATTGTTGTGTACATTAAATTTTGAAACATCTGATAGCATTCCTCAATTAAACTATTTAAATGAAAAAAGATTGCTTTAGAGCTCTATCATATCCACTGAATAAAACCTCTGTTGAGGCAAGTTGGCTGTGGCAGGTACCAAATGCATTGACTGGACAAATGCATGAGACTGGACAACCTAATAGAGGTCATTGGTAATTGTTATTATACACAACATTGCACTGTCAAAAAAAAACCCCTTAAGCTATGCACATTGCTCAAGACATCTGAGTTTCATTGTTGCAAAATAAGGTTTTTATCTTCCTATGTAAAGTAATATTATTGTTGTTTTTCACCATGAATTACGGGCTACTCTCTAAAGGTGCAACAGCAAAGGGAAACAGCATTGGTCACCATTGCCATCTTTTGAAAGAATTCTGGAGGAGATAGGAAGCCCACTTGGAATATTTTTCCATCAACTTCAGTGGGTTTGGGTTGTAATTATGTATCCTTTCCCAAACCCTACGGATCCACTGGAAAAAGTCCTGTTGACTGAACTGTCCTGGGATGAAGCTCCGTTGTTGTTTTTTTTTTTTGTTTTTTTTTTTTTGTTCAGCTGATGCAGAAACTGAAGGACCAGAATTTGTCCTTACAATGATGTTGATTCTCTGCCACTTGATAAAAATGACAGCTCCTAAGATTTAATTTATTGGAAGGAAGAATTAACTCTTGTTGATCCCTTGGCCTGCTGTGATAATATTAAAATGAGGTCTTCTAAAAAGGGGTCACCTTCAACATTGCGTTTTTTTCTCTTCCCAAGATCCTCCAGGTTCCTACAACCATTCCCATCTTTCCAATGGCTAGTGGGCCAAATTTTCTGTGCTGTCAGTAGTTTATCCAAACAGCACTGTAGATCCTTTCATTTTGAATTCATAGTAAATATTACCAAGATTTTCCTAAATAATTTTGGACTGATTCTAACAATCTCTGCACCAGGGATTCACCTGTAAATCCCTCTGGGGTGTGGGCTCACACATCTTTTCTAGCACACCCATGGCTGTGTAATCACTTGGTATTTTATCTCCCCAGCAACCCCTGATGAGGTCCTGAGCTCTCTCCTCACACAATGTAGAGATGACAGCTTCACAAGTTGCTCCATGTGGCTGGACAGTGTAGAGTCTTCTGCCAGATTTTGGGGGAGCAGCTAAGTGAGCAACGTTTTTGGCATCTGTAACACCAAAATGACAATGCATTTCACAGACAAACTGTTTTCTCCCTCTACAGCTGGTGTTCCTTAACCAAAAAAAAAAAAAAAAAATTTGTTTACTGGGAATATTTTGCAGTTGGCAAGATCTTGATGCGAACCCCACTGTCTTCTCCTTTAAATGTTGTACCAAAATAGCTAATCTTTTCTGAGTATTTTGCAAAGTACAAAATGTGTGTCCATTTAACCTAATGTCCTGGTTTTGTTAAAAACAAGTTTCTCTTTCAGTGAATTTGCCTGTCAGCTAAAGCCTTCATATTAACTGCATTTTCCTGGAGAACCAGACACGTTTTGGTAAACCTAGCAATGGAATGCAAACTTATTGATAAGCACGGATGGACATCTCGCGAGAGAGGCGATGAGAAACAAGTGACCAAGAAACTGACCAACTGTGTATAACATTCCATTCACGTGAATGCTTCATATAAAAGTGGGATATCACGAGGATCTCGTCCCTTTTTCCCTTTTCCCTTTTTCCTTATGGCCGACATTAGGAGAGGACCTTGCTAGTCGTCCCTGCAAACTGAGGCCTAGTGAGAGACTGAATCCAGCTCCGATTGGCTGCAGAGTCTAATCCAGGACTTTGGTTGCTGGCTCTGCAGTTGCTGAGACTTTCAAGATTGGTTTTGTATATTTTGTATTATTTTCTCTATTCTTATTAGTAGCATTAACAAAACATTTTTAATTTTTCCAACTCTCTTCTCTCTGTCCTTCTTTCCCTCCTGATCGCCTGTGGGAAGGGGGGAGAGAGAGGGGCAAAAAGGGGGAAGTGGCGGGGGGAGAGGGGGTTAACAATACATCTGCCAGGGTTTTATTGTCACCCTGCAATCTTAACCTTCGACACCTAATAAAATATTAAATAACATTAAAGCTATGATATTTAATTCTCCATTTTCCTGCAACTTACCTAGTCTAGTGCTCTGGAGCGAAGTGAGCAGAAGATATCACCTTTCCTGATACAGTAATGCTTTGCACTTAGCTCCACACAGGAGCGTAGAGATGCTCCCACAGTGAAATCAGGTTGCACTTCCATAGCTTGCTGCTGTTGGTCAGCAATGGGATCTTCTTGAGGTTCTTAGGGGCATGGTTTAGTGCCAGAGAGGTTATGGTTGGACTCGATGATCCTGAGGGTCTTTTCCAACCAAAATGATTCTATGATTCTGTTCCATTCTATGATTCTCTGGGCCCAAATCCCCGCATAACTCCACTGAGCTCTTGCAGTCCTCTGACCTGCTGTTCACCCGCATGATTGAATAATACCTTTTGGTGGTGCAAAAGAAGGTTAAAATTACATCATGGCTGTCAATCTACTTCTGAGGCTTTAATTCTCCTTATATATACTTTACTGTGTGTTTTACCCTTATTTTAGAGACTTGAGCTCCTTAGCTGAATGTCATAAACCATTAAGGTCAGCACTGCAATATTTTAATGTTGCTATTTAACAGAAGCAGGATTTTTATAGCAGTGAAAACTGTTGCAGGGAAAAGAAAATGCTATGTAGACACCTAGAAGACAAATGCGAGCAAGAATCAAAGAAAACTTTGTGTAAGTCAAATATCTTCATGCAATTAATGCATGAGCTAATACTGGCAGATACACTCAACCTCCCCCAGCCAAACCAGCAGCAGTTTGGTCCAGACTCCAGAGGAGATAAGGGCCTGAGCCGTAGACAGGCCAAGAACTCCTTCCAGGAGACCCACAAGGAAGCAGAACGGCATACTGAACACAGATAACTTGTGGGCTCAGGGAGTCTCATGCATACTTTTCCTACTGTATGCAATTTGACTATGAATCAACCACTTTATTCTATAAATACGACAGCCTGGATGAGCCCACTTTGAGCTCTCCCTGCTAAATAAGTGAGCTGTATGGCCATGGTTTTACTACTCAGAGGTCGGTGGATGAGCCCAATTCAAGTTCAATATTAATCATTTAGCTTAAGTAGATGCACACCAGATGTAATGGATTATTTAGAGATATAAGGTTGTATGATTTTTAATATACTCTTTGATTCATGTTACTTGGTAGGCTAGATTTGCTAAAATTTTAAGCTGTAAAGTCCTGCTCATATTTACCAAAAGCAACTACAGACTACGCTGAACACTTGCAAGATAACGTCTAGTTTGCACTTTGCTGGGAAAAATGGAACTGACTGGGAAAACAACGATCCAAGGTTAACATGGAGACATTACAGACATCTGCAAAATGGGGCCTATTTTGCACTTTGCTGAGAAGAAAGGATTTATCCAGACAAAACAGCACCTGCAAGGATATGGACCAAACCCAACGTCTACAGCTGAACAAAACAAAGGCCCACATGGAATCAGAGAGAGAGAGGATCCAATGAGGAGCAAGAGGACCTAGAGGTGAAATATTGCTATTGGACTGAATCATGGTATGAATGTTCTGTAAAGATATAAAAGTTTATGAGTTTCTATGCTTGGGTGGGGCCTCTGCACAGGTACCCAGCTTGAGCCAGCCCTCCTGCTATTCTACTCCATTAATTTTTTTTTTCCTAAGAATTTTGTTTCCTTAATGTCTGCTTTGCATACGGTTATTGGTTGCTGGAGTTCTAAAATACAGACTCTGGAGTGAACGGTTATCAGGGTGAGAAGAATCCTGAAAGTTTGCACCACGACGGATACAGGCCTTGCCTGAAAGTTTGTCTCCTGAGCTCCAAATTACAGCCCTCGAAGCGAATGGTTATCAGGGAGGGAAGGCACCTGAAAGTTTGCTTCATGAATGGGTATCAGGCACCTGGAGAGAAGGTAAGCAGCATTCAGCTTGACATATTTCCCCCATGCAGTAAATAATAGAGTGAACCCACCACCAAACTCTTTGAAGTCGTTCTTCTCTTTAAAGAAATCTAGACATTGTTCTGCAGTAAGCAGTACCCTAAATTACTCCCCCATGACAATTTGGTGTCAGAAGTGGGATGGTGGGCATTATCACTGATTATTTACAGAGGCATGGTGTGATTCCAGGTCCTAAATTCTCAGAGGAAAGGGCTCATGTTAATTGGCGTGATTGGAAAGCTGTGGGAGAACAGCTAACAGCGGCAAAGGGTTGGATAAAGGATAGAAAGGTAACTATTTGCTAAGTATTATGCACTTGCTTAGAAACCGCTTGTGAGGAGTGGAAAACCTTGAATAAGGAAAAAAAAGATCTGAGGGAAGTAATACAAAGTAAAAAGGCTGCTGAATTGTTATTGTCCTTGAACACTGAGCAGGTGCAGAAACAGCTACAAGAAAAAAGGGGGGAGAAAAGAAAGTTAGAGAAAAATATTGAAATGCTACTTATTCAGGCTCCTCACCTCCCTGATATTCTACAGATTAAGAAACTAATTGTGTCCCCTGAAGAATGGGATGGAAATTTATGGGGTGAACCTGATGATGGTGATCTAGGGGAGGATGATTATTTGTGATTTCCCTGAATACTAAACCAGACCTTTTGTTAAAACAGAAACATCCAGTGGGCCTTGGGGTGGTGCTCCACAATTTCATGCGTGAGTTACTCCCTGGGATCCAGTGCAATTGTCAAATTTACAGGAAATGTACGGCAGAAAACCAGATGAAACTGGTATTTATGGTGAGTCTGTCTAAATGGTGGTGACCAAATAATACTTAATGGAAGTGAATGTAATCACAGAATCACAGAATTTTAGGGATTGGAAGGGACCTCAAAAGATCATCTAGTCCAATCTCCTTGCCGGAGCAGGAACATTTAGATGAGGCTACACAGGAATGTGTCCAGGCGGGTTTTGAATGTCTCCAGAGTAGGAGACTCCACAACCCACCTTGGCAGCCTGTTCCAGTGTTCTCTTACCCTCACTGAGAACAAGTTTCTTCTCAAATTTAAAGTGGAACCTCTTGTGTTCCAGCTTGAACCCATTACCCCTTGCCCTACCATTGGTTGTCACCAAGAAGAGCCTGGCTCCATCCTCGTGACACTCACCCTTTATATATTTATAAACATTGATAAGGTCCCCCCTTAGTCTCCTCTTCTCCAAACTAAAGAGACCCAGCTCCCTCAGCCTTTCTTGATAAGGGAGGTGCTCCACTCCCTTAATCATCTTTGTTGCCCTACGCTGGACTCTCTCCAGCAGTTCCCTGTCCTTCTGGAACTGAGGGGCCACAACTGGACACAATATTCCAGGTGTGGTCTCACCAGAGCAGAGTAGAGGGGAAGGAGAACCTCTCTCAACCTACTAAACACCCCCCTTCTAATACACCCCAGGATGCCATTGGCCTTCCTGGCCAAAAGGGCACAGTGCTGGCTCATGGTCATCCTGCTGTCCACCAGGACCCCCAGGTCCCTTTCCCCTACCCTGCTCTCTAATAGGTCATTCCCCAACTTATACTGGAACCTGGGGTTGTTCCTACCCAGATGCAATACTCTATACTTTACCTTGTTATATTTCATTAAATTTTTCCCCGCCCAATTCTCTAGCCTGTCCAGGTCTCGCTGGATGGCAGCACAGCCTTCTGGCGTGTCAGCCACTCCTCCCAGTTTGGTGTCATCAGCAAACTTGCTGATAGTACACTCTATTCCCTCATCCAAATCCTTGATGAATATATTGAATAATACAGGCCCCATTACTGACCCTTGAGGAATTTCACTAGATAAAGGCTTCCAACTAGATTCCGCCCCATTGACCACAACTCTCTTGCTTCTTCCCTTCAGCCAGATCGCAGTCCATCTCACTACTCGATCATCCAGACCGCAGTCCCTCAGTGTAGCTGTACGGATGCTGTGGGAGACTGTGGATGAGTTTCTGTTAGATGGAGATTTGT
The DNA here is from genome assembly GCF_036013475.1 of Columba livia. Lineage (NCBI taxonomy): Eukaryota > Metazoa > Chordata > Aves > Columbiformes > Columbidae > Columba > Columba livia. Next base: position 10,349,540 of record NC_088641.1, on the reverse strand, counting down.
TATTGAACTAGCCAGGCCCAAAGGAATTTCAAGGCAACCTCGGAAAGCTGAAAACAGGACTTGCTGTGGGGGTGAGACAGTTCTACAATAACAAGGCCTCAACATGACGTAAATCAACGGACCTATCAGCACTGAGACTCCAGCACATGGACAGCTCGTGAACATAGATGATATCCAATTAGTGGATGCATGCTTGGAGCATGGATGCGTGATCAAAGAATAGTTGTATACATAAGGAGGCTTGTTTCTGTAATAAATGGCTTTGCATGATCCCTTTTTTCTTGTAGCTGTTTCTGCACCTGCATCTGTTTGTTACAGTTTTGGTAGGTCTTTGTTATATGGTACGATGAGTTCACAGACTGTTAAATCATGAGAATCTGTTGACTCAAAATATGCGTTTTGTGATAATACAGAAGACCATGAGTAATTTAGTTCTTTACTGTGAGAATGTGATGGTAAAATTTTTGTGTGTAGTAGCTGTTACTTTTTTTTCTAGCATGCTAGCTTTATTCCGGTATCCAGACTTGCGCAACTCTATGATAGGCTGTGTCTCATTTTGGTGATCTAAATTTGACTCTTTTGTATGCACACCAAGTAAAGAATCCTGGTTTTGGGATAACAGTTGTAGCGCACCAGATGAGACACTAATAAAAGCCTTGCCCAGTCCAGTTTGCTGTGGCGGCAGGGGGACAGGTGCTGATTGGGCTCCAGCGTGCACTGACCTGTTTTGTCAGGGAGACCCAGCGGTGCCTCCACCTGGCTGAGCAGTAAGCGGCCCAAAGGTGCAATGCAAAAATTGAGATATTGTCTTGAATAAGTGTAACTGTGATCCATCTGCATATTTGAACTTGGTATTTGGTTTTCATATCTGAGCTCAGTATTTTAGTTTGCATATATATATATATTTGGTACCAAAAGAATTTTGTTTGGGGAGATAATTACAAAACGGGAACCGGTTCCACTATTAAAATACCACCTTGCTCCCCCTTAGGATGCATCCTTACACATTAGAGTAATTGCTCATATTGTTATCTAATAATTTTGAAACCAGAAAATAATTTAAATTGTTAAACTTTGATTCGCATTGAATTTATGTGTTTGTTGGAGGTATTGGAACTAAAACTAAATGCTATGATAGATGTGATTTTGGAAGAGGTTGTATTTAAAAGTTGCTAGAATCTGAACTGATTGGGATCTAGGAAAATGGAATAATGGATTTATGTTTATTATGCTGTTTTTTCACATGTATAAATTGTAAAAGATAAAGGGAGCTAAGGAATGTAACTATTGCTGAGCTACATGGAATTGCATATAAAGTGTATCATGGAGTCACGGAGGTACCCGAGGTTAGTTTAAGGGACAACAGGATCCAAAACAACTTTTAGTAAACCGGTGAGAAACAGGGTTTTAATACTCCAAGGTGACTTAAATAAAGGTTCGGATATCAGTTGAGGAAAATTATTAAGGGGCAGCAACTAATACAACAGGCGGTCCACAGTGTGCATGCACGTGGCTTCACCAAAACAATGCCATAGCCGGCCCTGAGTCCCGGAGAAGTACACACTTGCCTGAACACGGTGCGGGATTATTTTAAAGAGATACACGTACTCGTAGTGAGTACGGGAAGTGTACACTTGCGATTCTGCGAGGGTAAATTTATAATACACTCGCAATCCTGCGAGGGTTAATTTACTTACACGTGCAAATGTGCCCGGAATATTACACGTGCTTATGTGGAAGCACGGGAGGAAAATACACTCGCGATTCTGCGAGGGTAAATTTATAATACACTCACAGTCCTGCGAGGGTTAATTTACTTACACATGCAAATGTGCATGGAAAGTACACGTGCTTGTATTAAGCACAGACAGTAAGCGTGCAAATGTGCACGGAAGGAAAATACACCCGTGATTCTGCGAGGATTAATTTTACACATGCTCATACAGAGCACGGAAAGTTACACGTGTATATGTGCACGGAAAGTATAAATATACTCGCAGTCCTGCAAGAAGTTTTACTCACACCCGTGGCGGCAAGGCAAGCGGAGTCTCCATCCCGGGGAGGGGGGCTCTCAGCGGCAGCATCTTGCTCGTGCTCCGAGAGACCCGCGACAATGGGCAGAGTCTCGACGCGAATCCCGTTTTTATATTGGTTATATGCCTTTATAAAGGCATCCCTAGCAGATCTGTAGTTCTAATGAAATTGGGAAATTAAACTAAAAATTTGTTAATAGACTTATTCTGTGGTAACTAGTTGTAAAAGACTTCTTAGTAATTTCACCGTGATAGTTTTTGAGGTCATGGGAAAGAAAGAAAGAAAGAAAGAAAGATCGGGTTTTTTTGAGACCAGTGGAGTGCCAAATTTGGAACAAAGTTTTACCATATGAATTCTTGTATTTGCCAGAAAGCTCTATACCTCTCTTGGGTCAAGATTTTTTAAGTAAATTGTAAGCTCAAATAACATTTTCTGAGAATTCTGTTTAGTTGCATGTCCTACAAGAAGCTCCTTCGATGGTGTAGATCTGCTTGCTTCAAGTGAGAAATCTCCAAGGACATTTTGAATGCTGTATTTCCACTAGTATTAACAGCCAATGTTTCGATAAAGCAACACTACACTGACAGAACTGAAACAGGACTTCGATCCGGTAAGGGAAAACAATATCCAATAAATATGACAGCCAAAATTGAGTTGGAAACTTCGATGAATAAATTTATGACAACCTTACAGGCTGATTGCATTTGATTGGACTTGCAGATTTGTCTATTTACAGCTACAACACAGAAACAACCTGTGGCTATTGTGGGACAGTATGATGAGAATGCTAACAGATTGATATCCCAATTGTTATATACCAATTGTTACTCTGATCAAGAAAATGCAGGGAATAAATTTAAGTCTTAATAAGCTATGATCCTTTTGTCATATATGTACCATTTGTGAAATGTAATTTTGATTTTTTTATTTGCAATCTACGTCCTTGTAAATTGCACTAGCTGGTTTTCTTAACAGCACAGCTTTTGGCATGCCTAAATCTAAATTGCTGCAGAACCTGCAAGTCTTTAACATCAGGTCACAGACCATACTTGTATTTGGTCTGATCCTACATACTTGCACAGTTTTTGTTGATGGTTCTGGGAAGTCTCGTAAAGCTGTAGTGGTCTGGTGTGAAGATAACAATTAGCATCGTACTGTAAAAATTATTGAAGGTTCAACCCAGTTAGCAGAACTTGGCGCAGCTTTACATTACGTAGAGCTTTTTAAGGAGAAACCTCTAAACTTTATTTGTGATTCTGAGTATGTAGTCAAGGTCCAACGCACGTATCTGATTCTGAACTGGTTTTGTTTTGTTTCTTTGTTTGTTTATTTTAAAGAAAAAAAAAACAACAAAAAGGGGGGGAAGTAGGGGAAACACCACAAAACCAATTGTCAAAAGCACTGTATGTGATGAAACACTTTACAAGTATGACCCAAAACCCTGGTAAATCAGAAAGAACCTACATTAGTTATGGTCAAATCATTAGTTAATGGTCAACGGATTCCTCTTGGAAAGGGTTAATAGAAGAGCACAGTAAGGTTGATACAACTGAATCACAAAACAACAGGCAAGTAGATAATATGACCTCTGCTGAGCTCCATGCTCAAGCTCTAAATATGCATACAGCTTGTGGACATGGATCAGCTTATGTTGCACATGCATGGGACATTGCTCACATTTAAACCCCTTTGCTGTTAAATACTTGTAAAACATGCTCACATCATTGTGCTACTTGCACACAGTTACATTTAAGGGCATTATGTAGGCCATGGGGAAAGATAAAACATGGCCAGTGGGCCCTGAATACCTGTCAGGTTCAATGTGTGGGCCCTCCACCCCAGTCTAGGGGGTGGCAATACACATACACTTCTGTGCATAGAGTATCAGGACTAACTACAGAGGAAATGGAATTATTCACAACAATGAATTGTGAAGTGGGACTGTAGATGTAAAAATCCATCTAATAACTTCAGAAAATGCTATATGGCTTTGTACCCTCTCTTCTCCTCTTATTTTACATCCTTTGCTAATGTCAGATTCTTGAGTTCTTATGTTTCAGGTATCTTCAATAAATACCTGTACTTTATCTAGAGGAAACAGCATTAGAACAGTGTTATTGGTGTCAAGAATGCAACACTGCTTTGAAGTTCTATCTGAAAAGATGCATGCCAGAGTTCTCCAAGCTGTGTGGATAATTATCTCACATCAGGTTATCAGACCCACAGAAACATCAGCTGCAGGAGCTAGAGCAACATGTATGTATTACTGGAAGGTGATGGCACTCCTGTTTTCCTTCCCTATCACAGGCTGTCTCATTGTACTTTGCAATCTTGTACTACAAGCATATGCCCTGGATATGTTTCCACAAGATCAATATGTAAATACTTAGATTTGGTTTGCCTCTACTGTAGCTAACTCATCTGCCTTTTGTATTAAGGGAAGACCAACAGCTGCAGATCTTTCAATAATATGTTTTACCAGCATGACAACCCTGGTAGCTGTGTTACAGAATTATACTATGCTAAGGGATTTTGATATTAATGTTTCTTATTATTGTTCTTCCTGAGTAGGTAATGGCTGTAAAAGCTGCTTCTATTTTGAAAACATCTGTTGCTTCAACATAACTGATGAATCAGCCAACATGAAAGACAACATCTCCAAGACTTTATGCGTCAAATGGAGCAATCTACTGATGATACCTGGATGAATGACTCATTTAATTCCTTGACAAAATGAATGGAACACCTGATCTAAAGCATCATTTTACAGATATGTTTATTCCTTTTCCTATATGTGTTTGTTATGTATTTCTGTAAATTGCTCTGTTCACAGGCCCAAGTGAACACCTCCAGCTTTGCTGGTCCCAGAAGAAGCAGTTTAACGGTTGGACTCAATGATCTTGAGGGTGTCTTCCAACCAAAATGATCCTATGATTCTATGATCTTCACTCCACGTCTTTCTCCAACACAACCCCACTCTCTGATGGAGTAGCCTGTCACCTACAATGGTCATGCATGTGTCACTTTTGCCTGGCAAAGTCCTTCTATGTCAGCAAATCACTCATCTGTCACTCTGGGGGAAGAGGCCTTTGTTTCCGTGGCTTCACATAACAGTGCTGATAATGCCACTGTGCTCACGCTCTGCATGCTTGGTGTTTGACTCAAGTAGCTTTGAGTTTCCAAGGGTCAAGGTGTAACCAGACAGTAGAAGCCAACAGAGGCCTGCAAATGTCATAGCTGAAGATACATTCCAAAGACAGAGGACCTAAAATGATTGTCTATTGTTATAGAACTGCAAATACATTGCCTAAAAGAGATGTAGTCCACAGATCTCTTTGTTACAGGAAATTCTAAAACACTTTGAGATACAACAAAAAATGTTAAGTAATTCCCACCTTTATCACTCCTGGAACCAACTGTCTTTTTAAAGTCTTCCTCTTGCTGAAGCTGCCAAGGGAATGAAGCTTCATCTTCTGGAACTAAAAAAAAATGAACCTTTGCTGCTTTGAAATAAGTCAAATCTATAGCTGGGATGGACATGTTTGACAAAAAATTATTTTATTGAAGGGACCAAAATTATTTGTGTCAGGAAAAACTATGCCATGCATATAGGCAAACAAACAAAAAAGCCCAAACAAACTATTTGAAAAAACTATTTCATTTTTCTTTTTATTATCACATTTTTAGTCTCTTTCTCAACAAAACCCTAAAGATTTCATAAAGATTAAATAACTTCTGAAATAAATATTTTGTTTTGTATTGACCAAAATATTTGTCTTTACTTGACCTATGACATTTCCATATTTCCCTTTATTCAAAACAATTAGGAAAATACTTCCTTGGGTTTGACCTGAACAGAAATTTCTCCAATATTTCTCCAATATGTGTTGAGAGTAGGGTGCAGCCTGCACACCCATCTCATCTAATGCTTCAATTCCAAGCACATTGTTGACACCAAATGTCTTGGTTTCCTGTCCATACCATGGAGGCAGGAGATGATGAAGGTCTTTAGAGAGAAAACCTGTTTGTGACTTGGTTAGTTAGTTAAAACCTCCACCTCTGGACCTCAGATATATCCACCTGGCAACCTGCAAGGAATTGCAGAGACATGCAAGCCAACAAGAGAAAAAGTCTTCTTGGACACCAAAAATCATGTAGTTTTGGAAGCAGTGAGCTTTGTGAGACTGGTCTGGCTTCCTAAGGAGCTCATGTACCAGAATTTGTTGCTGCAGACTGGTTGAAAATACTTTCAGATGAGGATGTCAAAGGTCTTTCCATTTTCCCACCATCACACTTGATCTTCAGATATCCCTCTTTGAGTCCTGGAAGCAGTTTTGGAGTGTTCATAGAATCATAGAACAGGTTGGGTTGGAAGGGACCTTCAAACCTCATCCAGTCCAACCCCCTGCCATGAGCAGAGACATCTTCACCCAGATCAGGTTGCTCAGAGACCCGTCTAGCCTGGCCTGGGATGTCTCCAGGGATGGGGAATCCACCACCTCTCTGGGCAACCTGGGCCAGTGTCTCACCATCCTCAATGTCAAAAATTTCTTCTTTATGTCCAGCCTGAATGTCCTCTCTTTAAGTCAAAACCATCACCCCTTGTCTTATCGCAACAGGCTCAAAAGTCTGTCCCTGTGTTTCTCGCAGACCCCTTTTAAGTACGTAAAGGTTGTAATAAGGTCTCCCTGGAGCCTTCTCTTCTCCAGGCTGAACAACCCCAACTCTCTCATCCCATCCTCATAACAGAGCTGTTCCAGCCCTCTGATCATTTTTATGGCCTCCTCTGGACTCTCTCCAACAGGTCCACATTACAAAGCTGCAGATAAAATACAGCGATTTCCTTAATTTAACTGTAAAGTGATGAGGAATGACAGAAGAACTGAACCCCAAATAGCCTTCATGAAACCATCCTTCCTGAGAACTGCATTGATGGGGAACTTGGACACCAAATAACACTTGCAAGGTCCAGTTTCAGGCAGTACTTGATGCCAGAGAGCAGCTAGATCAGGCAGGAGACCAGGCCAGGGTTTTCCCAGATCAGCCCTTCTGCTCCAGTTCTGCACTGTTGTAGCTAATATAGGTTTTGCCAGTTTTTTCACTGGGGAAAAGCATAGATCTTGTTGTTGGCTGACATTTCTGGCAGTATTGTCTTCTGAAATAGCTGGAGAGGTGTAAGGTCATCAGCCATTTGATGTTATTCCTTCAACAGAGACCCAGGACCTGCCCTTGGGAGTGCTCCTGGGCTGCTCTGGCACCGTGTAGGTTTGCTCTGACTCCCACCTCAACTATCAGCTTTGCCCACCCTAAAATCAGTTTCACATTCTTCCAGAGATCAAGTGGCACTAAATAATTAATACTTGAATGCTTTCAAATAATCTGAGAAAGAGCCAGCACAAAATTAAACTGTTAGAGTCATTGATACTGTTTGGGTTTTGAAGGATGGGTCCTGCCTGATTGCAGATTTTCCAGAGCATATTGGTGTTTGTTTTTTTTGTTGGGGCGGGGGGGGGGAGGGGGTGGTGTTGTTTGTGTGTTTGTATGAACAAGTCTTCTCATCTGAGTAGAGCAAAGCTTAACAATCATTATTTACTTTGTAAATGTTGACATCACAACGGAGACTTGTACACAGCCTTAATTGATGAAGAGCAGAAGAATAGCCTGCTTTGCATGATGAAGTAAAACCTGTGCAATCATCTGCATTTGACTTCCTGTGGTCCATAAGGACGTTACTCTTTACTGACAGCCACGCTAACCCTGTAATAGTGTGCGGATGCTCTACATTTATTTATTTTTAATTCCTACTAAAGAAATAAATGTTCTCCCTCCAGTTTGTCTCCTTCTCCTCCACCCTGTGAGATAAAGTCATCAGGAATAATCAGATCATAGAGTGGGGGCTAGAGAGGAAATTGAACATTAATACTAATGCATCTGGCATTGCAGGAGACATGAAGCCTGCTGTTCCCTCATTGGCCTGGGAATGTTTAACAAGCTCACAACATACCTTTGCTTTGCTTTGCAAAAGAAGAAAATCCTGCACAGCTCCCCAAGCATCTGACAAGAATGCACAGGCACAATAATTTATTTGACCTCAGCCACATGAGTTTCTGAAAAGAACAAAACAGCATCATTTCATGGCATTTACAGTTTAAACCTTTCCTATTCAAGTTTCTAACAAAAAAAGCCAACAGCCCATTCTGGCCACGATTAAAATTCATAGGTTTGCGGCAGAGAATAGATGCAGAAGCAATTTTAGGCCAGTCATATCCCAGCTCTGCAAAATTAATTTGACAGGTTTGCATTAAAGCACTGATCAATATCCACTTTAGAGGAGCAGAGGGTAACTGAGAAATAAGTGACCAGAGTGCTACCAGATGAGAAAAAATGTATCTTTGAGACTTTTTTCCATCTAAGCTTGCACCTACGTCAGAAGTCCTGACCTCAGTCCATTGATCGGCTGCAGTTAACATGACAAAAGGCCTGGCTGATATACCAGAGCTATACCTACCAGGGAACAATCAACACTGATACACTAAATGTTTGACAGAGTGACTAAACTGCTGAATTAGTATTTGCTTTCTGAGATCTGGCAGGCAACCTTTCTGTCCTTCAGTTTCCTAAATGCTTACAAAAGGCATTATATATAGACATGGTTTACATAACTTCTCTTAAACTTTCTTAAATAAGCGACTCTTAGTATTTTAAGTCGAGACCAAGAAAATAAAACTCTGCAGCCTTGTGCCATTCCAGTTATGTCTCCAAGGGGGGAAAGGTGTATTTCCATTTTCAACTTATTAAGGATAAACTGTTTCATTAAAGTGCTCTGGTGTTTCTTCATCTGCAGGAGAGCGAGGAAATAACACGAGGCACCAAACCTACCCCAAGTCTTGCTTAGGAGCAGGAGTGACATGATTCATATTGGGGCTTGACTGCAGGAGAAATGGCTGCAAATCTCCATGGCCCTGGGATTTGCAGGTTGAGTCCAGCAAAGGAGAACATTTGCATAACCCCATACACACTGAGGGTACATCAATACATCACCACAATAATTATAATGGTCTTGGCTTGTGTTGCCCATGGAAGGAAGATGTGACGAGTTACCCAACATCACTCCACAGCAACTTGTGAGTCTTACGGACAATGTTTTGCCAGGAAAAAGATGAGGTAGAGTGTTTACTGACCAGCTGTGAAAGTCGGTACCAGGCAGTAGAGCAGGATACTTGCTCACTTCTAATGATACTTAACATGCTCCAGTCCCAAAAAGGGACCAAACCATCCATATAAATCCCATGAAAATCTGTGTTTTACTCCTACACAGCATAGTCAAGGAACAGGACAGCCTGTCCCATGGTTCAAGCACTTTCTTTGGCCATGGGAAATACAAGTTTGGTTCCCAGAATTCTCCAGACCTCACTCAAACCACCAAGGACCAAATTTCTTAAATCTGAGGTGCTTAATTACCTCCGAGTTCAATGGAAAACTAAGCAAGTCTCTTAAATATCATTTAAAATCTGTCCTCAAGCTACTTGGTTGCTTCTCTGTCAAATGACAGTCATCACTTTCCCTAAATTCCCGAGGAGTAACATGAATAAATGTATCAATCACCCCTCCACTCCAGTGATGGAGGGCATGAAGAGCCCACAGAGGGACAGTTAAACCCCACTGCATTTAAAAAGTGATAAAGATCTTTAATTACCATTTGCCATGTCTCTACTAAATATTTGTATAGACAAACAGACATGGCAGGCATGTCGACACCAGGTGATACAGCACATTGGCTTGTCCCATGCCACGTCCAAGCATTTCTATTGGTTTTGCAAAGTATCGCAGTCATGGATCCTAAATTAACATGCACAAAATTCCGGTATTCTGAGCATCAGCCCTTTGACTCTGAGACCTCCTTTCAACTTATGCAAAGTTTATGTAGCCATGTGAAATGAAAGTATGTATTGGCAAATATGCTGGTACAACCTGCATATGCAGGTTGGGATGGTGCAAACCAAACTCTTGCACTGCCAGTGTTGAAGCAGGACACGTTTTTTGCTCTCAAGCCAGATTTCTGCTGGATTATCATCCCAGACTGAGTTAGACACACACCCATGAACATGGTACCTGTGATGCAAAATGTGTGGCTGCGACCCACATGGGAGGACACACGGACTGACACACCAGGTCTGATCACTGTCACCTTCTCAGCCAGGCACTGAGCACCTTGGCGCTGCCTCTACTAAAGACAAAAGGTCTCAGGTATAACCAGAGTTTTATCACGTTGTAAAATAAGGATCTATATTACAGTGCAGTGTATATCTCTAAATGTATATTGTAACACATCAATAAAAGGGGTCAAAGTTCCACCTCATTTGGAGCTGTGTCTTTTCTTTATCTCTCTACAATAAGTTAACATCTTAAATATTACAACACGCTGTTCCTTATGTCTCTTAAATATTAAACAAGGGCTGCACAAAATAGATTCAAGAACACACAGTAATCAATAGCAATGATCACAAGGGCAGGAAAATGGAACTGTGAATAAACCTGACGTTTCCATTCAGAGAAAACAATTCAGCCCAAATCCAGCTGAATCACATGCTCTCTAACAACACATTTCTCTCCTTTCTGTTGCTTGGCACAGCCTGCTTTTAAAAAGCAGTAAGAAATATTCACCAAAAATATCCCCAACTACAAAATATTTCATGTAATCAATAAATAACTCAGAAACAGGCTGAGAGATGTCTTCCATGAACCCCTGATATACATGCATTTCTCAAATAATTTTTTAAAAACCTGCTTTTGTTATACCAGCAATTGCCCTTCTCATATAAGAACAGAGATGCATTAATGTAGTTTTTGTGTATATACAAAGAGGAAATTTTTATGGTCTCAAGTGGCTCTGATACATATTTGCAAGTGTAATATATATTTAGATACAGACATATCTGTAATATGTATGCTTATAAGGAAAATAAAAACATTCAGATTCAGTCCAGATTGTAAACACCTTTTTGAAATTATCTGTAAGAGAACACCATAAGTCATGCATGCATCTATTAATAATAGACAGTCCATGACATCATTTTACTAATTACCTGGTTTTAGTCCACTCTGTGTAATGGTATTTGTTTTACTTTTCTAAATGTAGTCACTCTTCTCCAAACAGTTCTTCTGGGTTTTACTCTCATGGTGGTTAAAGAGAAGTTAAACGAAAGTGTGTCAATAAAAAGGTCATTACATTAATGCATATACCTATTAACCTCCCGTCTAGGGAAGAAAGCAGCCGAGCGGCTTTGGAGGGGCCTGGAATCCATCATGTATATAAGATCCTCTTTTTAAAATAATTTTTGCAAACACGGGTTCACGTGACTCAATCATGTTGCATATCTGCCTCCCTCGGCGTTACTGGGATGGTTGGTCCACAGCTTCCTTTGGCTTGGGCATGCACAGAAATCCTTGTCCAGATGTAAGACTCTACAATTTCCCTTGTTATATTTCATTAAATTTTTCTCCTCTTCTCCAAACTAGAGAGACCCAGCTCCCTCAGCCTTTCCTCATAAGGGAGATGCTCCACTCCCTTCAGCATTTTTGTTGCCCTGCGCTGGACTCACTCCAGCAGTTCCCTGTCCTTCTTGAACTGAGGGGCCCAGAACTGGACACAGTATTCCAGGTGTGGTCTCACCAGGGCAGAGTAGAGGGGAAGGAGAACCTCTCTCAACCTACTAACCACCCCTATTCTAATACACCCCAGGATGCCATTGGCCTTCTTGGCCACAAGGGCACAGTGCTGACTCATGGTCATCCTGCTGTCCACCAGGACCCCCAGGTCCCTTTCCCCTACCCTGCTCTCTAATAGGTCATTCCCCAACTTATACCTCAACCTGGGGTTGTTCCTACCCAGATGCAAGAATCTACACTTGCCCTTGTTATATTTCATTAATTTTTCCCCACCCAACTCTCCAGCTTGTCTAGGTCTCGCTGGATGGCAGCACAGCATTCTGGCGTGTCAGCCACTCCTCCCAGTTTGGTGTCATCAGCAAACTTGCTGATAGTGCACTCTATTCCCTCATCCAAATCATTGATGAATATATTGAATAATACCGGCCCCAGTACTGACCCTTGAGGTACTCCACAAGATACAGGCCTCCAACTAGACTCGGCCCCATTGACCACGACTCTCTGGTTTCTTCCCTTCAGTCACTTCACAGTCCACCTCACTACTCGTTCATCCAGACCACACTCCCTCAATTTAGCTGTGAGGATGCTGTGGGAGACTGTGTCAAATGCCTTGCTCAAGTCAAGGTAGACCACATCCACTGCTCTGCCATCATCTCTCGACCTGGTTATGTCCTCATAAAAGTCAATGAGGTTGGTCAAGCATGACTTCCCCTTGGTGAAGCCATGTTGCCTACCTCTAATGACCCTCTTATCCCTGATATGCCTTGAGATGGCACCAATGATAAGCTGTTCCATCACTTTTCCAGGGATGGAGGTGAGGCTGACTGGTCTATAGTTATGCGAGTCCTCCTTCTTGCCCTTTTTGAGGCCTGGAGTAACATTTGCTTTCATCCAGTCCTCAGGCACCTCTCCCGTCTCCCAAGACTTGGCAAAGATGATGGAGAGTGGTCCAGGAATGACCTCAGCCAGCTCCCTCAACACCCGTGAGTGCATCCCATCAGGACCTATGGATTTATGGATGTCCAGTTTGCCTAACTGTTCCCCAACCCAGTCCTCATCAACCAAGGCAAACTCCTCCATTGTCCTGCCTTCCTCTGGGGCCTCAGCGGTATGGGGCTCCTCAGGACAGCCTCCAGCAGAGTAGACAGAGACAAAGAAGGCATTCAGTAACTCTGCCTTCTCTGTATCTTCTGTCACCAGGGCACCCACTCCATTCATCAGTGGGCCTACATTGCCTCTGGTATTAGTTTTATCTGCCATGTATTTGAAGAATCTCTTTCTGTTGTCCTTGACCCCTCTCGCCAGGTTTAATTCTAAGGAGGCCTTAGCTTTCCTAGTTGCCTCCCTACACCGTCTGACAACAGCCTTATATTCTTCCCAAGTGGCCAGCCCCTCCTTCCATGATCTATAAACTCTTGTCTTCCACTTGAGCATACCCAGCAGCTCCCTGTTTAACCACGCACGTCTTCTGTCTCCCTTCCTTGACTTCCTACGTGTCAGGATGCTCTTTATGTTGACAGCTCCAGCCCATTTCTCAGTTTGAGATCAGTTCCTTCCATCACGAGCTGCTCAGGACTTGGGATGTGGTGTAAACCAGACCTCACCCTTGACTCGTACACTACAGGGCTTTATCCTGAAACTACACAGTGGAGGATCTCTGTCCTCACCACATGTTCCTTGAAGACCTGCAGCTCTGGAGGGCTCAGGTGCATTCCCAGTACACCAGAAAAGGGCAGTGTTAAGAGGATGAGGACCCATCTCCAGGCAAGTACACATTCTCAGTAGCTCGTAGTAGCCACCACCAACACTTGTTCATCTGCCCTCAGAGGATGAACACACTTTGTGGCTGGAGAAGACCACACCATTGCCTGTTCTGGCTTCTTCTTCTGGAACCTGATGAAATTCAACAAGACCAAGTGTAGGGTCCTGCACCTGGGGAGGAACAAACCCAGGCACCAGTACAGGTTGGGGGTGGACCTGCTGGAAAGCAGCTTTGCAGAGAAGGACCTGGAAGTTTTGGCCAACAGCAGGTTGACCATGTGCCAGAAATGTGACCTTGTGGCCCAGAAGGTCAATACTACCTGGGGTGCATTAGGAAAAGTGTGACCAGCAGGTTGAGAGAGGTTGTCCTCCCCTCTACTCTGCCCTGATGAGGCCACATCTGGAGTTCTGTGTCCAGTTCTGGCCTTCCCAGTTTAAGAAGGACAAGGAATTACTGGAGGGAGTCCAGTGGAAGGACACAAAAATGATGAGGGGTCTGGAGCATCTTTCTTATGAGGAGAGACTGAGAGAGCTGGAGCTGTTCAGCCTGAAGAAGCTGAGAGGGGATCTTATCAATACTGATAAATATCTCCCGGGTGGGCGTCAAGAGGATGGACCAGACTCTTTTCAGTGGTGCCCAGCAATGAGGGGCAATAGAAACAGACTGAAACACAGGAGGTTCCATCTGAATATGAGGAGAAACTTCTTTCATTTGAGGGTGCCAGAGCCCTGGAACAGGCTGCCCAGAGAGGCTGTGGAATCTCCTTCTCTGGAGACTTTCAAACCCACCTGGACTAATTTCTGTGTGATCTGCTCTGGTGACCCTGCTTTAGCAGGTGGGTTGGACTGGATGATCTCCAGAGGTTCCTCATCCCCAACCAGTCTGGGATTCTGTGATTTTTGGTGCATGTGATCCCTCAGTGATTCTGTCCCTAGGGTAACTTATTGAATCGGGTCCAGCCCATATGTATCATTTTCCCATCAAATCCTGTTTCTAGTAATTTGGGGTAGCTGTTGTCACCTTTGTTAACTGACAGTAGATGCAGGAAAATGGAGTTTATGTGCTTGTTCTCTGACCGGTATGAGCTTAGTCTTTTTTACAGCTATTATTCCCGAAAACTAAGCAAATTAAATATGACACCACTTGGGTTAGTGTTTGCTCCTTTGCTTTTACCTAGGGTGGCAGGTTTAATTTTCCAGGGTGCTACAAGTACCAAAATTAATTGCAATACCAGTTTGGGTTTGTTTGTTTGTTTGTTTGTTTGGTTGGTTGGTTTGGTTTTGTTTTGTTTTTCTTTTACCATGACTCTTATTATTGCAAAGAAAGAAGAGTCAGATTTCCTATTCTTCTTGCTGAAATAAGGAAATACTAATTTCATTGCCAGAGGTGCCTTGTAATGTCTCTTTAGGTGTCTTCAGTAAAAGTCTTCTTGGCTACTGTAAGTTAAAGAAAAAGAAAATGTACAAGCTGCCACATTTATGCTTTCTGGGAGAACAGAAGGGATATTGATAGAGACTTTTCTATTAAATTTTGTCTGTCAGTGCCTTATGGGAATTTGAATCATATTCACTGTAAAATATGGGTTGCTTTAGTATATTACTCCTGCTGACACTGCCTTCCCTGCCTCCTGTAAATAAAAAAAAGTAGAAAATCCAGTAACCCTGTCGTAACTTAGTGTTCAATGACGTTTCAGGCACAGTTAATTTGAGTGTTGACCAATAAATGCATAAATATATCAACCCCCCTGAATGCAGAGGAGGCCCGTCAAACTTCACCCTTGTTGGCTAAATACCTGAAGGGGAAAAATGACTTGAAAGAACTTAATTAAAAAAATCCTTTAGGCTACAATATTGCAACTTGCAAGCCAGTAAAGATGCAGACAGTTATGAAGAGAAAGACATCAATAAATAATCAGGGTCTTAGACTTTTAAATGGGAATCTGAGCATTGCAACCCAAAGGTAAACTGAATCTTTTTTTCTTGTCTTCCTAACATGTGTTCATGCCCGTGTAAGCTATAAAACTTTGCTCATTGTAAATGTAGCTTGCCCTTTCAACAGACATTTTTACATGGAAATAGAAAATCTTAGCTTGAGACCGCTCAAAGGCATCTTTGTTTTATATTTTGCAAAGGCTTCTTATTTTTTTCTTTCTTCACCTTTTCTTTTCCCCTCTCCCTTTGCCAAGGGATATCTGAAGTCTACTTAAACATTTTTCTGTGGTAAACAGCTCAAAAGAAGTGAGTTGTGCAACATGCAGCCAGCCAGTGGGAAGGACCCTCACCAAAACGGTGTTAAAAGTGAGACCAGACAGGGCAATCGGTGATGAAAGGGGCCTTATTTATTTTTGATTTCCTGCCCTGACAAAACTGCAGGTCACACTAAGCCTGTCCATAGATGCTTATCTGAGAGATGTTGTAAGCCTGTCTTATCAGTTAATTAATATTTTTAGACCATTTAGATGCACAATTATATAGTGCCCTGAGTAGGTAGCACAACTTTGGCTGTGAAACAGGACAAATGTTCTTACTTATCCTCTTCCTCCATGGACTTTGGCCTTGATTTACCCATAACCACAATATTATAATTATAATATTATATATTAATATTATAATGAAACAATGTTCTTTTGTCTGGAGAAGGTGTCTTTATGAGCTCTGGTTGCTGAGCCTGGCTTGTGATGCAGCATCGGACCAAATGAGTCTGTTAAAATCCCAACTGAAGCTACATCTATGAAGCACTGTAGAAACTGCACCCCCTCCCACCCCACACGTCAGTTATCTCAACTGAGTGTTAACTCTGAAGCCTAATGATGTATTTCTGAGGATGAGCTCACTGGTTTGCAGCAAAAAGTTTTCCTGTGGTGTGTGTAGGCATTGAGATTAAGGGTAGGTCATAAACAAAGTACAACGGTATCTCATGTCAAGTCCCAGTTTACAAACCAAAAACTTGATCTTTCACACTAAAAGGCTAAGTATGACCTTTAAATCAGTGGCTTTTCCTATGCTACAATGAGAGCTTATAGCCTGTAATTGAATGTTATTATTTCTCATATCTTTATTGCCAAGGAAATCTGCATTTATTCCTTGACCACAGAGGTCTGTCAGCTACTGCTGACTCTTCCTCACATGCTGACCCAATGAGAAAGAGGAGCCCCAGTTCAGAAATACTGCCAGAGGGCTGACCCCCCTTTCACCCACAGAAGGACTTTGTATGTGTTGGGAGAAACCTGTTCTGTAAGAGCAGTGAAGATGCTCTGCTTGAAGACTTTACTAGAGTTCAAACACAAATCTGAACAAGGGGCAACTTCAGTTTGTTGTTTCAACTTATTTTGAGCTAGATCCCACCATCCACCAAAGCCAAATCCCTAATTTTCCCAAGGTCACAGTGATCTGAATCCTCTTCTAATATTGGATATTTTTAATTGTCTATGCGCTTTTTTTTTTTTTCTTTCAGCATCTGATGAGTCCAGTATCCTTAATAAGGACCTTTCCTGGAAGAGAGGACTGGTTAGGAAGGAAAGAGGCCACCTCCTCCGCCCATCTCAGCACTGTGAGCCCAAACATCCCACACGACTCCTCGGGGAAAGTCCTTGATGCAGACTGTTTCTTACAGTGCAAAGAGGTATTGCAGAAAAACAGGCAAGTAAAAATCCCTCGTGGGCTCCTAGATGAAGATACTACTACCAGACATCTGATTCAGGGAGTCCTGAGCCATGAACTGTTGAAGGCACTGAAGGGAGGCTGAGTAACACAACACACATCCTTTTCTTATATCCTTTCCCATGGGGCTGCTGCCCCATTTATTCCACAATAGACAGTAAATAAAAGCCATTTCAAGCTTCAGTTAAATCAAAGCTTGTTCGGGATTTCAGCAGATTTGCAAATTACCTTTGGGACCATTTTCAGTTTCAGTTGTTTTCCCACATGCTATTGACTATGCATGTTTTACTATAAATACTACTTATTGCTCGCTCGCGCTCTGTCTCACACCTTTCCCATCAATGTAACAGAAATAAAACTACAAGATTTGATAGCAGACTGAAAGCCAAAGAAAAGGACCTTAGACACAGATTTCTGGAAAGTCCAGAGATCTTTGTGAGATCTTATAAAGACACCAAAAGAGAAAAAGAAGAAACAGAAGGTTTTGACCAAAAATATCTACTAAAAACTGTCTCATATCAGCCACTTCAGCTTTGTCATTTACTACTGATACTGGCCATAGTCATAAGAGGGTTCTGGGACAACTTGTCCTGTTCTTGCTCTGCTTTGTAGATGGAACAGTTAACATCAGCACATAAAGAATGAAGGGTCCCTGGCCTCTGGACTCAGAAACTGCCTCACTGGTCTGAAGTCATCACACAAAAAATTATCAGAATTATTTAATCAGAATATCATACATTTGCTACTTTATAAACACTGAGACAAGGACAGCAAGTGTTTTAATATGCAGTGAAGGAATTTGGTAGCTTGCGGGGGGTTTCTTCTTTCCTAAGAGAAATGGTCTACCTGTGAAGAAATGCAATTTTGAGACAACCAGAACTTTTTGGAAACTCAGAGTCAATGTGCTCTCACCTGATTGGAAAAAAAATCAGAATGTTTCACACTACAATGTTTGAAACAAAAAGGCTTAATCTGTTCTCCAGTGGGTTCACGGTGGGTATAAATCATAGGATCATAGAATAGTTTGGTTTCGAAGGGACCTTAAAAGGTTATCTAGTCCAACTCCCATGATCATATAGGACAGACAACTTACAGCCCATTAGTTAGAGTATGGATCTCTTGGCTTCAGATGCCATCTCCACCTATACTTTTACTTTGCTTTTGTTAGAAAATCTTCCAAAGAAGAAAGACATTTTGCTTGAGTCTTTGAAATGTCCCATTTGCCCTAAAAACCTATCATTTCCAAGCCACTGAATATTCTGAAACATTCAGGATAGGATTTATACTCCCATAGATGAATTCTTTCCTTGTAATACTTGAGTCAAAAATCAGTCATTCACAAAAAAAATTTCTTGTTAGTTATTCTTGCATTCATTTTATGGTCGCCTTTTAAAATTTTGGTGGCTGTCAATAAAGGGAAAAGTGACACTATTTTACTCAACAACACTTTTCAGGAGGCAAAAAAAATGAGTTGGACAGAGCCACTGATTCCAGCTCTTCCCACTTCCAGCTGCTGAGATTTGGAACCACAGTCTTTGCCACAGACCTTAGAGACCTCTGAAGTGGTCCTCCGAGATGTCCATCCTTGAACAGCACTGAATTTTAATCCAAATATGTTGGAATTGCATTAAGAGGGTCAAACCCATTTTCAACTCTGTAACCACTAGAGAAACCACATTGTCACAGGAAAGCAAGCCAGATTCCTTTCTAGGTCATATCCTACTACAAAGAGTCACATAAAACCATTAACTCAAGTAACTCAACCTTGGAGAGAAAACTCAGACCCATCACTCGATATGCAACAATGTGAATGATGTGTTATGTTTGAGGAAAGCAAGAAAAATGAGCTCACATCCTCCCTGTAGGACATTGCATTGTAGGACCAGCAATTAGACAACCAGTTCTAATGCCTTTAGATGGTTTTATAGTTTTAAAAGTGACCTGGCACTGTCCTAACAGTTGTTCTCTGTGTCTTGGATGCCTTTAATCCAGAAACTCCAAAAGGGAAGAACTGAATTGATCGCTGCAAAAAGAAAAGGTTAACAAGGCTACTTAGAACCATATTTCAAAGCATTTTCCCAGTTTCTGGATTTGAAGAAGTAGGGTGTTCTGTCCTTTAACTGGTCTTTGACCCAAATTCATGGAGAAAAGGCAGGAAAATTGATTTCAAAAGCCTTCCTTTGGTGATACTCAGGAAGAGTCTTTGAAATCCTCATGATGATACATGCTCATATTATAGACTCTGAAACACAGTAGTAAACTGGTTGGGAACTGTTGGAGTGAATAAAGGACTCAGCATTCCGATTCAATGTGAATCACGCAAAGCCATTTATTACAGAAACAAGCCTCCTTATATATGCAACTATTCTCTGATCAAGCGTCCACGCTCCAAGCATGCATTCACTAATTGGATATCATCTATGTTCACGAGCTGTCCACGCGTCAAAGTCTCACTGCTGATAGGTCTGTTGATTTACACCACGTTGGGGCCTTGTTATTTCGGAGTTGCTTCTCTCCCACGGCAGGACCTGTTCCCAGCCTTGAAATTCCTGGCTGGTTCAGTAACAAATCTCCATCTAACAGCAACCCCTCCACAGGGAACCAGACAAGTTTCCAGTGGAAAACCTTGTGCTTCAGTGAAATTTCACTTAAAATGAACTTGCTCTCTGAGAAATATTACTGCTCAGAAGAATCAGGGATTTTTTTTAATTCTTATTGGGAAATTTCCAGACCCCTTCTGATGAAGGATAGCTTTGAGCAGAATCCTTCTAATAGTCCCCAAACTAATGCTTTTTGAGAGGTTTCAAATTTTTACCAGAGTCCTAATTTTCATTCTTTCTCCAAACAAACCCACTTTGAAGTGCCATAATATCCCAGGTGATGGAAAGGGCAAGGTTCACACAGCTCTGATGGTCAATGTCCTTTGAAACATCTCTGGACTTGTGCAACTTGTAATGCACAAGTGGCTTCCATGGGACAACCAATATTCCCAAAATTATATCACCTATTTTGCTGGAGCAAGACCCATGCCAGGGTCTCTCTGCCTCAAAGGAGTCATGTGTTGCCAGTAGACAATTGCCTGATATTCATGGAAATGTTTGCAGTTTCCCCTAAGAATGCTGGGGCAAATGAATGCTCTACCTAGATGATGGATCAAGAACAGGTTTTGACCATTGGTTACTCTTTTTTACAATATTTTAAAGATGTCACTTTTCCAGTCAGATAGCAAATGTGATCTGGGTAGGTGCTTACACACATAATTATTATTTCATAGAGAACTCAAAAAAAATTTGACAATTTGATCTCTTGATAATCCTAATAAAAGGGTTTATTGTTGCAGAATATCACTAGGTATAGCAGATATCTACATTCTGCATTACACAAGGATTACACTGACTTTCCATCTTGCTCTGATACAGAGAAGCACTCTGGAGAAAGATTTTAAAAAAACAGTTCTGGATATGGCACCAGCATACTGAATGTAAGACTTCAATTTCTTTACAGTTTTGCCTGAAAGTACCATTACAGTTAAAGTTGTGTCACCACTTTCATTAGAAACAGAGTTTTGATTTATAACACTGCCTGCAAATAATTTGCTCTTGGCTGAAATTCAGTGTAAGGTCTCTGGCTAGGGGAAATGTTTCAAACATTTCTAGAAAGCTTGTTTGAAACAAGTTCTATTATACTGACATTACACAGAAGCTCTCCTTAGATTTTAGTAGGTCAAACTATATTTAAAAAACAACAACAACAAAACAAAACAAAACAAACCCAACAACAACAACAACAAAAAAAAGGGCTATTTTGAGAGATCACCTTATTTTTTAAGTTATATTTTTAGACATTTTAAAATATTCACTTAGATTTTTATTTTTTTTTTTTCAAATTAAGAAGTACCACCAAAACTAATCAACATTTAAAGGACATTGTCAGTAAACACATATTTTGGTGTGTGCCCAACCCATCACACCATGCTATGTTAGGTTGATGTGCCTGGGGAATCCGTGGGGCACGGGAAGGTGCTGAGATCCCAACACCTGACTTCCCCGATACAGCTGTGCTAGTGGGGCCTTTTTAATGCCACAGCTCATGTAAATAAAATCCTTTTAGTGTGAATCTTAAGGGAATGATTGTTCCTGGCCATCACTTGAAAGGCAAATGTTTTAATTGGTTCTGATATCTTTTCCTGTGAAAGCTTTTTTTTTTTTTCCCCCAGAAGCCATATATCCAAGGGAGATTGCTTTCCCTTGCCGTCTGTTCTGTAAGGGTCCAGCAGTGATGGGGAGAGGAGCCAGTTTAAGGGACTATCGAGTGAAACGCACGCATGAGTTAAAGTGCAGGGGCCATTTAAGATCCCAAAGTGTCATTAGCAGTAGCATGCCACATAAAATAAAGGGTAGATTTCCATTTTCATTTGAACTTTCAGGTGTTTAGTAATCCAGAAGCTTTATTTAAGGACTGACCTTTAACCTGGCCTGTCATTCCAATTGCAAGGAGTTGATGGCCACTGGGAATCAATGGGCAGCATGAAGGTCACTTCCTAGAAAAACTGTGGCTATCAATGTGTCAGTTCCAATGAAGCATTATAGCAAAGCAGGCAAAGAGCCTATCCAGGTCTACGAGGCACCAGCTTGGTCTCAGGCTGCCTCTCTCCCCATCTTCAGCTATTTTGTAAAGATAAATAGAAATAAGTTGCTATTTAATGATTATGTGTTTCTGAAGGCACATGGCATTTTCAGTTCTATGGGTGGCACAAGGGGGGGTGGTTAGAAATTCAACACTCACTGATCCGACCGCCAGCAAAAATCCTCTTATTCCTCCACACCAAGCACGGCAGCAGAACCTGTTATAGAGCTACTGGTCCAGTGAGACCTGGGAAACACCTTCTGGTGTGTCCATGCAATGCTGTGGCCATGCAACAGCTTCCTTCTTGGTGGCATCCAAGATAGAAATCAAATCCCCAGGCAGGATCTGGCTGCTTGCAGCATCTCCAGGGTGTCACTGGGGAGGCCAAACCTCAAATCCTGGGGTCAGTTCTGGGCCCCTCACACCAAGAAAGCCCTTGAGGAGCTGGAGTGAGTTCAGAGAAGGGGACGGAGCTGGGGAAGGCGCTGGAGCACAAGTGTGATGGGGAGCGGCTGAGGGACCTGGGGGGTTCAGCCTGGAGAACAGGAGGCTGAGGGAAGACCTTATTACTCTCCGCAACTGCCTGAAAGGAGGTTGGAGCCAGGGGGTGTCAGGCTCTGCTCCCAAGGAACCAACGACAGGACAAGAGGGAACGGCCTCAAGTTGCATCAGGGAAGGTTGAGGTTGGATCTTGGGAACAATTTCTTCCCAGAAAGGGCTGTCGGGCATTGGAGCAGGCTGCCCAGGGCAGCGGTGGAGTCACCATCCTTGGATGGGTTGAACAGATGCAGAGAGAAGGTTCTTGGGGACATGGGTTAGTGACAGTGTTTGGTTAACAGTTGGATTCAGTGATTTTGAGGGTGTCTTCCAACCAAATGATGCTATGATTCTGTGATTCTCTGATCACCCTCGTGCATGAGGAGAGGAAGGAGCACGGTGATAACTGCCAAGGGAACACATATGCGCATGTGAACAGGACAGGAGGAGCAGCATGTTGGGATGGTGTTCAGGTCACATTGAGCTCAGCACATTTCACTGGGTCTGAAGAAGAAAAAAACACAGCAAAGTTACGGTCAGCCTCACCTGATAGCACAACTGTGATTAAAATGTACATTTACTGACACAAGGATTTGCTTTGGAGGTTGCCACAGAGATTCACATTTGTGTCCTGGCCAAAATCTGTGGTGTCTGTGCAGTGAATCCTGTTTGTAATCATGTAAAAACTGGGTTATTTTTATTTCTTCTGAAATTTAAGAACTTTAAGCTTTTAGGAGCAGATCCCTGAAGTAACTCAGACCCCAACTCCTGCTGT
Organism: Columba livia; assembly: GCF_036013475.1. Lineage (NCBI taxonomy): Eukaryota > Metazoa > Chordata > Aves > Columbiformes > Columbidae > Columba > Columba livia. Next base: position 10,326,478 of record NC_088641.1, on the reverse strand, counting down.
GTGCAATAGGCACTGGGTGGCCATTGCCTTTAGGCTCTGGACAGTGAAGGTTTTGACTTGTAGGGTCAAGGATGAGCATGAGCGCTGGTCAAAACCTCTCAAAAGTCTTCAACATCTTTGTGCTTAGTTGTGCAGCTCTCTTCAGCAATATGTATCTATGGGTTGGGAAACTCCCCTATAGGAAAATTCCTTTAAAAGTGTTTTGAAAGACCTTTATGATAATTGATAATTACAGTAATTTATTATCAGTCTTTTTGGACTCATACAAAGCTCACAAGATCTTCCCCATCTATTTGTAACAGTTCTCAGGGACAAACCCATTCCCAAGAAAACCGGTTGAATATAAGTTTAATTTAAATTTATTTTCCAGTCATAGAAGCTGGAAAGAAAACACCTTTTTATTGTTACACTTAGTGTTTGTATATTGAATATCTGTTTAGATGACTAAGCATGCCGACCCTCTGTGCAAAACGAATCTGTGGTCTATACCTGTTTGTCATATGGATATGACACTGTAACAAGCAGTTCTGAGAAATGTTTGTTCATTAAATCTCCTGGAGATGTTTGTTTGAGTTCTAAGAAGTGTTTGTATGCTTACTTGCTTTGTAACCAAAGTAAGGCGATCGAAACTGGCTACACAGCAGTCAATGCCCACATGATGCAAGGTGAAAAGTTACACCTGGAAGCTGTGGACCAGAGATGGACGATAAAAACCCAGAAAACTGAATTAGCTGTGTGCGCGAGCTGTGAGAGAGACTGAGGTCTCTAGGCCGCACCCAGCGCTGTCTTTGCTTATTGCTTGAGTTAAAATAAATTCCTTGTTATTCACAAGATCAAGTCTGAATTTATTACAACACCCTCTGGAAAAGGTCAATTTGACAGAAATTAATGGATCACTGAACAAATTCAAAGTTTCAATTTTGAATTAAAAAATGAGAAACATGACCAAAAAAAAAGTACAAGCAAAGGTCTGGATTTCATGTAACGACATATAGATATTAATTGGAACAGGATCAGAGAAAGACCGTTAGAGCATTTTCTCCCTGAAGATAATAAACCTCGTGCAAAAATGAAAAACATAAAATACACTAATGTCGAAAATAGGCAGTGCAGTTTGCTAAAAATGTGGTTGATATAAGGCATTGGTGTCCAGTTTAAACACACAGATAAAGTGGAGTTCAAATACACATGGAGTCCACTTACTCGTGATTTTGGGGCAAATCCTGCACTCCACCAGCCTCTAAGTATTTCAGTCCCTGAAGAAAGGAACAGAGTCTCTTTAGGAATTTAAATAGGTGAGTCAGATCATGTACTGAGATAATCTGCCTGGATCTTATTTATAATTCACAACACTTTCTTTTTAACTCCTTTATTTCCTCTTATTTCCATTCTTTGTATCCTGTTATTAAAGAAAATAAAAAATATTTATTGTGCAAAGGGGCTGTTTTAAAGCTTTCTACACATATCTAACTGCTAATTAGAAGTGATCACATTTAATTTTATTAAATTAATTTGAAAATGTATTTATTCCTGTGCCCTACCCCTTTCTTGCAGATTGAAATATTGGACATAAAACACAAAGGTGAACACATTCTTTTTGCAAACAAACAAAAAGCACAGTTCCTACCCCTAGTACCAAAATCAAGCTAAATTCTGATTTTAGTGATCCCAAAATAGATGGAGATTACCATCCCTGTTCCAGTGGAATTGTATGGAGTGGGGAATATTCTGTACAAGGTCCTGTACATTTATTTAATTAGCCTTTTTTTCCAATCCCCCTTCATTCAAAGGGTCTAGATTGCCTTCACCTTAAATGTACTTTGCCTAAATTGCATGGTTTCCTCTGTGCACACGACATTAACAAAACCACTAACTATAGAGCAAATAAACCACATGGGAGGGGAAAGTCCTGTGTCCTGAGGAATCAGGACGATTTGGGCTGGTTGTTGTTACGATTTTTTTTAATTATTATTATTTTCTTTCAGAGCTGGAGATCCCCCAGCAAAGACATGGAAGCAGCCTGAATTTCCATGCAATAAAGCAGCAGTGAGAAAAGCTCAGAGTAATTAAGTGGGTGAGGAGAAGAAGCCATTACAAAGATTTGACTAAATTGCCCATTCATTAGTAGCACGGCATGGAAGGAGAATTACAAATAGACAATAGAGCCTGCAGTAATTCAATCTAACCTTGTACTTACAGAAAACAATGAGATAATGAACAGGAAAATTACCAGGCACATATTGCATTTTTGTTGAAGAGGAGGAGGAGGGGGGATCGGGTTGGGATTGGGGGGAATGGAGGGATGGAAGTGGGGGGATGCTGGTGTGAGCGGCCTGGCACATGTAACACTAATGGCATCTCTCAAGCTGAGCAAACGTTTCTCTGACACAATCATAGTTCTCAGTCTAAGGGCCTCTGGGGAGCTGAGATGAGGTTAGATTGTGAACAAAAAAATGTAATTTATAAGGCATCTGTGGACTGGAATTTATCATTGGATCCTCTCGACGCTGCCCAATTGATATGTAGTTGATTTCAAACAACACCTCCCAGGCGCCCACAGGGAACATTTTTAGATTTTATGCTTGGATATATCTGTTTAACTTGCCATTTACCAAAACAACAGCTGATGACAGTACAAACAAGTCACTCCAGAAAAAAAAAAAAGATACACACATACACACACGTGCTCTCCGCTAAATAGGACTAAACCATGAGCTTTAGGGTTTGCTGGGTGTATTGGGAGGGAATAAAAAAGAGACAGAGTCTGAGTTTTGGGTGGATTTTGCAGGGAAGACATAGATGAATTGTCCACTCAATTTTTAAGCCCATGTTGGATCTCCCTGCTGGTGGTTTTTTGCATTTTCTTCCCCAAGCGAGCATCATGTGGGACCCTGAAGCAGATGTTGGGACTGGTAGATCTGGGAGGGGGTTGTAGGGTGAGGCAACCCCAAAGTGAGTGTTCAACGTGACAGGAGGTTTGCAAATCACAGCAAAGGGTACACACAGTGTCCCTTGCTTAGATGGCCAGATGTCCCAATGTCATGGTCCTGCTCATTCCTGAGGTGGGCATTGGAGCGAGGTGCTGGAGTGCGTTGGTGGAGGGATGGAGAAGAAAAGTCACCATCTTTGTATTTTGCTGCTACCAGAGATTCGAAAACAGCATCCTCATTGTATAAGGGATCTCACTGCCTGAGTTAATAAAGTGCTGCTATTTATCATCTTGCAAGAGAACTTGTGAAATTCCCACAGATTAATTTTATTATGAATAAAAGAAATCTCCCCTTGCCAAGCCTGTTCATACAATAAGTTTCTGTTGCATTTATTCTCCAAGAGAGTAAAAATAATGCTGACCTTAAACTATTTCTTGTCATTCCCTCTCAGCATTGCTTAGAAGCCCTGGACTCAAGCCCTCTGTAGTGCTAGGTGCTGTACAGACATACAGCCTGGAGGTGTCCCTGCCCCACACAGCTCACAGGGAAACCAAAAGTAGGAATTTTAAGAAAAGTAGGGTTTATTGGAGGTGTCAGTGAAAGTTACATTGTGCCATACCACAAGAAGTTCACAGCAATGCATTACCTTCTTCAGGACGCTCATTAATCAATATTCAGAATAAGTACCTGAATAAGGCAAAGAACAGCTGTCAACTGGAGATGGCATTTGGTTGCTGTACTGAGATAATTACTGAATGTGGAAGAGCCTCTCCAGGTGTCACAGGCCACATGTGAATTAAACAGCTGTGGTGTCACTGCTGTTATGGGGCAGGTCTCCCCACAGTTGTCCTGTTCTTGTACACCACCAACACGGAGCAAACCCATGTCACCTACGGAGAGGGTTTGGGGATGTCCTGGTGATGACTGGGAACTACCACCTTGTAAGGGATGGTGCAAGGGCTGGATGTCTACCAGGGGTTTGGGAAGAATCGGAGATGCTGCAGGGTAGGAAAGAGATGGGGTGGGAGGATGTGGGACCTTCTGGGAACAGATCCACCAGCTGTTCAACATCGAACCACCTATGACACGGGAGCAGATCCACCAAGCAGTTCAGCAGCATCTGGCCACCAGTCAGTCCATCTGTTAAGCATCTCTCAAGAAAAGATCATTAAACAAGTAACTTGCTTTTTGAAAGGCCACAAAATAAACACTGAAGCCCAAATCCACAAAGTCAGTATCTTGTCTGTATGCATTTATTTTCCCCTCACCAGTTGACTTCAAGAGGGCTCTGCCATTTTCATCAGACAGTGAATCAGCCCCCCTTTGCTAGGTGGAAAATGGGTCTTCCTGATCTATGTAATGAGCCATGTTGGATCAGCTAAGCCCCACCTAGAATACTGTGTTCAGTTTTGGTCCTTGCTATACAAAAAAGCTGTGGACAGGATGGAGAGGGTCCAGAGAAGGGCCACAAAGATAATCCAGGGACAGGGAAGCCACAGCATGAGGAAAGGCTGAGAAAACTGGGTTTGTGCAAACCTTGAGAAGAAAAGGCTTAGGGGAGACCTCATCACCATGTTCCAGTATTTAAAGGGTGGCTACAAAGAAGATGGAGAGTCCCTTTTTACAAGGAGTCACATGGAAAAGACAAGGGGCAATGGGTATGCGTTATTCCTGGGGAGAGTCTGATGGAACACAAGAGGGAATTTTTTCACAATGAGAACAATCAGCCATTGGAATAATCTCTCCAGGGATGTGCCGAATTCCCCAACACTGGACACTTTTAAGATTCAGTTGGACAGGGTGCTAGGCCATTGTCAAGGTTTGATTACAGGGTGACAATAAAACCATGGCAGATGTATTGTTAACCCACTCTCCCCCCCTCTCCCCCTTTAGCCCCTCCCTCTCCCCCCTTCCCACTAAGGACAGGCAATTGGGAGGGAAAGAAGGACAGAGAGAAGAGAGTTGGAAAAATTAAAAATGTTTTACTAATGCTACTAATAAAATAGAAAAAATAATACAAAATATACAAAACCTATCTTGAAAGT